>NW_008706746.1:346680-416872 GCF_000327385.1 Lottia gigantea
ACAGCTTATTTTGAATTTAACATACAAAATGTTATACACCAAACTAGGTAATCTATAGATCAATTCTAAATCGGAATGAAGATAACTTACAAAATATGATAAACCAATTGATGAAATCTAGATGAGAGTGAACAAAACTTACAAAATGGTATAAACCAAGTAAGATAATAGCTTGTTGGAATCTATGTTAGCTACCAAGATAATAGCTTGTTGGAATCAGTTCCTACCAAGATAATACCTTGTTGGAATCAGTTCCTACCAAGATAATAGCTTGTTGGAATCAGTTCCTACCAAGATAATAGCTTGTTGGAATCAGTTCCTACCAAGATAATAGCTTGTTGGAATCAGTTCCTACCAAGATAATAGCTTGTTGGAATCAGTTCCTACCAAGATAATACCTTGTTGGAATCAGTTCCTACCAAGATAATAGCTTGTTGGAATCAGTTCCTACCAAGATAATAGCTTGTTGGAATCTATGTTAGCTACCAAGATAATAGCTTGTTGGAATCAGTTCCTACCAAGATAATAGCTTGTTGGAATCAGTTCCTACCAAGATAATAGCTTGTTGGAATCAGTTCCTACCAAGATAATAGCTTGTTGGAATCTATGTTAGCTACCAAGATAATAGCTTGTTGGAATCTATGTTAGCTACCAAGATAATAGCTTGTTGGAATCAGTTCCTACCAAGATAATAGCTTGTTGGAATCAGTTCCTACCAAGATAATAGCTTGTTGGAATCAGTTCCTACCAAGATAATAGCTTGTTGGAATCTATGTTAGCTACCAAGATAATAGCTTGTTGGAATCTAGACTAGCTACATCAGTTTGTATCACAGTAACCTGTAGATGAAATCTAGGTGGGATAATTTTGAAGTTAAGAATAATGATATGAGGCCAGTTTTAAAACATTGAAGCTGTCAATCACTCTCTAACAGGAGTCTAGTTCTTACAACATATGTTTTCTACATTATTAAACCATTCTATTAGACATCATCTTCACAATGTCATGCTATTAACAACTGCATCTTATACCTTGACTGCAATAGCCACCTTTCTTTTATCATATATGTTTTGTAATGCAGTGATTTGATTGGATTATATGCTAGCGAATACAGCCAATTGGAGACCTTGTAAGAAAGACTGTAAACAATTTGGTTGCACATGTAATTGAGGACAATGATAGGATGTATCCGCTAGCGTACAATCCAATCAATTTGTAGCATTATAAACTTTCTTGGTACAAGAAAAAAGGTTATTGCAGTCAAGGTATTAGATGCAGTCTGTGATAGCTTGACATGGTGAAGATGAGTAGACCTACAATATCATCCTGTGAAATTAGAAACATGATTAGTAATGTTGAGTTTGAAACAAAAGAGATTTTCTTTCCAAGTACAATTAACCAAGCCAAAATTTCTAAAATAATTGTATCACAAAGTATCATGTTCAACATTTTGAAATATAGAGATTTGAGTGTCTTTATAAATCTTCTAGATAACTCAAGAAAGATCTGAGTCAGTTAAAACACAACGCGCAATAGACTTACAAACTAAAATATCTTTGAGACTTTAAATTTTATGTCCATTCCGAGGTAGTATCCTTTTATTCATTGGCATGTGTTTGTCATTGTCCAGACAGAAATCGTGAAATTTCAAAACGGATCAATCAGACCTACACGTTATTTATCTCAGACCAATTGATCTTTTCCTGTTCCGATCACCAAACTTTGAAACAAGTAAGAATAAGTCTAAAAGAACGTGAACAAGGGTACTTATTTTCAGCGTATGTGTGAAGAATTGTGCCTTCTAGAGTGTTTACGTGTTAAAAAATTGAACATGTTTTAAAGAACAAAGACACTAATGCCTGTTCAAATTTTTCAAATTACGGGTAGTTCATTAGCAGGAAGGTTCATACCTGGTCAAACTTTGACAGGAATTGTTAACTTTTAAATCGTGTACGAGCAATGGTGGACAGATCTAAAGGTATTTCAACTTAAAGAGACAGATGCACCATTTCTTTGACCAATCATACTTTAGTCTCAGGAATGGGATAATAGTGATCACTTTCGAAATTGGAGCCTTTAAATACATGTGTGTCCAGAATTATCCATGTTTGATTGACATTTTGATGACGACTTGTCAATTTAAGATACTCTGTGATACATACAAAAGACATATATAGAAATAGTGAGTAAAATTCCTAGTTTGAGATATTTTAAAAGGAATTATGCGAATTTCGTACATTTCTAGAACTAATCCTTATAAGACATTTAGAAGTATCACATTAAGAAACAACAGTTTTTATGGATATAGACTTCTATTTATTATTGAACACAACGTTTCATTACACATACAGGTAACGTTATCAACACAACGTTTCATTACACATACAGGTAACGTTATCAACACAACGTTTCATTACACATACAGGTAACGTTATCAAGTGATTCTTAATTTCTAGAACTATTTGAAGACTATATACATATATTCAAGTCTAAAATCAATTCCCCAAATACCACACCTTTACCGTTAATAGAAAGCAACTAATGGGACACAACTCTTGAAAATTAAATACACTATAGCTCTACTTTTACACAGGAATCTGGTTCAAAATGGAACAAATTATACTAGCTCTATATGAAAAGTGGTTGATGATTTAAGATTTTATTAAAACATATGAATTATATACAAGATGAATTCAACCGACCACCACTCCGGTGACAAACTAAACTGACCCTCTTGCATGCACTCAGTCACGCTTCAGGCCACTCATGCGAAAACATGCTCCCTGTCCATATTTGACAATCAGCCAAATCACTGTGTTGTATTTATATATCTTTATATAGATCTTCTTTCATAACCTAGTACCAACTGATCCACTCTTCTCTTTTACAACTGATGGCAAGAAGATTTTGACTTTAACAAATCTATAATTAGGGATAGGCCTACCAAGGTAAAATAATTCTAGAAATAGTGCCTGATCTTTCAAATTTAGGGGCCCAAAAAAATTTCATAATGTCATTCTTCAGTATTTATTGAATCAAAAATAATGTCAAGGTGAAATGATATTATATAGACCTCACAGATCGACAGTATAAATATTTTTAGTAAAAGTAGGGCTACCAAAAAATTTATTGTAAAAGCGAAAGTAGAATCTACCGGATGTTGTTATAAAAAGTGTGTCACTTGCTGAGATTAACGCGTGTTACCAACAATCAAGATACAAGTAATGATAGATATTTTGTTGATTTATGGTAGAGAATTTGGACATTGGAAAAATACAAAAAATCGGTAGAATTGAGTCTTCCGTCGGTAGAGCGGTGGACAACATGCAAAAGCAATAGAAACTTGACAACATCGGTAGATTAGACATGTATGCCTGAACAAAATAGAAATCTCAAACTCACCTGTCACTTTAAGTTTACAGGAACTACTTTCTTCTCCAAGATCATTCCTAGCAATGCAGGAATAAATTCCAAAATCATCCAGAAAAACTTCATCCAGTTCCAATTTTGCTTCTTCACCATCAAAACTCTGCTTAAAATCTTCTGTGCTCTTCTGAACAACGCCATCTTTCTGCCAGACGACAGATTCAGCGTCTGCAACACGACAGGTCAAGGTCACTGAATGACCTTCAGAAACTTTGACATCATGCAAAGGTTCAGTGAATGAAGGAACATGCTTGGGAGTGTCTGAAAGAAAGGTGGATAGGCATCATGCAAGGTTGAGAGGTTTATTTTCAGGCTTCGTTTTTAGAGAAGGGATTTAGAACAGGCAGTTCATTTTATGGTACATATTTATGGTTATTAAAAAGGGTGTGATAAAGCATTGTGGACAAGTCAACAAACTAAAATACCAAATATAGCTTATAAGCTATGTGGACTCTTTGAAATGCCAGTTGACAAACTAAAATACCAAATATAGCTTGTAAGCTATGTGGACTCTTTGAAATGCCAGTTGACAAACCTAAATACCAAATATAGCTTACAAGCTATGTGGACTCTCTGAAATGCCAAGTTGACAAACCAAAATACCAAATATAGCTTGTAAGCTATGTGGACTCTTTGAAATGCCACAAACCAAAATACCAAATTTAGCTTGTAAGCTATGTGGACTCTCAGAAAGACATGCCATCTTCAAAACATATTTAGTTTTAATAAAGAAATTGGAAAAGAGAAAAATAAAACTGTTTTATGCAGAAAAAAAATCTTTAGGGCTGAAAGCAAAATCACAAAAATAGGGAATAGGTAAAATTTGGTAAGGTTTAAAGAAGGTGATTTTAAAAGGGTTCAGAAAAGAGTTTTACTTACTTTTAACAGAAAGTATACATCTGGTTTCTGCCTCACCGACGTCATTCTTTAAAAAACATCGAAATACACCTTCTAACCTTTCAGTAACATCCTCAATGACTAACGCAGCCCGTCCAGTTTCACTGTCGTACGATACAGCATAGATAGACAGGTCAGTTATAGGGTTGTTGTTAAGATACCAGACTATTTCTGGCGTAGGAATACCAGTGATGTAACATTCTAATGTTACGCTAGTTCTGTCTGATGTGGTGATGTCTTTCAATGGAGTAATAATTGACGGACAACCTGTAAAAAAAAAATATCCAAAATACTTTTAGGACTGCAGTTTGACAGAAAAATTTAATAAATTCAAGTTCTTTTTAAACAAAATACAATTAAAAGTCTCAGATTTGTTTTTCTTTTGTATTAAAATCATTAATTGAATTTAAAAAAGGTTACTTTGAAAAAATTGGAGAAAAAAAAAACATTTAAGAAAGGGCTCTGTTTATAAAGGGGCTCTGTTTTTAAAGGGACAGGAGGAAGATAACCTGGAGTAAATCAAGAGCCTTTGAGCCTTCAAATCCAAGTGTTTCCAAATTTATCTACGCATGGATGTCATCTCATCATCGAGTAGTCCATTTGTAGTATATTGATATTATAGCCCAGTTAAATATAACCCTTGATATTGACTGATATTTCAATATACATCATAAAGTTATACATTGTTACAGTTCATTCATATTCCACAGTATTGTGCGATTTAGCACAGTTAAGACTATTTACATATATTCAAGACCTAAATCAACCCCCAAAAATGATGCATGTATACCTTTAAGTATCATAATTGTAAAATTCATTAAATAAACAGACAGATGATATCATTTCCATAAACAAACACAAACATTGCAAGCAGTGAAAACAAACAAAATGGCCTACTTCCAAAAATATTTTAATACTATCAATATTTTAGGCAAGTAAGAATTAAGTGTAAAAAGTATGATTGTTGAACACAAAAGCCTAGGATCTATTTTCAACTCCTGAAATCCTTTGTCTATTCTACAGGAAATAGATTAAGATATGTATAATCATGATTTTATAACACATTAATAAAAAAAACACAGTCCTAGCAATACAAACAAATGATACACCCACTTCCCTGATACATTTTCAGTATATCAAAGGAGGTCGCCAATCTGTGTCAAATCATACCAAATATCTAATTTGTACAAGATATTGTTGATTTCATCAAACACAATTTCATCCTCTAATGTGTTTACAAGCCATATTCAACACAATTGTGTATCATTAAAGTCATATAAAAGACTGTAGTCCCTATTGTGTTTAAAAACAAACTTTTACGTTATTCAAGGGCAATAACTCAAAAAATATTCACAAAAACATTGTCAAATTCAAATTTAACCAAGATTTCATCGTTATTGATGAGCAATCCAATTTTAATTAAAATCAGATGATATCTTTAAAACATTGACTCTGTTATATTCACAAAAAAATGTTGACACGTTTTTTTCTTAGTCAAGGGTAATAACTAAGATTACGTTCATCGTAAAAATTGTCAAATTAAAATTGATCAAAATCTCATCATGATAAATGATCACACCACCAAAATTACATTAAAATTGGATGAAAACTGTAGTGATCTCTATTGTATTCACTAACAAATTTTGATGCATTTTTTTCCCAAGTCAAAGGCAAAACCTCAAAAACCATTTAACATAAAATCGTCAAAATTGAAATTGATCAAGATCTCAAAATTAAATTTCAATAAAATCAGATGAAAACTGTAGTATCTATAGTGATCACAAACATATTTTGATACGTTTTCACGTCAAGGGCAATAAATAGTGTAGATAGAATATGTGACTAACAATTTAGTTTGTTCCACCAGTGTTGTTTATCTATAATATATACAGTTAGCAGACAGAATTAAAGATATTTATCAAATTCAATCTATCAGGTTGGCTGGTTTAACTAAAACTGCAATGAAATGACAACTGTCATTATGATTTTTATAAGGTTTCATCACTGCTTCTTGGGTCTTGTCATTGGTTTTACATAATTATTTTGACTGTTTTTGAAAATAGCATAAAACTATTGAAAATAATATTTGTTAAATTATCTGTGACAAATTTGTCCTGTGTGTAATGATAGTCTAATTGCATAAGATAGACCCATGAGGACTCCATTTAGTTAAGCGAGTCCGACCATAACGAATGCCTATGTTCTGATCAACATCCTGTAACCTCGATCTGAAGTTAATAAAATATGTAACCACGCTGGTTATAATTCAATAAATCTAAGCTATAAAACTTAGATGTACATTCTAAACAAGAATAAAACACTGTGGCCAATAATAGCATCCCTTCTGGAATATATTTATCTAATTAAATTGAAAAAACTGGACAAACCCCACTAAACAAGACATCTATACTGAACAGATAAAGAAACTTTACAGAAAGTAGTGAACTAATTCAAAAGATAATACTCAGAAAACCACCACATCAGGCACCTTGGAATGTTTGGATGTCTTTCATGTTATTGCAATATCATATCGATGATATTATCTGATCACATGATCTGCACAGATGAGATAGAGGCTGAAAGTCGGTACCTGATGTGTCCACCTTGTGTGTTGATAATGGAGATAGATGGAGTGGTAAAAACAGTTTACAGACACCGGGATCTGCAACCAGACCTTAAGGAAACTTGCACCGTGCTTTGCTGCATTATGTGGACACAGTTGGATCTGGATTCCTTGATCCATGACATTTCCTGCGAGGGGGGTTCAAGATTTCGTAAGAATTAGAAGCCCATCTATCCCATGACATGCAGCACTCACAGGGATTCTAAAATTCATTTGTAGGCTAAACCCACTGTAATGTGACTTGTAGAATCTAAAATTTTGAATTGTTAAAACTACATTCAGAAAAAAATAAAATAAAGAATTCTTCATCTTAAAGATTTTACACAAATAATATCCGAAGTATCTTAATGATTTATTCTTATATCAATATGAATATTATAGCTGCATTTACACTGTCATAAAAATTGACCCACTTGAAGTGAACTGTACCCGGTTCAGACTCTGTATGGCTGGCCGGTACCGTTTAAACTGCGCTGTTTTCACTGGGCCAGAATGGTTTACAAAGAAATTTTTTTTATGTTTTTGTGAATATCAGTGGCGCAAGCCATTGCAAACACCATGTATTCTATTAACATGTCATAGGGACATGGTCATTTATGCACATGCACACTTCTCCTTGGGTAACAAATTCTAACAAACTGATCTCTATTGATGATTGCTGTAAACTAGGATCTTCCAAGAATTCTATTGCTAAATAAAAGTTCTTTGGTATATTTTTTTGGTACTATTATTTCAAATTATTAAAAAGAAGTTGTTTTATTCTAAAACTTAAAAAATTCCAGCGATTTTGAAGGGGTGAGATTTAAAAGGGGGTGTGATTTTGAAGGGGTGTGATTTTGAAGGGGTTGTGATTTTGAAGGGGTGTGATTTTGAAGGGGTGTGATTTTGAAGGGGTTGTGATTTTGAAGGGGTTGTGATTTTGAAGGGGTGTGATTTTGAAGGGGTTGTGATTTTGAAGAGGGTGTGATTTTGAAGAGGGTGTGATTTTGAAGGGGCTGAGATAATCAAATTATAAAATCACAATATTTCATTATACATAATATATTTAATATTTAAATTGTGATAGCTGTTTCTTAACATAGAGTTACAACTATAGTGACCGAACTGTCTTGACCTCTAAAAATTATTTACCATACAATACAAATTTATATTTCAGAGGCATACCAGGAAGAATATGTACAACTGACCTCACCTAGATTTGTTTCATCAACCACATGTGCAGAAGATTGTGCTAAGGATGACAACTGTGGCACTTTTATATCTTACCGTGCTGGCCAGTGCCATTTCTATCCTAAACCAATCATCAACATCACTAGTGCTCCTAGTCTTTCTGAATGCATACAGTCATGTAGAGATGACACGCGATGTTTGACATTATCTTACTCAGATCAATGCCTTTTATTCAGTGCCAACTACACTACACAGCTCTGAGCGTGGCAATGAGACCTTACCCCTTGGCTCTTGGACATTTTGAAACTTCTAACCTTTCTAAATTTCAATTTCATTATTGTAACATATTAGAAATGTGGACTCTCTAAAAAAGATTACAAACCTAGTGGCAAGAGTTAAAAAGATTAGTTTTGTTACAAAAAACACATCTTCACAATCACACTAGTATAGGAACTGATTTTGAAATTGAACCTGAAAATGATGCAACAATTATATCTGGATTTTAATCAGAGCTTTAAGGCTTTGGTTTGAATTATCTTAATAAAACTCAAGGTGTTTCTATTTAAGCAAATCTCTTGACAGTTGACTATTAGCACAAATTAAATCACCTTAATTAAATGACAATCATAATCGAGTTGTATGTTTACTTGTTTACTTCCCAATAATCCCAGCACACTAATTAATGAACAGTTAAATTTTCTTCAGATCTTTCTCTTTGATGTTTAAAAATTTTAAAGACTGGTAAAAATGATATTTTTGTCTTTATTCCTTAAATTTGAGAGCGAGTTCTCGAAACGTCAATGTTGCCCTCCAAATTGAATCTCAAGCAAATCGTACCAAAGCGCTGTGAGTCAGAATTTGTTCAATTTGGATGTAAATGCAGACTTTGATCTGTGTTGATATGATTTGTTTCAATAAAAACACCTTAGAATTTTTAAATATGTGTCTTTTGTTTTATTAGGGGGTTGTTAAATACATTTTCCATAGAATCAATTCAGGTTTCATCTGTTGCCATTGAGGCCACTTTATAGTAGAAGACTGAGTTGGACTTTGCACCCAAACCTCCACCACCTAACCAAACCCCATGCACACAGGACAGCACTTTGGCAAAATTCATGTGCCCATAGTAGGAAACTGGCTGAAAGAAGGAGTGATAAAAGGGTTGAAATAGAGAGATAAAAAATTGTGTCACTTTCAAATTGGACAACAAACAAAAGCCGGAGAAAATATCGCCTGTGAACGCTTAAAATATTTTACGAAAGTTGAAAATCGTGAAGAATTAAGTAAAGGCCCATGTAAGAAATTCCCCCCATTACACCCTGCCTGGCATTGTCGTCTTTATTTAACCAATCAGTAGAAGAAAAGTACAACATAAAACACCATTACATATTACTGATGTGTGTATACAGCATATATTTATATTATAACTCTATGGTGTACAATTATAACAGGTATAACCCTGTAACAGTATTACATATAGTAAGTGTGGGCAAGCATCCCAACGTCAACCTGTATCACTGACAGGACATTGAACTATACTGAAGGCCAAAAGAAACCTTACGTTGCTTTTTTCTGTATCTGTATCACATATCTATATTTTGTACATTGTACCACTAAATCCACAATAAAGAAATATTGTTTATAAAAAAAAAAGGTTTGAAAACACAATACTAGAACTGTTAACAGCTCTGAGCGTGGCAATGAGACCTTACCCCTTGGCTCTTGGACATTTTGAAACTTTTAACCTTTCTAAATTTCAATTTTTATTATTGTAACATATTAGAAGTGTGGACACTCTAAAAAAGATTACAAACCTAGTGTCAAGAGTTAAAAAGATTAGTTTTGTTACAAAAAACACATTTTCACAACCTCAAGCTTATACACCATACCCTGACTACAATAGTCAACTTTCTTGTATCACCCAAGTTTATAAATGTAGCAATTTCATTGGATTGTACGCCCAATTAGATCTCTTGACAGAAATTCTATAAACAACCAGTTACAATGTTTATAATGTTTCTGTCGAAAGCTCTGATTGGCTCCATTTGCTGGTTTACAATCCACTCACTGCATTCCATGATACAAGACAGTGACTATTGTAGTCAAGGTATAAATAAGTTCGGAACAGTTTGACAATGTGAAGATGCAGAAAACATTACACATGTCCAAACATCTAAAGTGACTAAAATTCCTACTGGTTTTGATAATATTTGTTTGACGATGGTTATAGTTGATAAATGAACAGATAAAACATTTACAGCGAAGTGGATGGAGGTTATGGTTCCTGTCTGTAAATAAAATATTTCAAATTTCAACCAATATGGCTGCTAGTTGATAAGTTAGTGTGGAGATTGTTAAATTGTCATATTGTAATATCTCAGTAAGTTGGTAGCAAGTCAGATTTCCATCTGCAAGGTAGTCAGATTGCCATCTGCATGGTAGTCAGATTTCCATCTGCAAGGTAGTCAGATTGCCATCTGCAAGGTAGTCAGATTGCCATCTGCAAGGTAGACAGATTGCCATCTGCACGAAAGTCAGATAGCTTATATGAAGGCCAGTTGGATTTTTATTCTCAGCATGGATCAAATCTGATTTGTTCAACCACAAATGCTCCAAGCAAGTGTCTTAATAATTTGTCACTTTTTGATTCAATGAGATAAATGTTTGATAAACTAAAAACCATTGATTGCAACTAAATGATAAGAAAGCACTTTTATATCAGTTTAATATGCTTCAGTGAATAAAATCTAATGAACCAAAGTTCCAATTCTAAGCTTCACCGCAAGATTCCACCAAAGTGTTATAGTATTCAAAGGTTTTTTAATGTCAGTTTTGAATTTCCAAGAGACCCCAAATAGTAATGTGACACGAGACTGTTTCACAAAATTTTAGGGAAAAAAGATAAAATCCAGATATTTGAGAAATTAAGTGATAAGAATGGTTAATAAAATTGTATTGAGAGTCAATTTTTTAATGATTGATTATTCAAATGAAACTGACTCCCAAGTTAGCATCTAAGTCCTTAAGTTACTTTTTCTAACTATTTCTAAGTAACAATCAGAATACAGAAAACTTTCTTTCCACTGAGGTACAGAAGTGACTTACCAGATGGTTTTTCTGTAATTTCTTCTCTAAATTCATCTTCCTCTGAACCAGAAACACTTCCATATCCACTACTAGCTTTCGATATGTTTAATTTATTTAACACCAGAGTAGCATGGGATTTCTTTGGAGTGGTATCTTCCTCAAGCATTGGGACAGGTTCAGCTTTACTTACAAACTTTCTAGACGTCGAGCGATCACCCCATGTCAACCCACTAGTTACAGACATGTTGGATTTCTCGTCTGTTGCATCCTGTTGAATTATCTCCCTTCCCTCATTGTCCTTGACCCTCTTAGTAACCATAGCACTACGTTGATAATAATTCGAACCTCGTGAAGTGATGCGTTTTTTCGTGTGAATTTCATCACGTTCAGTAACCACAGATCCACCTGGTGAACAGAATTTCGTTTCCACGACAGTGTCTCTTTCTTCTGTGTCTGCTTCACTTGGCGTTTTGTATTTTCTGGTTGTTATGGTAACAATTCTGTTTCTGTTGTTACTCTCAGATGTCTGCTGAACTTTGATTGTTCCGTCGTCATCTCTTTCTACGTTTATTGCACAATTTGTTGGTGACGTTGGTCTGAGGTTTAAACTTTTGCTTCTGATTAGCGTTCGTTTGTTAACGAACGTTCGTGGTTGTAAGTCAGAAACTAATGGAGATATCTGACCCATTTCTTCAGCCCCCTCATCTACACTGTCAACTTGGTCTGTGTTTAGTTTTAACTTCCTTGGTTCCTCAGTAACAATCAAATCTAAAATGGGTAGAAACAATCTTAGTGTTAATAGGCTGGAAACAATACTACTTCGGATCCAACATCTAGATTATCCAGATATTAGTTTCCATCATCACACTACTGATGAATTGGATGGAACATAGGTGTGGGGGGAAATTATATTATATTTTTTGGTAGCGACTGAAATAATATTAGGCAACAAACCGAAAACAAAGAAAAAAAACAATAAAATTCGCAGAAAAACCAGCAGGCCTTTGGCCCATATGCCTATGGGATGGATGGAGGAGGGACTGTGGTTGAGTTGGTCAGAGAGTTGAATTCTTGGCTACATATTCTCAAAATGATCTTAGCGCTAGGATGTCCTAGGTTCTTATCTTCTAACATTGATTCTAGGATGTCCTAGGTTCTTATCTTCTAACACTGATTCTAGGATGTCCTAGGTTCTTATCTTCTAACACTGATTCTAGGATATCCTAGCGCTTATATCACATGGCCTGATGTTATTTATATATCAAACATAAGGTGGTTACAGAGTTGATGTAACAGACTAATAATTTGAAAGTCTGGCGACCTTGAACAAGTCTTCTTGTTTGATTATCATGTTGATCAAGCAGTAAATGGGTAAGGATATCCCCCCCCCCTCTCTCCAATAACTTATCCCCCCTATCACCCTGACAAAAATCAACAGTCCTACCTTTATCCTCGTGTATTGGTTGTAAAACAGGAGACTGGTGGTTGGTACAGATCATTTCTGTGTTATTATTTTCTTCTACCTGAAAATATACATAAAATACACATACAATAAATAATCACAGCCAATATGTGTCAAAACAACTGAGTCTAGCGATTAACTGTAGTCTGGGCTAAAATAAATACCATATTCACTACATGTGCCTTTTGCCATTATTAATGACTGTGGACTGTAGGCTACTTTCTGTCATGATTTGCCTTTTCCAATAAAACTTAATTCCATCAATACTTGTTTTTACTACCAAAACATTTCATAGTTTGTCAATGAAAGATAACAGGTAAGTGTAAATATAAAGAATAGAAAATATCATAAATGATAGAGATTAACAATAATTCAACACTTTAAGGGGTATGGTTGTCATCTATGATTATTCTAGCAAGGCTCATCTTCACAAATTGAAGCTATTACCAAATTTGCAACAGCCACATTTCTTGCATCATGGATTGCAGAGATTTGATTGGCTTGTACGCTAACTACAGCCAATCAGAGCCCTTGTATGTAAACATTTTGGCTTATTGTATGCCAATGTTGATGCCACTGGTTGGCTGTATTCTTTAGCATACAATCCAACCAAATCATTGCATTTACAAACTTCTGTGGTACAAGAAAGGATACTAATATTAGCTCATCTTCACAATGTCAAGCTATTACCAGATTTGTTTTAAATTAAATATGAGCAAGGCTGGGAATTCTCTTTTTCCAGTGGAGCTTGAACTTGTAGTTTAGTACATTACATCTATATTTTTTGCTAATTACCTTCATCAGATTTCTAGCAGGCAAGGGACTAAGAGTTATTTATGAACACTATGTTAGGTTTGTCCATGGAAATGTTTTTTTTTCATGCATGAATGAAGCAAAGATTCAATAGGATTTGCACCATTTTAAATTTCAATCAGACCTCTGTGCTTCCACTAAAACTAATCGTTCGATGGCGGATTAAGTAGAATTGCATGAATCACTGACGTCTGATTTGAAATTGGAATGGTGCAAATTGATGCTAATTGTGTCCCCAATGCACTTACAATTTTTAAAAAACCTCTTTACAGTGCATTAAAATAAGTTGGTTGAAGAAAAGTTATAATGGACCAAAAGGAATTGTAATTCTGTATAATATAGGTCAATCTGTGATAACCATGATTTATAGTTATATATCTATAATGACAACTAATGATTATACAGACTTAGATTAGGGGACATAACTCATCCTTCAAGGTCATTGAACATCATCAATTTAGTTTTACTTATAAACCATCTATCGATGTATTGCCAAATTCTAATTTATCTCACAAGGTTGAATGTTTAAAGGTATCATTTCAAACTACAGAGCCCTTTTCCACCCCACCCAAACCCTTGCTGTCTAAACCTAATAGACCTATGACTTATTGTTCACACAGTTCAATTCCTGGGCTAGCTACAGGCCTGAAACCAAAATCAGGATGACTCTCGGAAGCATTGACACAGGCATCAGAATTTTCCTTACCTTGAGGAGGATACAAACCCAATGCACTTAATCACCTAGCAGACAACAATCCGACTCACTACCAACTGAACTATTCCACTGCCACAAAAAGATAATGTTCCAACTCAGCGTAAAGACGTTGGTTGAAGACAAGTTATAACTAGCATGGTGGTCATCAAACAACAAAACAAAATCTGATGGGACAATAATTTCAGTTTAAAGATCAGAAATTAAAAACACAAACAGATTCCTGTCTCTTAGTTTCTTAGTTAATTTACGTTTCTCTTGAACCTAAAGTTCAAATTCGTGCTTTATAAGAAATAACCTCCCTAAAATTAAAAACATAAATTCACAAACAAAATGTCACTAGACAACATCTTTCAAGTCTAGTCTAAACTTTTTTTCTCTAGGAAAAATTTGATTATTGTTGTTTTTTGTTTAATGTCAACTATCAAAGACCCCCATCCCATTAACATACTGTATGACATATATTAAATTATCAGTAAAATTTGGTCTTGGTCATTTGATTTTGTTCCAAATTGTCAATAGCTTAGCATATTCAGAATGCATTTGTTTTGCATGGGTTCTAAAATGGCCAAATACATGGTGAGTTACCTTCAACCCAATTTTAATTACAATGAGTACAGATAATCTGTGAAAGATCATTACCAATTGCCAAGGACCAGCTGGTTAACAGGATCCTTGAGAACCGAATATGTTATCCTTGTCAATTCATTGCCAAAAGCTTTGGCCAAGAATCAGCTAGTAGACCAGATCTTCGAGAACCTAATTTGTTATCCTTGTAAAATCATTGCCAAGTGTTTTGGCCAAGAACCAGCTGGTAGACCAGATCTTCGAGAACCTAGGTTATTTTCCTTATCAATCATTGTCCAGATGTTTGAACCAGCTGCTAGACCAGATCTTTGAGAACCTAGGTTATTTTCCTTATCAATCATTGTCCAGATGTTTGAACCAGCTGCTAGACCAGATCTTTAACAATCTTTGAGAAGCTAAGTTGTTATTTGTAAGATTAATGCTAAGATCATCTGGAGGTTTGGCCACAGACCAGCTGGCAAACAGGATCTGCTCTTATCCTAGAGAAATCATTGATCCTTTCTGTTCTTCATCAAGATAACTAAAATCAAAGTTTGAATGTAAGAATTTAGCTCATAAAATAAGGCATAGCAAGGTGATAGAGAGGATCCTTGTGACTTGAGTTTTCCAAGTAAAATAGAGTTATTTCCTATTTTTCCTTCATAACAACTAAAATCAAAGTTTGAATGTAAATACTTAGCCGGTTGAAGGGATGTGCAGGATTGCAATTTTCTGAGTTTTTTGTTAAAGACAATTCAACTTGAAATTTGAAAGTGAGTGTTTAATTTGTAAACAGAATGGTGTAATATTGTGGCGTATTTAAAGTTTATAAGGTTAAAGGTCAAGTGAGGTCAGAGAATTTCTCACGATTAGAATATCTCTGGTTTAAAACATGTGTTTATGTAACTAATCCTTGTAGAATTAATGTCACTCCTTTATACTTCACTATACATTGTTTTAATGGTTTTTATACAATTCAGGTATCACAGCAACAAAGATAGTGGTATATTTACTAAACTTTGTATACTCATGTTGTCTGTATTACAATGTTTGATATAGCCAAGGCCATTTAGGCTTGCAGTAAATTTTGCCATAAATCATAATTATTTTAAAATATTGACAGGATTACACAAAGTAAATAATGGACAATAAACCAAGAACCTGTGTGTTACTTCATATGTTTAGCAGAATCACAACAGTCTGTCTTGACAAATATTCCCTCATTTAACACATCATTGTTGTCAGCCAAATTTACATTGGTCCATTTGATTCAGAAAAAAAAAGATGAGCATTATTATATATTTGAGTTGTTTTATGTAGTGTAAGTTTACACCAATATGTTTTTATTTCTCTTATTCTTGTGTTCATGTGAAGTACATGACATCTTACACCATCAAAGTGTTCTGATATGTTGGCAGATGAGGGGAGTTGGGTAGAGGACACAAAAATAAGGAAGTAAGCTACAATCATTCACCTTATGAAAAAATATCATTGCAGCTCCATTTAGACACTTCTAATATCTAAAATGATTATATAAAATATAGATGTTCTCATGAGGGTATTAGGGGGGCAGTGGGACAATGGTCATTCCAATTATTTTTGTTTTAGAACCTTGATCAGAAAATCCAGGTAATGTTTTGGAGCACATCTTGAAAGATTGCATGTTTTCAGACAGTCGAAAAAAATATACCTGTGAAATATGTCTAAGAATGTACCCCATAAGGTAAAAAAAAATTGGAGCGGACATTTGTATCAGCACTCCTGAATAATACACGGATCTGATGCCTATGAATGCATCACCAAAAGTAATCTTTTCAGCTTAAAAATATTGAGAGCAACAGCTATTATATATAGATTAACATTAAATTTTGCATTTTGGCCTAAATTCATTTCATTAAAAATGTTCACAAGTAATTGTTATTGTTTAAACCACTTAAAATATATTGTTGACCTTAATGATTCATTTCTTTTGACATGGGTCATTGTTTATAGTCACTTGATGACACAGCCTGGTTAACTGACTCAGTACCGTAACTTATTAGGTCAGGTGTCTATAAATTATAAGAGACCCCCCAAATACCATAAAATATCAATATATAGTACTTTAAACATCATAAAACTAAAAATATCTTAAAGGGGAACAGTCAGCATTTTTGGCAATTGATGTTGGTCTTGAATATGCTTTATTAGTCTTAAGAAGTACTAAAACGCACAAAAATAGTACAATCCCTTCAAATATACCTCAAACTAGAAATTTCACTGTCTATTTCTATATATATGTTTTTTATATATGGCATAGTCTCACTTAAATTTGAGTTGAATTTTTAACTTTCAAACGTGCATAATTATGGACACACATGGATTTGAAGGCTTAAAATTGGACGATGCGCTGTGAACACTGATTATGTAAGCTAAAAGGATTTCTGATTCTGAAACAAATATACGATTGGTCAAACGGATAGAGAAGGTGCTCCTTTAAAACATTAACATAGTAAAGGTGGAAATTAAGGAATGGGTTGTTCTGAGTGTGAGTAAGAGACTCTATAAGGGTTGGACAACTCAATCAGTGTGTGTTTTGCCAGGAGTCAAAAACAATTCAAATACTAAAAGATTACTCAAAGAGATTGTAACAAGGTTTTCTAAACTTTCTATGTGTATTAGGGACACTGATAGCATTACTTTGCACTATCAAATTTTCAGGCAAACGCTTAGCTGTAAGAGAATTTCAAGAGCCACTGACATCTGAATAAAAATTAGAATGGTGCAAATTGATGCCATCAGTGCTACCAAGACCTTGCAGATAGACCTTATCAGGACTGCCAAGATTGAGCTTATCAAACACCTATTGCAGTGTGCAATGAGGGAAATTTTGATTTCCAACTGTCGAGGAATTTTAAAGTCTGTAGTACACAAGTCCTGGAGTAGATGCTCATTCCCTATCAGTTTCTCCTGTCTGGAACACTGACAGGACTACTGGGTTTGAAAATCCAATGATATCCTCTTGACTTATGCCAGAATTATTACTAAATCCATAACAACACCTCAAGAAAAAATAGAGAGAAATTTACAATGTCATTGTGAATCCTATAAAACTAGTTTAGGGTATTTTAAATGTCATAAAGTTAAGTTATTTATGGTGTTAAAAGTGATAAAAGTTATTTTATTATCATTCTATTGTTCAAGATATTATATATCTCTTACAGCTTACATGATACAATATATTCAAGAATAAAATTAAACTTTCCTTTCCTTATTTTGAGGACAGACAATGCCGATCAGTGTACAATGAGGGATCTTTTCCAGGACAGCAACAATAACCTAAGTTGTATCTATGGAGGGATCTCTAAATTGTAGAGCCTGTAGCACCCAGGTCCTGCAGTTTATATTCCAATCAGAAGTCAGAACAATTGTACAAAGAAGTCATACTACTTGGGTAATATGGACAAAGACATTGAGACGAAATTGAGGATTCAGAATTACATGACAGAGATCAAAATAATATAGTCACAAAGGGGTCTTCAACATTGTTGTTTGATGATACCTCCAGCTAATAAACTTCCTGCTCTCTCCAATGCTGGGATTTGTGACTCAAACAAAATGTGTATTCTGAGAAGAATTAGGCACTTAATGTACCTTTTGTTCGATTCACACAATCACAGCATTGGAGAGAGCAGGAATTTGATTGGCTGGAATTGTCATCAAACTGACGAATGTTCAAGAAGGCTGTCTTTAGACCCTAACTGAAGTGACCATATTAAAATAAAAGCTAATAGAAAACGGATCAAAAGATACTAAAAAAATTTCACTAACCTTTTTGTCATTTGATGTTTGAAGTTTGAAATTATCTTCATTTTGAATCTCCACTGATTTCATTGGAGTAGTTGGTTCATTGAATATTATAGGCTTCATTGTAGACACAAAACGATTTCCATTCAATTCATCCACATTGTTAGAAATTAACGATTTACTCGAATTGATTAGGTTCACTTTTTCATTTGTTACAATGTTTTCGATTGGTTTATCACTTTCGTTTATTTCCTGTACAGAAGTCGGACCATCAAGGTCATTTAAGATGTCTGAGAATTTAGACTCCATTTCAATTCTCGATCTTTTTCTCACGGCAACTACACTATTATCGTCTGTTGCTTTATTAGGACTTGACGTCACTGACTCACGACGCGATTTTTCCAAAAGATCAGTTTTGAAAGTATCTTCAGATAAGAGAGTTTTGGAATGTAAATCTGTTGCTATTGTGCTTCTATCAATTATGTTCCTTGAATTAGCTTTATCAGTTATGTCCCTTGAATTAGCTTTATCAGTTATGTCCCTTGAATTAGCTTTATCAGTTATGTCCCTTGAATAAGCTCTATCTAAAGATTCGGAACTATGCGTTAAACTTTCACGGACTTGTTCTTTCAAGAGACTAAACTTTTCTTTATGCTGAGTAGCCCGAGATAAAACAGAATCTTGTTTTTTGGAGTCTGCCTCGCACACAATCCCTGAATTTTTATTCAGACTAGAAAATTTGGATTCTCTTTGATTCCATGAATTTAAATCACCTTTCACTTGACGTACGATTTCTTCGTTGATAGATTTACGCCCACTCGGGTGACTTCTTACTGTTTTCTGATTGGACGAATCTCGTCCAATGTCTGATGCAGATTCAGGATCCTTAAAATCCTGAGAAAAGTAGAAGTTTGGTGCACCAACTCGACCCACTTTTCTTTCTTTTACTGGACTTGCCAAGTTTTTAGAAAATTCATTCAGATTTCGGTTTTTGCTTTTTTCCGTTGACACAGTTTCACTTTTGAGCACAGCAGTAGAATTCTGTTCCAAAGGAATTTGTAAACCACTTAGCAAAGCATTTTTAGTATTTTCATTTTCTTTATAAGAATAGGCATCTGCACTATAGTTAAACAAATCAGCACTAATACCCCCAGCACTGGAAGTTTGTGAAGAGGCTTGTTGATGCCTGACCGAAGTACTGCGACCAATAGAACCTTCAGAAATTCTTCGTGGTGCTGTTAGACTTGATGATCTTCGCAGTGAAGTACTTCCTGCAGAAACTTTTTCTGAAAAAAGAGAGAATGGAGATTTTACGATACAGAAATTATAACTAGCGGTGTTTCTAGGGAGGGCTGACCTGGCTTTGTCCCCTACTTCTTTCATTTAACCTAGTGAAAGAATGGCCATTGGCCCTTCTGGAGAATTTTGTGGCCCCTGCTCGGCCCCCCACCTGATATTTTAGAATAAATAACACTATTAGGCAAACCATATGGTTAAAGTTGCAGTGATGATGTTTAGTTGCCATTATTGGTCAGTTGTCAAAATTTTTTTTCTAGGGGCAATCCTTTTTACCTTTGCCTCCCTTTAGCAACAGGCCTGGTATAAGATCTTCAATTTTTAAATGAAGTGTCAAAGTCACCCTATGTCTTATAAAACACCAAACGAGTACCTCTTACAGTACAATACACCAAACTCTCTGAAACTATTGCATTATGTTTTAGATTTTTTATTATAATTTGTAAGCATTGTATAATTTTCAGAATTTATTTTATTTCTCTTTTCATGCAGGAAATTACAATTATAGTACCATTTCAATTTAATCTTTATTACTCAAATTGATAATTGATATTAAAGAAGTTTGTTCTCTGCTTATGAACTTGGCCAGTGTTTCTATAGGAGAGTATCACCAAATGCCAAGCAGTTAACAAAAAATATCATATCCCCCAACTGTTTCTCGCCTCTTAGGTTTAAGTCTTATGACCTTCCGCAATAAGCCAGCACCTGACACCTGTATCCCTTCATAAATCATGTAATCTCTACAATCTGTTCTTAACCATAAAAATTTACAACTCTAAGCCTACAATCCTTGAAATAATAAATAAAACAAGTACTAACTTCCCAACCGCAAAATGTAACCTGAACAACATATTGGCGAAATGTTGATAGCAGCTAATGAACTTTTCACATGAGGAAGTATATCAATCATAAGTGAGTAAGTAATGAAAAGTGGTATCAGGTGTCTAGAAGGGTAAGCATATCCTGTGCAGAATAAATTAAAAATTGTTATTAGACACTGTAACAATCATCTTTAATTATGTTTTTCTGCAATAAGGCCCCTAGTGATATGAATTAAAGCAGGCCTGCAGCCAGCCTTGTTTATTTGGAAGGGTAAATAATATATCCAAAGGGGCAATGGTGTATGGTTTTTAGCTGCAGTAATGGAATTGTTCGGTTGTCAGAATATTTCCAGGGGGCAATCATGGGCATTGTACACCCCCTCTCCCCCATCTCTTGCATCCATTACTACAAGCCTGACTGATAGAAATAGGTAAGTTTTCAAATTGTTTACCATGAAAAGCGTAAGTCAAAGATGAATTACTGGTTAGTGTTCAAAATGTCCATTACATTTAGTATTAAGACCTTCAGAATTAAGCCTGTAACACCTTTCATAAATAAAAATGTCTATATATACTGTAAACAACCATACAACAATGACAAGGCCATGCCTTCAATCCCTACAATAAATTACTAAATATTTCGGAATAAATCTTCCTTTATTAAAAGTCCTTGATTCTGGCAACACTAGTTCAGAAATAGTTTAAATTTTGAATAAGTTAATCTGACAATGTAGCGTAAAGACAATCAGTGAAGTAGAAAGATTAACATCTCTTATTAAATACAGTTTACCCTTAAAAAAACCTGAATTAACCCGCGTAAAAAAATCTCACTCATCCATTTTTAATGTTTAAAACCTTTTTTTGATTATTCAAGTTAAAAATTCTTTCCTATGTACTGAATTCATGAACTCTGAAATCAAATCAGTTAATAAAATGCCTAAATCTATCTTTCTGAAACTATAATAAAGAGAATCCCACTCACCCCTGAGGGCAATATAATACAATAAATACAATTTTATACTTATATAATATTATATATAGACAATCTTGAGGTGAATTCTTAAAGATGGGTTCCCTTATTTTTATTTATGAAAATGCTAATATTTATATGAATAGAAAGTAGAGAGGGGTGTTCTAATGACTTGGAAAAATACCAGTTTGTCTCATATGTCCATAATTAATTCATAATTAGCTAAATTAAAAGAGAATTACCAGCAGAATTCCAATGAGTGACCGATCAAAAAAGGTCAAAAAGTCTTCTTTTTTTTTTCCAGACTGTACATACATGGACATTTATGATTGGTTAAAACTCAATAAGAACATAATGATATGATGAAGAATATATGATAATTCATTAGAACGCCGATTAATCGATAGTTTGCATAATTTGACACTAAAAAATAAGGAAACCCATCTTTAATATTATTAACTTTTTTTGGTTAAATTAAAAACAATTTCCTATGAATTGACATTATAACTTTGAGCACCAACTAATGTAGAAATAGTCTCACTCATCCTTGAGGGCAATTTAATACAATAAATACACTTTATAATTAAAAATATATTAATATAGACAATCTTCAATGAAATTCAGAATATTACAATCTGTTTTTTTGGTTAACACGATTTAGAAGTATCTAACAAATTCTTGTGGGCAATTTCATACAATAAATACACTTTAAACTTATAGGCCTACAATTAAATATAGCCATCCTTAAGGGAATTCTTTATGATGTAATCTTTTTGGGGGTTAACACAATTTAACTTGAACCTTGTTTTATCATAAATCTTTACTTTGTGACCTAGGCCAGTGCTTTCATGAGACTATGTTCTCATCACCATCTAACACCATTTTAGGGAATACTTATTTCAGGATTGTTGCCATGGCTATATACAGTATATTATATAACATGCAGTGTATGTTTGTGTGTGTGTCTTTTCAACTAAAATCATACTAATGACTAACTAATTTTCACATAATTAATAGACTTATCTATTGCTCTGTGACCTAGGCCAGTGCTTTCATTGAGTCTCGTCTCAATACACCCTAACAACATTTAAGTGTATTTACTATGAACTGATTTTATAAAACTTTGGGCACTAACTAATTCATCAAATTAATGTAAGTATTATAAATATAATTCAGACAGGCTCAAGGACAAAATCATTCTAATAAATATACTGATACAATTAATAAATATTATAATACTTTGTTTTGGTTAACCAGAGAAAAATGTGCTTAAAATTAATCAAACATGAATCTAAAATTCACCACAGTCTAACTTATTCCTCTTGTTTCTTTTTATGTATTAAAAAAACAAAATCATTTTGCAATTGGATATTTCAATTCTTGCAAAATTATGCAAAAAGTAATATAATACACCATTGAGCACATGAGAATTAGAATTCTAAACATTTTCATTTGGCTGTTAAAATCTAAATGTGTCTCCAACAACAACAGGAGGTTTTCTTACAACTCTACATTTCATTTAAGGGGTTATTTTAATAAGTTTATCTTATTGATGTCAATGAAAACTATCAAAATTTAAAGATTTTAATTTAGATATAACTGACCAGTCCTTGGACATGTCAGGGTCACCTGGCTTCAACTGGGGGTCACTTGAGGTCAAGTAATATCATTCAGGGCTAAATAAGGTAAAGCTATTGATATATAAATAAAGGTTAACCAATCATGTAGAAACAAACAGGAACTGTCTAATTGTTTTCTTAACCTGCTAATCTGTGGATTTCCCCTTCAAGTGAAATCATACAAGGCTTTCCCACCTTCTAAAATGAATATTAATAATATCCTCTCGAAAAGATTTTCAGAACAGAAGGAATGAATACAGGCCCGTAACTAGGGGGGAGGGTACAGGGGGGGTAACTATATTCGCCCCCCACTGTAAAATTAGAACAAATTATCAATTGAAGCTGAAATCAGTCTCTATCAGCTATTTTGCCCCCTATGCAAATGCGGTGCCTCCCCCCTCCCCCCTTGGCACATTGTGCTGGTTACGGGCCTCCACTGAATATGTAATGTAAACAGGTAACTAGTTAGAGAACAGTTTTAAATTTAAATTTAGTCCACAGAATGTCATTTCCTCAGACATGTATCACTGACAGGACCTGCATCACAATATACATCAAACAGATAATAATCAACTATTTTAAGTAGTGGAATAGCTTAGTAGGCAGAGAGTTGGATTGTCTTCTTGCTAAGTAATTAGGTGTCGTGGGTTCAAATCCTCCTCGCTTTCGTGTCGGCTTTCACCCACTATATCTTTAATATAAACTTTCTGAGTGCTTACCTGGATTCATAGCATCATCCATTGTCATTATTTTATCATAGAAAATAGTAAATAGCTAATTAGAGGTAGGAATAAAGGCTGAGATCATCAAAAATTAGCAATTAACAACTTTTTTGAATAATAATCAAACTCAAATTAAAACACACAATTTGAGGCCAGTTTATTCTTATCAGCTATATTACTTGTGGTTTGGTATCCAACATTACATTGCTCTCCTTATCCCGTCCTAAATGATAACAATTGCACTAATTCAATAACAAGTCCTAGTTCAACACTAGTTTATTCTTATCAAAATATATTATTGTGTATATCCATTTTGTTTTTATAATCCATAACCAACTTAAAATTGATCTCTATTCTTATTCTGAATAATAACAATTGCACTAATTAAAAATAACAACTTTAAAGTCTGTTTTCTTGCAATATCCAACATTAAATTCCTATATTGAATAATAACAATTACACCAATCAAAAATAACAATTTTCAAATCTGTGCTATCATCAAGTTTATTTTAAATATCCAACTTTAAATTGCTCTCTATCAGTGTTTGATTAATAACAAAATACTCCAATAAAAAAAATAACAATTTTCAAGTCCATGCTATCGTCTAGTAGATACTGTGCTAATTCTTATTATACCACCTTGAGAGTTATAAAACCTAATATTGATCAAAACAAAATGACAGAGAAATAATCTAAAATAACGACCACTTATAGTTGTAGATTGTTAAAAACCTATTCATGTCACACGCCAGTATTGTAGGCTAATAACGGCCCTTGTAACCTTGTTACGTCCAGTATATGGCTGGTGTAATATACCTTTTAACCTAATCTGACTGGATAATCCTCTTTCACACTCAGTGAAATAACAATAATTTGTTCTTAAACATTAACAGCTCTGTCAAAAGACTACAATTTTTCTCTGAATTATATCTTAACATGTTCACCATTAATTGCAAAATGGGACCCTAATGAAAAAACAATTCAACAGCAATCCCATCTGAATGACTAGATGCTTTTCCTTGTCAGCCTTTTGGCTTACAGTTACTCTGTAGAAGAATCTCATAAGACAGTAGGTAGTGGGGCATATTGGACTATATGTCCAGTAGGGTTGAACAGTATTCATCGCGTCCACTCTGAGGGTTTACAATTTATTGTATTGCATTGAATTCTATTGTTGACATAAACTCTGTATAAAACTCCAGCTGAATAGCTATCACAGTCCACCATCAGCCAATTTGTACCTCCTACATAAAATAAACTTAGAAACTAGTTGTGGCTGGACGTACAGGATTAACAACGTAATTAACATGGATTACTTCCCTTGTCTAAGATTATCATCCTCATTACCAGGGATTACTGTCCTTGTTCTGAGAGTATCATCCTAATTACTATGGATTACTGACCTTGTCTACTTAAACAATCATTTCATTTACTGTCTCAATCCTTCTAAGTTAAAAAGATATACAGACTTTGAATTGGTATATCTGTGTACACAATATCAGCAACAAACTTTAATAGAAAAATTTCCTATTTGTAAAATACTATACCAAAGATGAATTTTTTTATAGTCGTCATTAATTGTGAAAAGCCTTTTGTGATACAATCATATTTTGCGATTAGTGTTATCATCAGACACTTTTAGTTGAATTGCAGGAACCACAGACGTCTTATTGAATATTGGAATGGTGCAAATTGGTGCTATCAGTGTCCCTGATACACATAAAAAAATTAGAAAACCTTTTTAAAATCCCTTTTAACAAATTGGTACCAATGTGAAATATTTTGAATTTTTGCAATTACAATTAAAAACTTTTTATATTTATCAGATTAACAACGGTATAAAAACAAGAGTTTACCTTTAATAAAAATTCAATCACAAGTCAGTAGTCTCTCACTAGATATGCAGTATAAATCACACATTAATTTCCAATAAAAAGAATCTGTTTGATATAACAGAACAAGAATTCAGAAAACTAGATTAAAAGTTAGTTATCCATTCTCTTATTCAACCAGTAACAAATACACACTTTCTGTTACTCTACAGAACAAGTTCATCTAAATGAAGCCTACTCAGATATCCATAAGTTTATTCTGAAGTATCAACTTATTTCTTTCATTTCCACTGCAAGTTTCTTAAGCCTAGAAGCAAACTTGAATCACCTATCAAATGTCTGGTAAATTATTAATTTTACCATCCCAGAATAAAATATCCAATCTTTTCTTTTTAAAAAGAGTTGTAAGAAAGTTAGAGTAAACCTACATCAAGTCTAATCCTGATCTGTGAAATCTAACACAAAGTAAAATATCCGATCTTATTTTTTAGAGATTAGGGTGGTTGAAAGGTAACTAGTTACTATCCAACAGAAGGCACTGGCACAGGGTTAAAGCAATGTTCATGAATGTTAAGGTTAATATATTAAAATAGAATAAGTTTCCCGAAAGTTAAAACTACTTGTGTTCAATCATGATCTGTGAAGTTTAAAACAAAGTTCGTTAATTATCTATACACTGTCTATAGTGATTAATTAGCTTTCTATTGTTATACATAGTAACATATAGTTCATCTGATTTTACCCTAGATCTTGTCTTATACCCTCAGGGTGCCTTCACTTTTTAATAACCCCTAAATACTGAGCTGATAAACTCCCTGTATACACTAAATAAACCCTGAGTAAGGTTGCAATCCCTGTGGCATCTTAGGTCCCACTTCACACTTCCTTTCTAAATTATTTTGGATCTGATAATCTACTTGTTCAGTAAATAAACCCTGGGTGAGGTGACGAGGTTACTTTCCCTCAGGGTAGTCCAAATCTTTAAATGGTCTGATTTGATTATTGATAAAAAATACAGTCAAATTAATTTGAAACCCAGGTTAGGGTCACACACCTCAAAGTTTCTAAAACCCCTAAACCCTTAATCCTGCTGACTTTTACTTCCACTAAACCTTCCTGAGCCTATGTTGAAAAGATACATCCCTGATATTATTTTGGTTGAACTTTAGAGATCAGACGCTAGCTAGCCGACTTGGCATATCAACATATTCCTTGATAAAGATTTTTCAAAATAAACAATTGATGATAACAAATCATCAAAAGTCATTGTGTGATTTGCTGCGCTCCAACACAAGCAAAAAGAAATTTAAAAGAAATGTTCTCTACCTGAATACAGCTTCATAATCTTGGTATAAAATTTCTCAGATTTCAAGTTTTTGAATACAGTATTTATTTAATAAAATATCAAAATATTTTCACTGTTAAAATAATGTCTAATACATTGTAGAGTGATATGCAGGCTTGAAATAATTCAGATGTCAGAAGATCACACAGCGTGAAACTCAGAGTAACAATCAGGTTCTGTTTTAATATTTCTGAACACAGTTTTTATATAAAAAACAACCAAAACTCATTTCCGATAATTTGCGTCAAATAGATAAGAAATCTAATATTATTTTTTTGAAAATAACGTCAAGGGTGAAACGATCGTGGTAATTTAATTTCAATAAGTTCATTCATTCATAATGTTATTCTTAAATCAATAACAGAAACCTTTCACTGGATTAATAAATCGGTGAATTTCGTCAAAAAAAGATTACGACCTGACCTTTGACCTATCATTCATGAATTAAAAGATTTATTAGTAAAAAATAGACTACAACTTGTTTGACCTTTTACTGGTTATTGTCCGTGACACGTGTATAAGTTGGGCTGAGTTTTGTCTGCATTGTGAGCTCTACTATAGCCATGAGTGGCATGAGATCAATCAGGGATAGTGATATGAATGTATTTGCCAGTCGGGTATATTAAAAGGTCTAAAATGTTCGACAGAGATTTAATAGTAGTTTGGTCACATGAATAATCGAAGTACTAACTGCAAAACAAGATCCAAACAACATATTAACAAAACATTATTAGCAGCTAATGAATTTTTCACATGAGGAAGTATATCAATCATATGTGAGTAAGTATTTCATAATAAAAAGTGGTAACAGGTGTTTAGAAGAGTAAGCATTTCCTGTCTGGTGCCACACTCGTCATTGCTGCATAACATAAACAATATATAATCATAAAAAACACAATTTGCAAAATCACAGGTCTGTCTTGAAGACAGGTTCCCTTATTTTTATTTATGAAAATGAAATGCTAATACTTATATGAATAGAAATTAGAGGTGTTCTAATGACTTGAAAAAATACCAGTTTGTTTCATGTGTCCATAATTAATTCATAGTTAGCTAAATTAGAAGAGAATTCCAATGAGTGACCGATTAAGAAAGGTCAAAAAGTCTTCTTTTTTTTTATCCAGACTGTACATACATGGACATTTATGATTGGTTAAAACTCAATAAGAACATAATGATATGATTAAGAATACATGATAATTCATAAGAAACACCAATTTATCAAATAGTTTTGCTAAATTTGACACTAAAAAATAAGGAAACCCGTCTTTAAATCCTTGATATTCAGCAAGGATAGTATGGTCTACTTTTTGCAGGACACCCGACATTACTATAATAGTCAAAATCATAAGATACAATCAGATCAATTCATGCCTGACAAAAATTTCACAGCCCTCAAAAATACAGTAACATATGTATGTTTTGGTCAATACAACCTGTCATCAGTCTTGATCTATTGATGACTTAAAAAATGATGTTCTGTAAGAAGTGAAAAGTATACAATATAAATCATACATGTATGCTATTATAGTAAAGATCATAATTTATCATCTAAATATAATGTGTACAACTTGACAAACACAACACCACTTGTATAATCTGTCATCTTTTAAAAATAATTGAAGTGAATATCTGTAGTACACATAGAAGATTTTGAATAATTGAAATTTCCATGTTGTGGCAACGCCAAGAGAGTATTTGCCCCTCCAATCATACTCCCCTTTCAATTGTGAGAAATTCCAATTTTATACTCCAATTTTATTTGCTCCAAATTTGTACCAAAAAACGCCAAATCAATTCACTTTTTCAAAAGTTTTCTTTGGTAGGACCTCCAATTACCCTCCATAACAGTCTCAAACCTGATAGTTGTCCCACACATTAAAGGGATTGTAAAGAGGTTTTCTACAATTTTTATGTGTATCAGGGACATTGATAGCATCAATTCTCACCATTCCAATTTTCAACCAGACTTCTGTGCATCCTGCAATTTAATGAAAATGTGTTTGATCACGTCACTAATTGCGAAGGGCTTTATGTGATAAAGTATATTTTGTGTTTAATGATGTCATCAAACACATAGTGTAAGTGCTGGAACCACAGATATCTGATTGACAATTAGAATGGTGCAAATTGCTGCTATCAGTGTTGCCAGTGTTCAATCAGTGTACACATACCATATATAGAAAATCTCTTTACAATCATTTTTAGTACACAATTTGTCAATTTAAAAAAAACAAAAATCTGTGTCAGAATGTTTTGCCATTATGTTGTTTGGATTTCGGGTTTCGAGTTGCATTTCGAATTATTAATACAAGGTTTATCTATTACAGCCAAACAAAAAATAAATCAAAATTTTGAAAATTACAAAATACTTTAACTAAAAAGTTACCTGAGTAAAGTTAAAGATGAATAAATTAATGTTTTATAT
Source organism: Lottia gigantea (assembly GCF_000327385.1). NCBI lineage: Eukaryota > Metazoa > Mollusca > Gastropoda > Lottiidae > Lottia > Lottia gigantea. Next base: position 376,257 of record NW_008706746.1, read on the forward strand.
TACCAACAGTGTCAATAAAGAATTGTATGTTCACTATTTCACACTTGTTTAAACTTAAATTATCAACGTTAACCCATCAAAAACAGTGTACAGAATAATACAACTTTATTAACCCTGTGACTCGTTGAGATTTTGTTAGTTTAAAGGGTTAATGGGAATTTAACAGTATTTCAATGTGCATGGAATGTAGCTCAGTTTTGATATTTGTCCTCAATTGAAATGCAAATTTGGATTAGTTTGTTTCGTGTTATTTCTGCATTTCATCATTGACTGCTACCAATTGCCAATATATTGTTTTAGATTTCTAGTTTCATTTTACAGTTCAGATCATTAGTACTTGGGGTTTTTATTCTGAAGGCGGCTCAATATGCCATCCATGATCTGATTTACGAAATCGGTTTTTATTTTTCATAAATTGATGACAATTTTCTTAAATCAGCTCCGGAATCAGAAACTATAAATTAGAAACATTAGATGATTTAATGCCTTATCTTTTCTATGATAATGTTCGATGCTTAAGATTTTTCCAGCCTCTGTCAGTTTTAAAGATCAGAGGGCTCTGAGTAGCTAGTCATTCAAAGGGGACAATATATCAAGGTCCTGTGTGCTTCAGAACCCATTAAGGATCTAGCTTTCAAAAATTGAAATCAAATATGTTGGATAATTGTTGTTCTGACAGAAATAACCTTGATGGAAGTTTGCCCATTTTAATTCAGCAGCTCTCAGGTATAGAAAGTAAAACTCATTATCATTCCATTCATTTTCTATTTTCTATTTACTATGACTGCAGATTATGTGTGCTTGATCTCAGAATCTTAGCCTCAAATTTCTCTGCATTCAAAATTAAACTCAGTTTTCTTTGGTCATCAAACAGAAGATGAAAAAAATATAACGTAAGATATTTGTACTGATCAATTAAAATTTAAGTGAGTTCACAAGCACTTTAAACACAATTTAATTTATTTCGAGTGTTTCCTTTCAAATTACTGACTACATACTTTTAACTTTTTAATTTCTAGAAAACTTTAAAAATTTTAAAAAATCTAATTCTTAAAATATCAAAATGATATGAGTTTATGCAATTTTCTGCTCCTGATTAATGGGTGACCACATGCAGTGTACATTAAGGGGAATTTGCCAAGACATTCACTGACAGTGTGACACAAAATTTCATATTTCTACCATGTTTCACTTCAGCAGTATTCTACTTACTTCGTATTGGGGCCAAGATAATAAATTTTTTATGATATCTCATGATTTTCAAACTCGGCCAATCAACACTTTTCCACATACATATTGTTTGTTTCTATTGGTTAAAACTCACTATCTAATATAAGCTATTTGGATAAAGTTAACCACAATCCAATCTATCTATAGATAAAGGTCACTACCTACAAATATTGATTTATTCAATAAACTTTCATTCCACATTAAACTATTATTTCCATCCATTCTATAATTGCTGTTTCTGTTTATTGTAGGCTAAGATATTTTCAAAAAAACAGTTATTTATAGTTATATATTTTCTTCCCCTACAAAGAAACCTTGTTATTTAAATACCTAATACCTGCCCTATCTAAGGTCAATCTGATATTTTTTGTCAATCGTTGATAAAATATCTACATTGATTGGATTAGCTAATCTAGCTTGTCAATCAAATCCAAGCTGGTCACCATTGATCAGAGATTACACACTTCAAATTCTGACTGGTTTTATCAATTAAGACTATTCAGGTGTTACTACTGTTACAACTAAATTCAATCTAAAACTCATATCTTTAAACATACAATTTTTTGTTTAAGCTGTAAATCTAATTCAATTTTGATTTTTTTTCTCATTCAAATTCCTTATTTAATTTCCAAACTTTTAATTTCAGAATATTTCAATCTTTTAATCATTCATTTACTTGGGCTCATAGAGAAGTTGGTGGCTTACTCATTCAGTCATTCATTCATTCAATTGCTTGGACTAACAGGGAGGTTATAGCTTAAAAATTAATACGGGAATATATCTTTAGAATCATTTTTAATTATAAAATAAACGGAGTGACCTTGAAAAAAAAAATATTCCACTTCATTATGAAAAATTATTTCATTTCGTCTTTTTTAATTTTTATAAACAATATATTTCTTTCATATAATTACAGTAGTAAGGAACAATTATACAAAACGATATGGAAAGAAGCGCAAAGCTTAATTTAATCTGCTTCGCAAGACAAAACAAAATTTAGTCTTTCAGTTACTCATCTATTAAATCTAAAATAGGGTTCGCACAGGCACAGCCAGGTTCATCCTATGGAGAGAAACCCTTGTTTATTATCAAAATAAACTATAATAGGGTACCGAGAGTTTAAATAGGGGTTTGATATATGTCAGGATAAGAAGAGGGGTTTATCAATACTAACAAAGACATATTAAATTATAAAGATTGTTAATATAATCAGATAATACTAACAATTATAGGGTTGAGTAAAATCAAAAAAATTAAAATCCTTACAAATTACTTACAAACTGTCTTACGTAGACTTATAATTACATTTAACATAAACAAGTAATATTATTATTATATATTATATGCTCTGTGCTTCATAATACCATTCAAATCATATATAATTACTAGGTAACAATAAAATGAAATGAAGTTTTACATCTTGCTTTTATACTCTATAATTTGTTACTAAATATTACAAGTTTCAACCAAATTCTACACTTATTAAATAAGCATACATGTGTACAGGTCTGGAGAAAAAATCTGGAGACAGACCTTGAAAAATCTGGAGACAGGCCTCGAAAAATCAGGAGACAGGCCTTGAAAAATCTGGAGACAGACCTTGAAAATTCTGGAGACAGGCCTTGAAAAATCAGGAGACAGGCCTAGAAAAATCTGGAGACAGACCTTGAAAAATCTGGAGACAGGCATTGAAAAATCTGGAGACAGGCTTTGAAAAATCTGGAGACAGGCCTTGAAAAATCTGGAGACAGACCTTGAAAATTCTGGAGACAGGCCTTGAAAAATCTGGAGACAGACCTTGAAAATTCTGGAGACAGACCTTGAAAAATCAGGATACAGGCCTTGAAAAATCAGGAGACAGGCATTGAAAAATCTGGAGACAGACCTTGAAAAATCTGGAGATTGGGGTTACGATAGGTGTGTGATAGTCCGATGACCTTGAATTAGTCATCTTCACTCATAATTCCAGTCGCTGTAAATGTAACTGATAATCTGGGAAAGATCAATGACAAAAGGTTTGGCCAAGGACCAGCTGATAGAAACGATCCTTAGCTGTGAATCTAAGTTGTTATTCTTTCTTAAAAATAAGCCACTTATTGGCTAGACGAGATCAGAAGTCTGAGACCTCTCTCATCATTTGGAACTTTTTTACAAGGAAATTTTGGAGTGCATTGGCAGTGAGATTCTACAGTTGAACGAAAGCAAACTGTTTGGGTTGAGACTTGGGTGGAAAAGATGAATCCCAATATCTGTAGTATCTTTAGTACAAAAGGGTCAAGAATTAATGGACAGTAATGTATTTAGGTAATTTTTACACATCTTTACAAAGGGTACCAGTTTATATCCCGATCAGTCCCTCAGATTTTTAAATTTGACTTTTCATGAGATATCTGAATGATGTTGACTTGATTTTGGTATAACAAAGAATTATGCCAGTTCTCACAGATGTGTAACTATTTGAGTAAAAAACAAACTGTGAATATTAAAATCTAGTGAGAATAAACCATAATTTTTTAGTTGAAACAGATAAACTATGGGTAAGGATGTAACTGGGCTCTTAAAAACAATGTGGTTTTGAATGAGATATTTTATCAAACTTTCTCAAATTAATTCATTAAGGTCAAGCAACTGCCTATCCTCTCCTATAAGGGATGTTTATTTCAAAATATTTTACAGTCATGTCTGAATAAGGCATAAAAATGTCTGGAAATTTTAAATATAATCAGGTCTTGTAATATTCCTCGTTTCACATCCCTAAAACTTGAAATTTTGGAATAAAAATATTCGAACTATACCTTATAATATCACAGATGTTCCATGTTAATCCATTTACACAATGATATAAGGTGGCTGATAAACTGACACCCTACCCTAGCTGCTAAATAGATATTTAAAATATAAGCACGTCTATCTAACTAGTCGTATATTGTCGTCTGCTAGGTAAAATAACAAAAGGCCATCAGAGGAGAGAAGTCGACCACCTGACACCCCGAATATAGCAAATACTCTCAGTTTATTGGTTCACTTAATTATAGGATTTATGAATGAATTTAGGGCAATTTTTATTGGTGGTAATTTACTAGTATACTTATAGTAAAGTAAAGTAAAGTAAAGTAAATGAATGAATGAATGAATGAATGAATGAATGAATGAACGGATGAATGAATGGATGAATGAATGAATGAATGAATGAATGAATGAATGAACGGATGAATGAATGGATGAATGAATGAATGAATGAATGAATGAATGAATGAATGAATGAATGAATGAATGAATGAATGAATGAATGAATGAATGAATGAACGGACGGACGGACGGACGGATGGATGGATGGATGGAGGGAGGTGATGGAGGGATGGAATTAAATAAATTTTCCACCTCCCATGGAATTCAAAGTAAATACCACTTAAATTTCAGAATGTACAATTTTACCTTAAATTTTTCCACCCAAACAAAAGGAAAGTTTAAAAGATAGAATATAAAGTACAATACAATGAAATGTAATGTGTAAAAACACGATATTTTATTTGAATTGTAGACAGGTATATATTGTTAAATACACGATGTGAAATGTTTTACACATTAATTACCCCACTTAGTTTACTAGTTTCCCCTTAACGACATCTCAACTTTAATATTTACGTTTTAACTTCAGGCTATAATAGTCTACCTATTTTGACAAATGCTTAAAATTCAACAATTCAAGATCTATGAGTTATAGTTTATTCAATTTTTAACATAATAAATAATTTCAAATGATAACCCTCTTTTTGGCCCTAGTGATCTTGAATATTCAAAATGCATTAGGTTCTTCAGTTTTCAACCAATTTTCATATATTTCAAATGTAGATATATGACAATCAAAAATGAAAAAACAAGCAAGTTTCTTGCTTTAAAGGTCTACCAACTGCATCCTGAAGTGGGCATATTTGAAGCCCATTCTGAGACACAATCAGTTTTGGTCACGAAATTTTTAAGGATTATTTATCTCCCCTTTCACTCCATTTCTCTTATACATCCATTTAACCTTTTTTTTTCTTTTTCTCAAATCATACAACAGTAGAAACATATCATTTTAAAGGTCTACTACCTCTTATGATGACCAACAAAATTAAAATTATTAAACTTGGTTAAAATGACTGTTTGTTCATCAGTGGACTTACCTGGTGTCACAATAATACAACAGTGATTTTCAATAATAACTTAGATTAATAGTTATATATTGTGTTATATAGAGATTGTATTCTTTAGTCATGGTACCTGGTAAGTCCAACAGATGAATGTATACTCTCTTATTGACTAAGTTTGAAATTTTATGTCTAAGAGCTAGTATTCTTTTTAATAAAAAAAACTATTTAAAGAGCAGGGTATGGGCAGGGTAGGGGGCAGATCTCAATCAACAAAGACTCATATATAAAATTCAATACAGCATCTCAGGGCATTCCTTATGTTTCATTTTATATATCAGTCACAATATATACATTATCATAACAATAGTAACACAGGTGGAGGGGGGTAGGGGATAACAATAACACAGGTAGAGGGGGGTAGGGACAACAATAACACAGGTGGAGGGGGGTAGACGAAGCAATATTTGATCCCCACTGGATACCAATATCTACTACGCATCACATATTATGTTAGATTTATCATTTTTTAATTTGTTTTTTTATTCCTCATTTTGAGTTTTGACCAAACAAAACATTTCTTAGCTGTTTTTGCCTAACTGTAGAATATTTGCCATGGAGTTTTACATCCTAGATTTCTGCTACTCTAGGACTAATGAAGAAGAAAAGCCATTCAGTGTGCAATGAAGAAACAGTTTTCAGGACATTGGTGCACATCTCATCTAAAAGTTTAGTTGCAAAAATTGGAAGCAATACTCTAGATGCTGTGAGAGGTCTTGTTAAATTTCCAAGCCAGTAACACATAAAAAAGTTAACTAGAGAAAAGTTTAAAAAAAATAACCTAGACTTAAGAGGTCTTGTTAAATTGCACTGAGAGTTACACACATCAAAAGTGGTGTGTTAATGGTAAAAATTTTAAGAGAGAATGGGATCTTGTTGAGTTGTACAACTCTAACACTTAGCTTTCCCGCCCCCCCCCCCCTCCCCTTTCTTTAGGATGAAGTTGTCCCCACCCAGCTCTTTCATTTATTAATAAAGTTCAAGGTTATACTATGTCCAGTTGTCCATACAGATGTTTGTTGATTGACTATCAAATATCTAATAAGATAAACCATTCTGATATTCAACCTTCTGTTTACCATCTATTTCTATAGTATATTGGATATCTTTCTTAAAGGTATTGTCCCAAACAGTTCTTTACTTTCATCCCAAAGTAAAGTGTTAACAATATATTTGCTTTGACATATCTCAAAATAATTTCAAAGAGTTCAAATTATGTATTAAAGATATAAATGGTCAACTTAATGATAGCTAATGCTTGTCATTAACCAAACTAACTGGTAATGCGATATTGTTTGAATAATCTTCTGCAAAAGTAATATATTAGAAGGGGTCAGGGTGTATGGTGTTTAATTGCAGTAATGGAATTAGTCAGTTGTCACAATTTTTTTCAGAGGGGCAACCCATTTTTCAGAGGGGCATTGCCTCGCACCCACCCCCATGAGCTATGGGCAGGTATAGGACTATCCCTTTACAACCCACAGTCTAAAATATCTGTGTGTATTTAACAGTGATATTCTAATAGGTGATATCTATACTGTAATACATGAAGGGTGTTCTATAATAGTCCTGTAATTAATTCTATCATCATATCTATTGGTTATATATCTCTAATCTCATTTAATCTTACAGATTTATCTACAGGCTCAATTACCTTCAGTTTACCTTTCTCATTTTCACATTGTCAAGCTATAACAAACTGTGACTAATACCTTGACTGTAATAGCTATTATTTTTGTATTACCATATGCAGCTATTTGATCAGATTGTACGGTAGACAATTAGTCCAATAAGAGACCTTGACAGAAAGGCTATTAACAATATGGCTTTGTAGTCACTGGTCTTTGGTTGAGGCCTCTGATTGGCTGTATTCACTAGCATGTAATCTAATCAAATTGCTGTATTCCCTGATACAAGACTAGCAGCTATCACAGTCAAGGTATGAAAAAAAGTGTGTAATAACATGACATCTGGGCTAGTGGATGTCAATATGATCTTCCACAGAGCTCAGAAAATTTGGGTAAAAATATTCACAACATCCAAAGATACAAATATGATTTGGGCAGCAATAGAATAATTTAAAGCAAGACATTGTTATTTCCTAGTTTCCATTAAATAAAGTATAGATTTTAAACTTGGAAAGATTTTGAAAATCAGTAACTGAGTTAGCACTAGATAAAGATGAAGTGTATAAGGAGTAGTATATCATAAAATTCTGTTCCGTTTTTTAATGTAAACTCTTCCCCTAAATATCGCTTAAAGATAAGAATATAGCCAATTTTTTACTCAAATCTACAACTCTCCTATATAATTATCTTACTATTAGTCAACAAAACATAGATTAGACTTTATTGTCCAGGCTCAATTCTTTACGATTGTAGGCTATTCTTTAGTTGACAGGACAAGGGCAATCTTCAATTGTTCGCTCCTCCAGAGGGCAGACCAAGTAGACATTGTTATAACAACAGAATAATGCTTACGAGGTCATTGCGTTTGAACTTCTTGTGAAGCGTATAATGGTGTATTATGATTGGTTATTATTCTGTACTCACTACTAATCAAATTTGACATAAATAACTCCATAATTATTTTAGTATAATGTACTTGATGGTAGTCTTTTTTTTTTAAAATGAAGTAACGTATTCAGAATGACAAGTTCTATTTCATGATATCCTCAAATTCTAATGAGAGAAAATGAGGTCTAAACACATATACGGCAAAACCCAGGAGGAAGTTTTCAAACAAAATCACAAACAATCTAATTTCTTTTCCGTATAAAATATTAACTTCAAATTCGACTATACTGATTCCGTAATAATTTCAGTGTATGTACTTAATGATATTTCAAGTTTTTATTTTGTAGTGAAGTAACCTTTTCAGAGTCACATATATCATCTATTAAAATTCTTTTTCATGAAATTACAAATTTAATGAGGAAATTGATATTTATACACAATACAGGGGAACACAGGTGGAGTTTTCAAACAAAATCACAAACAATCCAATTTCATTTCTGTATAAAATATTAATATCAGACTTAAAATAATTGTAGGTCATATTTAATGTTAATCATATTCTTAAGATTCCAAAAATTGCATGAAGACATTGTTGATCATCTATGCCTTTGAAATATTTAATAGTTTTGCTTTCCTGAGTAGATTAGATTCAAATACATTGGTAATATGATACAATAAATCCAGTTCTTTCTAGACTAAAAGCATCACATACCTAATATTTCTAGATTTTGCAAAACATTCTCAAAAAAATATATTTTAATTTGATAATTTTGTCTAATTGTAGGAAAAACTGAATTTTTTGGACTAAAAAATTCGGTTGGTTATATTAAACCCTGTTTTAATATTTCTGTACATACCTGTATATAACAGACTAAAAATCTTTAAATCTTCTATCAAAAGCATTGAATTTACTTACAGACGGGACTCAGAATGCAGTAGAGCATATTTTATTCAGGAGAGGGGCCCTCTCATCCCACTTAGTCTAAGGGCCAATCACTGCTAGACCCAAGTTTCTATGTCAGTACCTCTGGCCTACATTATTGACAGGTGGAAACAGGGTTGAAATATCCGAAGGTTTATCTCAACCCTAACAATGTTATAAATATCCACAACTTACCTAGTTCTGATCGACGTCGAATCTGTCTGATACAATTTCTTATTTTACGTTTTTCATCAACATCACCCGTATCTTTCAACTAAAAAATAAAAATACAATATCAAAATTAGATAATATACTGTTTAATATGTGATATTACCATTTTATAATATGGTGTCTGTTTTATCCCCAGTCCTTATTTCTAAAAGATGCGCATGGTAGGCCTGTACCCAGACTTGTTTGTCACAAGGAAAGTAATATATCCGGAGGGGCGATGGTTTATGGTGTTTAGTTTGGGAGGGGTGGGGAAGCATTGCCCTCCCTTTCCCCTCTGTAACTATTATTTACAGTGACAAAATACTTTTACATTTACTGAGGCAACTGCAATATATATTTACATTTTCATATGAGTGTATTAACATTTAAATGCATTGAAAGATATCATAAAACAAACTATCACACTTCTAAGTCATTTGAATAATTTGTAGAACATGAAAGCATCACATTAATCTAATATAAACAATTGTTGTGTGGTCTATATATTATATTACACCTAACATGTAACACTGATATCTTCTAATGGTAGAGTTATTTATATCTTATACAATTTTTTATTTAAATCAGACATTTTCCAAAAAGTAATATAAAGTGCATATAATAAAACAAAGTTGTTTCCTTTGATGATATAAATGATTTTTACGATGTTAACAGATATTAATCATTTCGATGCTGGTTTTCCCCTTTAACCAGATTAAGAAAACCAATGTGAATCTCTCCAAATCTGCTTTTGGATATTATAATCAGATTTTGTGAAGAAACAAAAGGCTTGGTTTTTTTTGTGAAATTGCAAGAACCAGAGAAGCCTGACTGAAAATTGGAATGGTGCAAATCAATGCTATCAGTGTTCCTGATACACATAAAAAGTTTAATATATTTTTGAATGGCAAATCATTAAATATGTGAAAATTTGATATCAAATAGAACATATTTTAAAAAGCTACATCAAAGAAAATATGATCTTATGAAATAGATTTCTCCGAACATCAAAATGTTTCAGAAAATGTCAAAAAAGTTGAAATGAAATGAATGGAGTTTTACGCCTATTTTTCTGCATCTTGTGGACCAATGAAGATGGGCATTTTGCCAAGGCAGCGGTGTTAGCCTGCTCTTTTTGTTTTTTGAGGGATCTTTACACAGCCTGCAGCACATATGACCTTGGGTTTATTGTCCCATCTTAACGACTAGATGCTTTTCCCATTTCAATCCCTCAGTCCTGCATCAATGACAGGGGGAAACCGGGTTGAATAATCTGAAGGTTTAATCTCAAACTATAAAAAATATCAAAGACAATGTAAATATAAAACATTAAAAATTTCATTTATTAGGATATTTATCAAAGACAAACTGAAAATGTAAATATTTCAATTCATCAAAGATTATCAGTATTTACCACTATACATGTATCACTAAGTATTTATTTTTATAAGACTTCAAAGTGCAATGTTTTTATATTGAACAATGTTAATATACACACCTAGATTTGCTTAAATTCTATCTCCAAAATTAAATCAAAATATCAAAATTCAATTTCATGAAATTTCTTTCATTTTCCTTATTGAAATAGTGGATAGCATGGTCACAATGTCACTAAAGATACCACCAGTAAGCCAACCTATAGGTTTTAAAGGATGGTAATAAAATTACATAAATATATGTCGATGAATATAAAAAGTCAAAAAGAATTCCAGATCAAAGTTAAAGACACATAAAAGCAAATCATATTCTTGAAAAATAACATGTTCTGTGTTGACAAATCACATTATTGTATTCAATATTTTCTATTCAATATATTTGTTTCCTGTAGGATGCTTTATAGTTTTAACTCCAACCCGCTATTGAGAACTTTCTTGAATTTTGACAGTGACCTATTGAAGTTTTTAATTTGTGACCTAATAGTTCCCCTATATTGAGTTTCATGTTCGTGACCTAATAGTCTCCCCATATTGAGTTTTATGTTTGTGACATAATAGTCTCCCCATATTGAGTTTTATGTTTGTGACCTAATAGTCTCCCCATATTGAGTTTTATGTTTGTGACCTAATAGTCTCCCCATAATGAGTTTTATGTTTGTGACATAATAGTCTCCCCATATTGAGTTTTTGTTCGTGACCTAATAGTCTCCCAATAATGAGTTTTATGTTCGTGACCTAATAGTCTCCCCATATTGAGTTTTATGTTTGTGACATAATAGTCTCCCCATATTGAGTTTTATGTTTGTGACCTTAACAGTGTCTCCCCATATTGAGTTTCATGTTTGTGACCTAATAGTCTCCCCATATTGAGTTTTATGTTTGTGACCTTAACAGTGTCTCCCCATATTGAGTTTTTGTTCGTGACCTAATAGTCTCCCAATAATGAGTTTTATGTTCGTGACCTAATAGTCTCCCTATATTGAGTTTTATGTTTGTGACATAATAGTCTCCCCATATTGAGTTTTATGTTTGTGACCTAAGAGTCTCCACATATTGAGTTTTATGTTTGTGACATAATAGTCTCCCCATATTGAGTTTTATGTTTGTGACATAATAGTCTCCCCATATTGAGTTTTATGTTTGTGACCTTAACAGTGTCTCCCCATATTGAGTTTCATGTTTGTGACCTAATAGTCTCCCCATATTGAGTTTTATGTTTGTGACCTTAACAGTGTCTCCCCATATTGAGTTTCATGTTTGTGACCTAATAGTCTCCCCATATTGAGTTTTATGTTTGTGACATAATAGTCTCCCCATATTGAGTTTTATGTTTGTGACATAATAGTCTCCCCATATTGAGTTTTATGTTTGTGACATAATAGTCTCCCCATATTGAGTTTTATGTTTGTGACATAATAGTCTCCCCATATTGAGTTTTATGTTGTGACCTAATAGTCTCCCCATATTGAGTTTTATGTTTGTGACATAATAGTCTCCCCATATTGAGTTTTATGTTTGTGACCTTAACAGTGTCTCCCCATATTGGGTTTTATGTTCGTGACCTAATAGTCTCCCAATAATGAGTTTTATGTTTGTGACCTAATAGTCTCCCCATATTGGGTTTTATGTTCGTGACCTAATAATCTCCCCATATAGAGTTTTATGTTCGTGACTTAATAGTTTCCCCCTATTGAGTTTTATGTTTGTGACCTAATAGTTTCCCCATATTGAGTTTCATGTTTGTGACCTACTAGTTTCCCCCTATTGAATTTTATGTTCGTGACCTTAGCAGTGTCTCGATGTTCACCAATGTACATTGTAAAGAAATAAGCCAATTTACAAAACTAAAAAATATTTTCAAGTCACAGTTTCAAGGCAGATAGTCTACACTCAAAATTTTACGTTCCTCATTGTTAAAATTGCAAATAATATCTTCAATTTTCGACAAGGCTGTAAATCTAAATGGATACTTGGAAAAGATCAATTGTAAGAGGTTTGACCGAGGAAAAGTTAGTAGAATGGATCCTCGTGAACTAGTTGTTGTACTTCTTAAAAATAGTTTTCTTTCTAAAAATGTTTTTGAAAAATTACATGAATTGTGGCCTTCATATTTGATATTTCATGTTTGTGTCCTTACCAAAAGGTTTGACCAAGAACCAGCTGGTAGAACGGATCATCGCAAAACTAAGTTGTTATACTTGCAAAAAATGGTTGTTTCTCTCTATTAATTTTTTAAAATTATATAAAATGTTGCCCTTAAGTTTAATATGTAATGTTTGTTCCCTAAACAGTCTCTCCTTGTGACTATTGTATAGTTGATACCTCTCAAGATAAAACTAAATAAACCAACAGTGTAGGTCAATAGAAAGTAATATTTTCTATATTTTAAAGTTGAATACAGCTAGGTGTTATGTAAATACTGACTGATATCTAAATAAACACAAACCTAACCATGGTCCTTCATTCTAACACTTATCTTTATCAACCATTACAAAATCAGTAATTAAATAGATTTTTGTAAAGAGTAAAAATGAAATGAAATGAATGGAGTTTTACGTCCTACTTTTCTGCATAATGTGGGCTAATGAAGACGGGCAAAGCCATGCAGGGTACAATGAGGGAAATTTTGCCAGGACAGCGTCATTAGCCCGCTCTTTTTCGAATTCCAACTGTCGAGGGATCTTTAGATCTTTAAAGTGCACAGCCTGTAGCACACGGGGCCTCGGTTTATTGTTTTGTAAAGAGTAAAAATCATGTCTAGAATTACAACAGAGTTTGTCATAAATGTGACAGGCTTCATCAAAAGATGCCAAAAATTGTTCTTAAGAGATTACAAATACCAAAATCAAGATTAAGTTGAAATATGATTCAAACAATTTTTATTTAAATTGTATATTACTTATGAAGGGCGTACACCTCTGGGACACCCCTCATACCAGCTCTGTTCAGACGTGACTGGTATATAAAATATAATACATGAGCTACTGGACTAACAAAGATGCTATCCCTGCTGGCCATTGAAGACCAAAACTAGCAGTAGAGAAAATATTAATGATACCTTATAACAGCGCTTTTCCTGCAATTTTTGCAATCGTTACAAAAACACATATTGATTGGTAGGATTACAGATCCTCCCCCACCTCTAACCCCCCCCCTCCCCCCCTCGTCCTATGTCTATGCTGCTGTAATCATGATATATATTTATGAAATTTACTAAAAGAAAATTCTTACCAATTGTTTAAGTTGTTCTTCATCCTCTATCTTATCATAATCTACACAAGTTAACTGCCCTTGTTTTTCTTCCACAGGATTTACAGGAGGCTCCTCTACACTTCTACCTACAATCATAAAAATAATTTTCATGAGATACACATTAGGATTCTTCAGCATTGAAACTTTTACTCCAAAGTTACAGAGTTAGTCAATATAAAAATTCTCTTAACTGAATAGCAGGCTTCAAACTAGAAAAAAGTCTACCAAGCTAAATATTTAGAACAAGTAATGGGTATGAATTACCCACAAAAGACCAATGCCAAGAGGTTTGGCCAAGGACCAGCTGGTAGAAAGGATCTTAGTAAACTTTAGCAGTTATCCTTGGGCTTAAATGACTAGCTATGATGTTTTCTTTTTGACGAAAAATAGAAGAAACTAATCTAAAGGATATATTTTCACTATTCAAAGTTAAAATATGCAACTTCGTTCAAAAAGTCTATATTCCAATCATTATAAGTATTTTTTGGATTTTTGCCCAAGAATTCAGAACCCAATGTCTCACAGACTAGACCTAACATCATAATTTCATGTCAGTATTCAAATATCAGAAAATATAAAATCGACAAAAAACTGAAGTTCAAGTTACAATGTAATGTCGTGCCTTTTTATATCTAACATACCATTATTAAAATCTTTTAATGTATTTAGTCTTCAATTTCACAGACGATCGTGCCATTTTCTACTTTTAATCCCTCAAAACGACCTCTACTTTAATTCAATTAAGGAACTATTGATAACTCATACAAGGATTAACCTTTCATTTTTTCTTTTGAAGGATCCATTTCTTATCAAACTAACGTACGAGTGGGGAATAATGAGGAAAATAGAAGAAAAGTTGATATAAGATCAGATATCAGGCGAGGTTTACCCCTCACTGTGAGTCAACATCAGGTAATTATACTATCAGCCCCCACAAATAAACCCCTTTCATTTCTAAATATATCAAAGCTTATTCTTATTCTGGTGAAAAGGTGAAATGGTGAGCATTCCCCATCAAAATAAGATAGTAAAGAGGGGCATTGTATTACTTTCTACACTCTCCCCTTTCTTTAGAACTACTGAAACCAGACAGTAAGGTTCTAATGTCCAAAATATTCACTTGGTAACAGATGTTTGGGCATAATATGTAATCATGTAATCATATGGCTGGTAAAGCACCTGTTAGTATTAAAAGGGCTAAGTTTTTGACATTATGGCCTCCGCATGTTGGAAGTCTTTCGGATCCAATTGTAAATCATTATTTTATCAACTCACCAAATTTAAGAATAAAAATCCTGCGAGATTCTGTGTACTCTTTGATTTTCAGAGCAATCATAATTCCTGATAATGGGGTACGATGTAGCACAATGTTAAAACAGATCTTAATTCTTATAGGTTATCTAAAAATTAAACGCCCATCAACAGTCATACTCTAAAACATTCCAAATATCTGAAATAACCTCAGATATAACATAAAAGTCAAATTAAAATAAATACTATCATCCAGTTATTTTACACAAATTATTCCAAAATATCTCAAAATAACCTCAGTTATAACATAAAACTCCAATAAATTCTGATAATACAACACAAGGTGAGACAATATGGTACAATATGCGACAATGTTTGATCAGTTCCAAGATAAAATACTATCTGTCAACACTGTATTGACAATATCTGTCAGGTAACTCTGGTACTAGTTAAACTATATCTATATGTTCAGATCAAACAGACCAATTATCCCAATTAAGGAAGTAAGGACAAAGCAATCTGATTTCAGAGCCAGTGCATCAATTCAGTTTAGTGTTGGCATAAAATCCCTAGTATAAATTAAGGCTCTAGTGTTGAATATTAGCAGTACTTATTTGGCAGATTCAATGGCATATCTCGAAATCAGTTTGAAATCAGTTTTGAAATCAGTTTTGAAATAAGTTATGAAATCAGTTTTGAAATCAGTTTTGAAATCAGTTATGAAATCAGTCTACATCTAGGACTAAAAGTTAGCATCTAAAAACCAGTAACATGATTTTTTCATTAGTTGATACTTTCATTAACCTACAGACAATCCAAGACTCTCAGTAGTATTTTACAATTCATATTTTAATTCATACAAACATAGTACGCAAAATACGAGAGCCCATTTTTAAGACTGAAAATTCTCCTTAGTAAAATCATATTTCTAAACAATATAAACTCTCAATACTATTCTGATGCTGATATTCAATTTATATAAACATAGTAAGCAAAATGAGAATCTGTAAACATTGTGGTTGGACAATACAAGAGAATTACAAAGAAAATGTACAATATGACCAGATCAATACCAGAAAGATAAGGAAACTGGAATCCTGTCTCAAGATGACAAAGAAGATTATTCTGATTGACAGGTATCATGGTATTAATTGATATTTTAATTGATTTGTTATTAACGAAGTGTGTTATAACATAAACTATACTTGGTGTTTTTTGTTATATCTACTCTACTTCTTAATATGGTTTATATCTTATTAATTGATAGATTAACCTGTGATTTTTATCACTAGAGAGCCTTTCATTCTCACAGTATGATATTGATATATGAAATATTTCCAGACTTTTATTACAGTATATCAGTATATTCCAGAAACAATATGATTCAGAATTGGAGCAGAATGAAATGGGTTAACTTCCTACTTTTCTTCTCCTTTTGTACACTTTATACAGATACAACATGCAGTAAGCAATAAGAGAAAATTTGCTAGAAGAGCATCAATAGCTTTCTTGATATCCCACACTGTAACACACAGGGACTTAGTTTATTGTCTCATCTGAATGACAAGGTCCTTTTTTTTATTTGCCTGTCTTACTGGATTTTATTACGGACCTTTAAGTTAGTGGGCACTGAGCCACCTGGGATTTCTGACGAAATAGCTACCAGTCTTGTTGCCTAAAATAGTAACAGCTATCAAGGTCACCTAGAAACATATTCGACCTTGAAAAACATTGTTACAAACAGTGAACTAGAAACACTACATAGTTGCCATTTAAAATAAAACCTAACCTTCAAACTTATTGTCAACCTTTAGCACCCTTTTTTGTTCAACATTTTCCAAAACAAAGGCATTAAAAAGAATTTGACCTAGTTTTTGAAGGTCAAACATGTTGACCTAGAAAGAATAATGGCCAGAGTTAGTTTGGTATTTCCTTTCATCTTTCTAACATTTTTAACAATTATCTTGAAATAGTATTATTAGGGTGGGGACCACAGAAATATGAAACAATGTACCAGAATTAAGTCAGTTTTGTAGTGTCAAGTGTTGTTTTAGACGGAGAAAATTGCTAAATTTCAAGTCAAAATAAAAGTTGAAACCAATGTGTTTTTCAGGAATTGGTGGAAAAAACACTAGCAAAACACTTGGATTTCTCACCCATCACAAACATGAAAGGTCTGTTTTCAAATCAAATTTTCTCTGTGCCTTAGAAATTTTGGGTTTCTAAACCCGGGAATGATACTAGGGCAAAGATTTTGACCCATCAAAACTTACTAAAACATATTAACCTTAACATTCATGAATATTGCTTTAACCATGTACCAGTGCCAATGCCTTCTGTTGGATAGTAACTAGTTACCTTTCAACCACCCTAATCTCTATAGCAATGTCATTTTACCTGACCAGATCTGAATATTTTTCAACTACTAAAACATCAGTACAGAATCATCCGATTCAACCAATCCAATTTCTATTACTACAACTACCAACAACTACCTTGTCTGTGATATCAGTTAGCTGAAAGCAGGTGTCAACTTGTCATCTACCAACAAATACCTAGTCTATGATATCAGTTAGCTAAAAGCAGATGTTGACTTGTCATCTACCAACAACTACCTAGTCTGTGATATCAGTTAGCTGAAAGCAGATGTTAACTGTCATCTACCAACAACTACCTAGTCTGTGATATCAGTTAGCTGGAAGCAGACGTTAACTTGTCATCTATCAACAACTACCTAGTCTGTGATATCAGTTAACTGGAAGTGCACGTTAACTTGTTATCTACTGACAACTACCTAGTCTGTGATATCAGTTAACTGGAAGCAGACGTTAACTTGTTATCTATTAACAACTACCTAGTCTGTGATATCAGTTAACTGGAAGTGCACGTTAACTTGTTATCTACCGACAACTACCTAGTCTGTGATATCAGTTAACTGGAAGCAGACGTTAACTTGTTATCTATTAACAACTACCTAGTCTGTGATATCAGTTAGCTTGAAGCGGACGTTAACTTGTCATCTACCAACAACTACCTAGTCTGTGATATCAGTTAACTGGAAGCAGACGTTAACTTGTTATCTATTAACAACTACCTAGTCTGTGATATCAGTTAACTGGAAGCAGACGTTAACTTGTTATCTATTAACAACTACCTAGTCTGTGATATCAGTTAGCTGGAAGCAGACGTTAACTTGTCATCTATCAACAACTACCTAGTCTGTGATATCAGTTAACTGGAAGTGCACGTTAACTTGTTATCTACTAACAACTACCTAGTCTGTGATATCAGTTAGCTGGAAGTGCACGTTAACTTATTATCTATTAACAACTACCTAGTCTGTAATATCAGTTAGCTGGAAGCGGACGTTAACTTGTCATCTACTAACAACTACCTAGTCTGTGATATCAGTTTACTGGAAGTGCACGTTAACTTGTCATCTACCAACAACTTCCTAGTCTGTGATATCAGTTAACTGGAAGTGCACGTTAACTTGTTATCTACTAACAACTACCTAGTCTGTGATATCAGTTAGCTGGAAGCAGACGTTAACTTGTTATCTATTAACAACTACCTAGTCTGTGATATCAGTTAACTTGTTATCTACTAACAACTACCTAGTCTGTGATATCAGTTAGCTGGAAGTGCAGGTTAACTTGTTATCTACTAACAACTACCTAGTCTGTGATATCAGTTTACTGGAAGTGCACGTTAACTTGTCATCTACCAACAACTACCTAGTCTGTGATATCAGTTAGCTGGAAGTGAACGTTAACTTGTTATCTCCTTACAACTACCTAGTCTGTGATATCAGTTTACTGGAAGTGCACGTTAACTTGTTATCTACTAACAACTACCTAGTCTGTGATATCAGTTAACTGGAAGTGCACGTTAACTTGTCAACTACCAACAACTACCTAGTCTGTGATATCAGTTAGCTGGAAGTGAACGTTAACTTGTTATCTATTAACAACTACCTAGTCTGTGATATCAGTTAACTGGAAGTGCACGTTAACTTGTTATCTACTAACAACTACCTAGTCTGTGATATCAGTTTACTGGAAGTGCACGTTAACTTGTCATCTACCAACAACTACCTAGTCTGTGATATCAGTTAGCTGGAAGTGAACGTTAACTTGTTATCTCCTTACAACTACCTAGTCTGTGATATCAGTTTACTGGAAGTGCACGTTAACTTGTTATCTACTAACAACTACCTAGTCTGTGATATCAGTTAACTGGAAGTGCACGTTAACTTGTCAACTACCAACAACTACCTAGTCTGTGATATCAGTTAGCTGGAAGTGAACGTTAACTTGTTATCTATTAACAACTACCTAGTCTGTGATATCAGTTAACTGGAAGTGCACGTTAACTTGTTATCTACCAACAACTACCTAGTCTGTGATATCAGTTAGCTGGAAGCGGACGTTAACTTGTCATCTACCAATAACTACCTAGTCTGTGATATCAGTTAACTGGAAGCGGACGTTAACTTGTCATCTACCAACAACTACCTAGTCTGTGATATCAGTTAACTGGAAGTGCACGTTAACTTGTCATCTACCAACAACTACCTAGTCTGTGATATCAGTTAACTGGAAGTGCACGTTAACTTGTCATCTACCAACAACTACCTAGTCTGTGATATCAGTTAACTGGAAGTGCACGTTAACTTGTCATCTACCAACAACTACCTAGTCTATGATATCAGTTAACTGGAAGCAGACGTTAACTTGTCATCTACTAACAACTACCTAGTCTGTGATATCAGTTAACTGGAAGTGCACGTTGACTTGTCATCTACCAACGACTACCTAGTCTGTGATATCAGTTAGCTGAAAGTAGACGTTAACTTGACATCTATCAACAACTACCTAGTCTGTGATATCAGTTAACTGGAAGTGCACGTTAACTTGTCATCTACCAACAACTACCTAGTCTATGATATCAGTTAACTGGAAGCAGACGTTAACTTGTCATCTACTAACAACTACCTAGTCTGTGATATCAGTTAACTGGAAGTGCACGTTGACTTGTCATCTACCAACGACTACCTAGTCTGTGATATCAGTTAGCTGAAAGTAGACGTTAACTTGACATCTATCAACAACTACCTAGTCTGTGATATTAGTTAACTGGAAGCAGACGTTAACTTGTCATCTACCAACAACTACCTAGTCTGTGATATCAGTAAACTAGGATCACCAGCCCATCACTAAACCATAGCCAGTAAAATACTGATTTCAAGGTAAAATGATAAACTGGGTCAGTGAGTCAGTATGTCATTTAACATTATTATCTGTTTAACACTTCATCTTTTGTATTTTTTTAATAACTTAATAAATTATAAAGGTTAGAAAAACTTTATCCAGGGAAACTTTATCCAGGACAGCGGCATTAGCCTACTATTTTTCGATTTTCAACTATCAGGGGACCTTCAATTGCAGGACCTGAGCACATACTGGGTTTATTGTCCAATCTGAATGACTAGAGACTTACCTGTAATTTGGCCTTCTCTAATCTCCTTAATTCTGAACCTGATTTTCTTTCTCTCGTTCAAATCACTGATGTCTTGTAACTGAAATAATTCAATATAAAAGACCATTTTACAACAAAATTAAAATTTTTTTACTGTTATAATTAATTAATTACAGAGCTAAGTAGGGACACACGTCTACAATTAATAGTTTGGTTATATATATCAAAAAAAAAGACTGAAACAGAACTTGAATCATGTTGTTACTCAGAGTTTATACGATATGCACTCTTTAGACAACTGACCTATTTACAGCCTGCATCCTAAACAGCTTCATTGAACACATGTGTCTGAGGATGACTGAAGAAACACGTTAAAACGTTTCATAAAACTTTAACCAGTGATTGTTGTTCTATAAAGCTATGTCTATATATTGTACTCACAATTGCTAAATGCCATTTGTAGATGTTACTTTAGTCATCTGAACATCACACGCGTGAAATTCTTAGCATATGAAGCAATAATAAGGTTTTTCACAATAAAAAGGTGCTCCATTCATTAACTGGAGAGGATTCATAAATTTCCAATTACTCATCAGACATTGAGAGCAAGCGTTGAAACCAAACACAGATTGACATAAAACACTTGTGAGTCCGTTATTTCAAAATGTTGACTATCAAGACAAACATAACTATCTTTTATGTTTAAGGCATCACTCACCAAACACATTTACTTCATTAATTATTCGTAATTAAAATCATATTAATCTTGAATAATTTAGAATCATTTTTTACTAATGTTCATATATAGAATATTAAGGCTTCATTTGCATAATATAGTCATCTCATTATCATTCTACATCATATTAATTACCTCTAATTAGGCTACTCATCTAATTAGGGATGCTGATTACACATGGATTTAAACAATATTTATTCATAATATCTAATGTTTAGATAAACTATGGTTTCAGAATCAAACCAAAACTTTTATTAATCCAATATACAATATAGAAATATTAAAACAGAACCTTACACTGTGAAAATATTTTATTAAATAATTAGGTGAAGGGGATGGTTATTAAAGATGAGGGCCTATTTAACTGACTATAATCTTGTAATATTCATATAATTGTCTAAAAGAAGGTTAAAAAAAGGGATTAGTGGTGAACCATTTTAAAAAATGGCATTGTTTTAATGAAGTTTTGAGGAAATCTCTTAAGTGGGATTAAGGCGTATTGACATTAAGGGACAAGTGTGCTGTTTTAGGGGGTTGATTTGAAACTTGAACCAGTCCAATGTGCACAGGGGCAATAGCTGATAGAGACTGATTCTGACAATTTGTTTGAATTTTGCAGGGGCCATGGCAATACAAGTGAGTAAAATTACATATTCATAGATAAATATTGTCCAATCAACATTGGCCCTGGAATCTTTCTAGGAAATCACAACCAATCAAATTAAACCACTCGCTATGACATGTTCGCGAAATGAGTAAGATGTTGGGTAAAGAATTGAAGCTAATAGAAAATCAAACTTTGGAATATTTACAATGGAAAGAATGTATTTGTACATCTTCCAACGAGTGGTGGCAAATTGACTTAGTATTTTGTTTTCTCATTATCATTTCAGTTCTACTTATCTGATTGGTCAGATTTAAATTGCTCAAATCTCATTTCTTCAAACCCATATTAGGCATAATACCCAGTAATAGAAATGGTCTATTATTTTAGTCATCATCTACTTATCAGTGAATTTCTTTCTTTTAGTCCATTAACTGGTTTGTTATACAACAGTACTAGTAATGGGATATTCTTCTTAGTCACCTTTTTCTTATCAGAGAAGTTTGATTTTTTAGTACAACATGATAAAATATACATGGGGTCGTGACCTAACCATTAGTCACTTGTCATATTGGTGCCAAGTTTATTAGCTAATATTATTCTATAACATGATTTTATCATTACCTAGGTTATCTTGACTAGAACAATATATAATATATAATGATATAACTAACACAGGCAGTGGTGGTGCCAATGAGGGTACAAAGGGGGCATTGGTAAAATGTTTTGTACCTCTATTTCAATATCAACAATTTCAAAAAATATAATTTTGAAGGTTTTTTCTTGAAATTTGTGTCAGAAATCACCAAATCAATTTTATTTTTCCAAAATTTTCTTAGGGGATAACTCTCTCAGAAGCTCCATGAGAGACTTATGACCATGGGTTTTTACAGAGGTGTTGTATTTTAAAACTAAACCTCAACAGTTGTCCCACCAGTAAATCAGTCACCCCCATACCCCTCGTCTCGAGAGACTGGTATCACCACTGAGCATAGATTGGAGAACCTTACACAAATATATCAGCCTGATAAGGAATACAGAAAGGATTAAAGATTGAAACAAGCAGATTTCACAAGGAAAACAAGGATCATATCTAACAGCTGGTCCTTGGCAAAACATCTTGGCAATGATTTAAAATGGATAACAACTTGGGTTATCTAAGATCATATCTAACAGCTGGTCCTTGGCAAAACATCTTGGCAATGATTTAAAATGGATAACAACTTGGATTATCTAGGATCATATCTAACAGCTGGTACTTGGCAAAATATCTTGGCAGTGATTTAAAATGGGTAACAACTTGGGTTATCTAGGACCAAATCTAACAGCTGGTCCTTGGCAAAACATCTTGGCAATGATTTAAAATGGATAACAACTTGGGTTATCTAAGATCATATCTAACAGCTGGTCCTTGGCAAAACATCTTGGCAATGATTTTAAATGGATAACAACTTGGGTGATCTAGGATCATATCTAACAGCTGGTCCTTGGCAAAACATCTTGGCAATGATTTTAAATGGATAACAACTTGGGTTATCTAGGACCAAATCTAACAGCTGGTCCTTGGCAAAACATCTTGGCAGTGATTTAAAATGGATAACTACTTGGGTGATCTAGGATCATATCTAACAGCTGGTCCTTGGCAAAACATCTTGGCAGTGATTTGAAATGGATAACAACTTGGGTGATCTAGGATCATATCTAACAGCTGGTCCATGGCAAAACATCTTGGCACTGATTTTAAATGGATAACAACTTGGGTTATCTAGGATCATATCTAACAGCTGGTCCTTGGCAAAATATCTTGGCAATGATTTTACAAGCATAACGATGCTGTCTACCAGCCCCTCCTAGATCAATCCTATTGGCACTGACCTATCCCTGATTATCCCATTTACATCTGGGTCAACTGCAAAGCTGGCTTCCTCAATATCCATTTTCAGCTGGGTTAACCTGAATAATGAGGAAATATGATTATTTCAATGTCACCAAATGTCAAAGCAAGCACACAGACCAAGATCAGAAACTCAAAACAAAAAATGTACCTGCTATCTTAAGTTCATTTAAATATAAACAAACCATCCCAAATTGAAATTGAAACAACTGCACAATCGGCGGTCATTGACAGTTTAAATAACAACTGTAAGTAATGTGAAATAAAGATAGTTTAATTATGCTGTGGATGGTAACAGCTGGTGATTCTATAGATACCATCAGTAAAAACTAACATGCTTTTAATATACAAACAGTGCTACAGGTCACTTAGTACAACAACTCAAATATTATAGTCATATTAAATTCAATAAATATTTGCTGGAAACTCTAAATTGTCTTATTGGAACTATAAAAGAACTCTAAAATGTCTGACTGGAACTCTAAAATGTCTGACTGGATCTATAACATGTCTGACAGGAACTCTTAAGATGTCTAACTGTAACGCTAAACGCTACAGGAACCCTAAATGACCTCTTTAGAGCTCTAAAATGACAGACTTCCTATTTTTAATAGCTCATTGAAATACTCACAAAGTTTGAACAGATCTCTAAAATGTCAAACTTTTAAAATGCCAAACCCTCCCTTCCACAAACTCTAAAATGTCTGACAGGAACTCTAAACTGTCTGACTGGAACTCTTAAAATTGTCTGACAGGAACTCTTAAAATGTTTGACAGGAACTCTTAAAATGGCTTACTGGAACTCTAAAATGTCTGACTGGAAATCTAAAATGGCTGACTGGAACTCTAAAATGTCTGACAGGAAATCTAAAATGTCTGAAAGGATTTTCGGAATCTAAAATGTCTGAAGGGATTACTTGGCCAAGATATTTGTCAACAAGTCAGTCACTGCCCTGTCCTATATACATGTTATTGATGATGATGAGTGAAACCTGATCTGATAACTAATTAATATCAATATAAGATCTATTATAATATAATATTATACTGTCACTGTCTATACACAACATCTTTCTATCAATCATACAACAATTACCATAAACTATCAAACTGTTTACATTGTCAGGTCAGAGATATGAATTGGAGTTTATTTACCAGATATGACTACAGACGCAACGCCTTGCCCCCATAGAAATATTGTTTGTACCCCAATTGCTCCCTTTCATTTTTAAAAAAAATAAATAAAAATATGATGCTTATACATTTTGTTCACAAAATATGTATCAGCATGAATCAAATCAATCCTATTTTTCAAAAATTTTCTTGGGGAAGAACCCCTTTCACGAGAGGCTTCTGCCATTGAATCTTCCACAGAGCTGTCGTAATTTGAATCCTGACCTCAACAGTTGTCCCCCATACAGTCAGTCTGTCCCCTATTTGTCCCTTCAGCCTTGAGAGACTGGTGCTGCCACTGCATCACTAAAAAAGAACCTTACCCAACATCGTAAAATTTATATCTTCTATTTAAAGACCAAAGTTATCTAAAGATAATATTTTGCTAATTTTGTGGTAATACAGAATGTCAATTGCAAGTTTATCAAAATTGCCACCAAACACCAAAAAGCACTAAGCTGTCGATAACAAATGGTTCCTTCTGCCCTATCAATCCTACCTCCTTTTAAGGAGCAAGGTTACTCAATTATAATTTTATGATGATATGGTAGATTAGATAAGATAAGTTTATTGTTTCAAATACGCCCATTAAAGGCATCATACAACATTATATTAATAATGCACAAAGAAAAAAATATGTCCACTACAAGATTGTCAAATCTACATTCAAATACCAATAAGCTCTACCATGCCTATAACAAACTGTCCTTTCCTCCCCCCTCACCCCTCCAAAAAACAGTAAATCTTCTATTAAAAGATCAAGGTTACCA
Organism: Lottia gigantea; assembly: GCF_000327385.1. Classification (NCBI taxonomy): domain Eukaryota; kingdom Metazoa; phylum Mollusca; class Gastropoda; family Lottiidae; genus Lottia; species Lottia gigantea. The sequence goes on from NW_008706746.1 coordinate 401,922, forward strand.
GATGATGATTTATGATAATTTTATGATAATACAGAATGTCAACTGTCATGTGTATAATATTTATCATCCATGTTGAATTAATTCAGATTATTCTACCAGATTGACCAGCTAATGGCTTGTAAACTGTCTTACAGTCAAACATAAACAAAAATACAGTCAAAATACTAAATATAAACAACAACCTGGTGTATATGAAACAGCTGAAATTGGATGGGGGGGAGGGGGCATTTATATGTATGAAAAAACAAAATAACACATTTTTCTCAGCTACCAAACTAAGAGTGCCAAATCAACGTAATGATCTAGATCCATCTGCTACGACCACCAACAACTACCTAGTCTGCCATATAAGATTCGGTCATAAGCAAATATAATACCTATAATACCTTTGTGCACCAAAATATTAGAATGTACTAAAGCAACCCTCTCAGATGGTCCATAAAGGCTTTCAATTATGACACCTCCAAAGAGTTGCCACATTCAACAGTGTTGTCCCCTACTGAGTCAGTCACTCTGCCCCTGTTTGTACCCCCAGTCTGGAGAGGCTGGTATCGCAGCTATTTTTGACCACTGAAATATATATTTGGGGTCCTGCGTCTTGTTTTTATCAGGGCCACTAAACCCCACTACTTTCTAATCAAAGTGAACTATTATCAACGTCAAAATAAACGTTTTGACTATTATATCCTCCCTATTGATATATATATATATATATATTGCTAGATGTATACTATACTGTAACCCTACACTGTATTTGGTATAAAAACCATCCACCCCCAACAGAGGTAATATCGTAGCCTTAAGGGCCAGAAACTGGAGAAGAGCAACAATATATTTGAATGAATGTTTTTTTTGGGGAGGAAATATGTAAGCAATAACATCTGTTAAAGAATAAACAAATTTTTCATTCAAAAATCAATTAGTTGTGTATATTTCAAGTCCAAGTTTTGATATTTATTATAAATCATGGTGCTCTTTAAGAGTTACTATGAAACACAGTGTATGCTGTCCCTCTTCAAACACCTAATGCCACTACTAGAGAAAGTCAAAAATAATGTTTATTTATTAAGCTTTGTCAACCAAGCATCCTTTTTAGAGAGTTCACATGGTATATTATGTTTATTTGGTATTTAGTTTTGTCAACTCTGCATCCTTTTCAAAGAGTCCACATGGCATATTATGTTTATTTGGTATTTAGGTTTGTCAACTTAAGCATATTCGACAAAAACATGATTTTTATCCTGTAGTCAAAGATTTTGTTAAATTTAAGATAAGATAAAATTTAACGCAAACTAAATCTAGACGTTATATACCTAAAGTTAATCGTAAAATTGGACGGTAAAATCATACAAGTGGAAAATTGAAACGACCTATAAAAACTAAGTCATTCGTAAAACTATGTGGGATTACTATCTTAGCCCTTTTTTATACCCTACATGCGGTGGTGGGCCTCAAGTTTTTATTGAAATTTAAAAGATAATGTTACTTATCTGATGAATAAAAACGATCTCTTGATTTTTTAGGATCTGGGATTAAAAATATCAAGTTAAATGCTCTGTCAGCAGCTTTTGATTACATAGTGTTTTTAATATATCTTTAAATATAAATTTTAAATATAAAAACTTAACATAAATTTCTTTTGGAAATCAAATAGCATGTAGTTAAGGTTATTTTATATCAATATTTATCAAACAAGATTAATGATAATATTTGAAAAGCCTGATGGCAAGATGACAAACACTACTCAGTAGATATGGTTAAATAAATCTTGATTTTAAACAGCTTTTCCCAGGCTTTTTTTTTTTATCAAAATTCTAAGTGATATAGTCTTATCATTAGAAATATTGAAACTGAAACTGAAACTGAAACATGTTGTTTCTCAAAGATGCGATCTTCAGACAACTGACCTATTTTCAGCTTGTGTCCCTACTGAAGTTGGATAAATTAAATTTCAGCAAGTCACTCTCAAAGTCTTATCCTTAACCATTTACTTAACCAGCTGGTAGAGCTGAATTTCAGCATCCTTTCACTCTTTTCAGACAATCTGGCATTTGATTTGTGTACAATTGAATAAGGTAACCTGCTGTGACCGAGGTATGTAATGACAGTTTATAAATTACCTAATAAGATGGAATTAAAAACCAATACATGTACTCACCAAATTCTGCAGCTCTTTCTCAGATGTAAAATCCTTGTAATTGTCAGATCCAGTGACTTTTGGTATTCCAGGAACCGACAGTGTCTTCAGATCTGATTTTGGTGCTTGTGGATCCTCTATACTTAACAATCCAGCCTCATCTTTAAAAGAGACACGACGATCTGGTCTAGGTTTATAGTCAAAATTTGGACTGCTATAACTTGATAGGCTTACAAGAGGTAGTGATGTCCGAATGTTAGATCTTAGCTCCTTTCTCTCGATTGATGGATGTGACTCAACTTTGTTTGAAATCGGAAGTGTCCTGCGAGAAGAGTTGTTCCGATTAAAACACGATTCAAAATCACTTTCGGAAATTTTATCCTGATTTTTTGAATCTGCAAATAATGAATAGCTTTGAAATGAATTGAGTGTTGAACTTTGAAAAGGTCGAACAACAGCTGAAGGTCTTTTAATTATAACTTGATCTGATTTTTGATTCATAGATTTCACATCCAAACTTGTTTTTCGTCTCGAGGTCAGATCCAAGGTCGAAGATCGTGACACTTTAGGATCTGTTTTTATTGGCTCTGATTTCATAACGTATGGATCTGATATTTTGGTTACATTTTTTTGGCTGTTTTCCAAGCGTGAAACTGTAGTTTTATTATTAGACAAGGAGGTATTGTTGGAGCTCGTGTAATTTGACTCTCTATTTATGTTAGAGGTGTCGTGATCCATTTCGTGTGTTTTTAACACGTCTGAGAGCCTAGTTACTGTAGTATCAGAATGTCGTGAACCTAGGCGACTTGAGGTAATCAATCTCGTTGATCTTGATGATGTCATATCAGATTTCAATCCCATTGGTTGATCACTATGGGTAGTCCAATTGGAGGCATTTTTAGAGTTACCTAACTTTGACGTGGAGGTGCCTAATGCACCACTAGTTCTGCTTCTAGACACTGTATTGTCAGAATCACGAGGCTTTGATAAAACAGCAGATGGCCTGGGAAAAACCTTATCCCGCTTTGCATCTCTAATGCTTGGAATATCTGGTCTCCTTTCCATATCCTTCGTTAGCTTGTCACCATTTTTTAGTTCCTTTGTATCCACATAAGATCTTACATGACCTTGCTTTTGTTGTCCAGTCCTCTCTAGAATGCCTTCACGACTAATTCTCTGTGTTCCATCGTGTCTTGTCGTTGTTTTAAAATTCTGAAGTTCTCGAATAGCTGCTCTGATTTTTCTGCGCTCTTGGTATTCTGTGCATGTTTCAAGCTGAAAAATACAAAAAGAAAATTTCAAGCAAAATTAACTGGAATTGACTTTAGTTTGTCTTAAGAGTGGCAACATGGCTGTTCTATCATATTTGGTGGTAAAGTACCGGAATTGAACCTCTGAACACAGGTTTTACCTTTGAGGGAAAATATGATTTATATTTGGGAACAGTTTGTGTCGTTTAGGGTTTTCAGGTTTGAGAAACATGATTTACATATGGGGGACAGGTTTTATATTTGATAGAAAAGTTTTACCATTACAGAATGGAATACAAAGGTTATCAAACTCTCTTGTTTTAGATGGTGAGAAAGGAACAAATTGTATGGTATCTTTCACTTGTTATATAAGGTAAAACCTGTACAGTATCCGGTGAAGAGTTATGTCCCATCTAACAAAGATTAAAAGGTCAAGCTTCTTAAGAACAAAATCCTCAGTTAATTGTCCCATAGAAACAACAAAACATTTTTTCCATACCAACCCCTCCTACCTGCATCACTGACAGGAGAAAACTTGGATAAAAAAAAAAGATCCTAATGTATTATTTCAGCCTATGAAAACTGCTGTTGGCCTGTAGTCAGACTTGATTGTTTGGAGGGGCAAGTAATATATCCAGAAGGAGAAGTAATATATCTGGATGGGAACTGGTGGATGTTGTTCAGTTGAAATATTGGAATTGGTCAGTTGCCATATTTTTTTCAGGGAGCAATCCATTTGTTCTTACTTGCCCCCCTGTAGCTACTGGCCTGAACCGCCGTTTTTTTGTTTTTATTTATCTTGTAAACAATCTGACCCAAGGTACTAATATTGACCATAAAGAGATTAGTGAAGAGTTGATAAGGGGAGATCAATCATGTCTAAATATTGATAAATCACTTGAAATGACAAATTGTTTATATATTAGTCTTGGTTTAATATTATTAGTCAATAAACATTGCTCATAAAAATAACAAACTTACATCTGCTAGCCTAGAGTGCGGGGAGCCAACATTCAAGGGGGCTCAACTTTGGGACTCAAAAGTCATTCAAGTCATCCAAAATTTTCCGGTGGACCAAATATTTCTTATGGGGACTTCTATATAGAACTCAAATTTATTTTATTAATCAGATTTTATAAGGTACTGAACAGTAGGGTTTAAAACTCTATTTATTAATACTAATCAAAGTTGACTAAAAGTTATGAGATAATACGCCAGAGTTACAGGTGGTCGCGAGATAAGATTGTAGGTTTGACCTGTTGGAGTCAATATACTCTACCGAATTACCATATCTAAAAACCACTGGCTCCAAAATTATACTGGATAGAGTGAGGATTAGATGAATTAAATTTTATAAAAACAATTGGTTTCTTACAATATTTATTTATTCTGGAATGACCGAAAGATTAGATTTCCGTTCCGTGATTAAGGCTTGTTATTTTTCGGCACCTGGGTTAATGAAGTCAGGCAATGCCATGCAGTGTTCAATGAAGGAACATTTGCCAGGACGGACAGTGACAAGCCTACTCTTGTTCGATTACTAACTGTCGAGGATCTTTAACATGCACAGCCTGTAGCATGAGGGACCTTGGTTTAATGTCGCATCCGAATGACTAGAAGCTTCTTTACATGTCAGTTCTCCTTACCTTCATCACTAACAAGGGGAAAACAGGTTAAATTCACAGGTATAATCCTGACCTTTACCTGCCTCAAACCCTGGACCTTAGGTTAGCAAGAAACAATTTAAATCACTGAGCAACTCAGTGAAATGTTGTGAGTAGCAATAACTGATTAATTGATTAATATGAGAAGTTTTCAGTTTGTCTCTCATTTGTTTAATAGAGATATTCTTTTCACAAGAGAAAAAAAAAAATCTTGTTTAAAATCTTGTTTAAAACCTGTTTAGAGTATAACAATGGCTACAATGATGGGAAAATAATGTTATTTTATTTCACGTGTCGTAAAGCATGTTTATAATCATTTATTCCTTTGTTACATCTTTATTTCCAAGGGCCTTTCTCTCTAAAACTTAACCTAAATAAAATCCAGATTTTAAGAAATAGAGCAGGGTCTCCCCAGAAAAGAGGATGTCAAGGCTTTGGTCCCCCTACTTTAAAATTTTTTGATCATTTTACATAGTGAAAGAAATAGCCTGTAGCCCCCCTGGAAAATTTTGTGGCCTCGGCTACCCTCTCTTGACTGGTGATCAGTCAGCATCACATTCACTTTTCTATGAATATTTAGATTCAGGGGCCAAGTAGGAGTTGAATAGGGGCCCTAGAATTTTCCAGTGGTCTCAAAGGCAATTATTTTACTATGTATAATTGAGTGGCCAAACACCTTGTAAACTAAGTATTGACTTAGAATGATATAAGATCTTGATACAACTTGATGAAATTATACATTTCCCTTCTTCAACACACACCATTCATTATTCACATACTAAATTTAAACTTTTAAAATGTTCACAACAAATTTGAAGGATTTCATTTCACTACACACTAATTCATGACCTTCAAATTTGACCTTGAGAAAAAATTTTCTTACAAAATTCAAATGGTGTTCTTCATCTTTCTTTTTTGCAGCCGACTAGGCTAATGAAGATGGAGAAATCAGTGACACATAAATACATAAATTCATTTTGATATTGATGCATTTTAAAGTACTGGCTATAGCCAATCATCAAGGGTAACGATACGATAAGTATATCGCGGTATGGGGTAATGGGATAAAATTATCTTCAAAGTTTCAATATCTATTAATTTATAACTGTTATATGTGGTTGATAGAATCGCTTAATGTCTACTGATTTATAAATACCTTCAATTTCAGTCAAGTCAGTTAGAAAAAAATTTGTTGGTTTATAAAAAATCCTCACATTTAATCAAAGGTAATATCAAGTATCAATAAACGATAAACATGACGGGATGTCATATCACGATACAGAGTTTCACCAATATATCGTGCCTGCACTAACTGATATTGATGTCTTTTGTCATTGATGATATTGATGCATTTCAAATGTGATAAAACCTCAGATATCATGTAATGTTTGAATTAAAAAAAACTTACTCCACCATTATATTTTTGATACATACAAAAATTGAGTTTAAACTTGACTTGCATTCTAGTCAGAAAGGTTATTGACCTTGGTTTTTGACCTTCTTTAAAGAAACTTTTCATAATCTTCAAGGAGGAAACTGGGTCATTTTCAAAAAATATTCACATCCTTGAAACTTTTAAAAGTTTGATATTTTACTTTTTGTAAATAAAAGGATCATTATTTGTGAGCAAATTAAATAACAGGTGTGAATCAAGGCTATACAGATAGTGATTATTTAGATTTCAAAACTTTCACAAAACCTTTTGCCTTCTTCAAGTTTGATTTAGAGTTACTTGTTTAAAGGGGGAGTGTGACAGTTTCCTACAAAACACATGAATTATGACTGTCTCTTAATGGCCAATAATATATTCTATTTTATGTATGTTGTTATGTCAATTTTAGTTAATCTGTTAATGTCCATAGAGGGAGCACTCCCTGTTTTCATTTCTTAATTTGGTGATCACGTTTTCAGAAATGGAATCATTAGCTTTATTTCTAACTGGTCCGATTGATCACATGATTAGTCACATGAGTTCATTCGTTCCAGAGAAGGAGCACAGCAAATCACACATGTTTTCTGATGCTTTGGTTTCATCAATTGTTTATTTTGGTTTCGTGTTGTTGTTTGTTAAATGACATTATCCTCCAATTTGTATTAGTATTATTTGGGGAGCAAGAGGGGATAAAAATACCATTGACTACAAACTTGGTTTTCCCATTTCACCCTTTCCTATTCCATTGATCTTTCTCAGATTATCCATACTCATTTACAAAAGTTTCCGGCCTGCGTTCGAATCATTTATGGCTTAATCTTTAAAATTTAACTGTTGTTTTTCCTTCTTCCTTCCATATAAGTGATATTTGATAATGATTAAATCTTCAATATTGGTTAACTTCTCATTATTCAACTTGGTTCAATGTCAAAATATTTTTTTTTTTTACACCAAAATTCAAACATGAAAATTGACCCTTATTGTCACATTTTGATTTTTTCTTTGCCTTTTATTATATCTAAAGGTGAACCATATTAAGGATATTTCTATAGAAGAATTGTGTTTGAGTTGACTGGTGTAATGAACTGTCAAATTAGGTCCGACTTGTAATTGATATATTGGAATGCACTATAAGTTATTTATTGAACAATATATAATACAGATAATATGATTGTCAAACATGGGACCTCGTGTATTAAACATTTATAAAACACCAAGAGGTCTGACTAATATAATCATTGTTACTGTGTGATCTTATTTAACCATCTAAAATAGATTTAAATCTTGACTATTTATAATTACTGGCTGATTAAAATGCAGATCTGTCATGTTTCATTTTATTTTCTTGGTTGATTTCTTATGCCATCCATTTTTTGAAAAATATTCTATTTTAGGTGCAAGAACAGCATCATTTTCCAATGTTTCAACAGTCAAGATATCTACCTGTAGCCCACAGGGCCTAGATTTATAGGCTCATCCCAACAACTAAACACTTTTTCTATGTCATTCCCTGTGTGCTACAGGCTGTGCACATTAAAGATCCCTTGACAGTTGGAAAGAACAGGCTAATGCTGCTGTCCTGGCAAAATTTCCCTCATTGCACCCTGCATAGCGTTGCCCTTCTTCATTAGCCCACATGGTGCAGTAAAGTAGGACGTAAAACTCCATTCATTTCATTTCATTTTCTATGTTATTCCTTACCTGCAAGAATGCCATTTTTGTAAGCCCACATGAATTGTGGAGGATATATTGGCATCCCCTATGTCTTTCCCTCTGACCATCCGTCGGTACTTCCACAATTGCTCGAAAACATTTCAGAAGGCTCAGTACTGGACAGATTTTGAGGAAACTTTGTAAGAGTGTTCGTAATCACCCAATGATGACTGTTTACTGTACTGCCAAATATTTTTATTTAAAATCAAAGCTGCCAGTGGGCCTATATTACCTTGCTTAGCAAGCTATCTTTCACCTTATATTTGCTGTGGTGGTATTTAAATGGGATACATGTATTTGTTATTAGCAATAGCAGTGATAATCTGTAGATCATACAGACCTATAAATAAAACATTGTTACACAATATATTTCAAGGTATGACCAAGCTATCTATATAATATGTCTTAAATCACTCTGGTGGACAGATCAAACCACTGGAGTCAAAAAGTCAAGTTATTAATAATGTTAATCTGGATTAGAAGTATTATTTATTTTGTTACACATGTATTTATATGCCATGTCAGACTGATAACCATGATAAACCTCTTTGTTTTACTAGGGTCATTATAGGGTCCAAAGTGAGATGGTCCTGTCCTACATACAGAGTTTGGGAACATTTGATATTACATGGATCAAATTTAGCTCCATTGAACATGAATGAAATGAAAAGGAGTGTAATATCAAATTTTCTGCTCCTCATAGGGCTAATGAAAACTGACAACACTATGCATTGAAAACATGTTTTCTTTTGTAGTAATAGGCAATACTCAGTTGTACTGTTTTTTATATTAATATAATGACTAGAAATGAAGTGTATGTATATATATCTATGTATAATTCAAGAGGTAAAGTGAGAAATGGTGTAAAATTGACCACGAATAAACATTGTCAGTATTAATTGAATCAAAACAAATTGTTATCAAGTCTTCCAAGTGGTCATTTCACTAACGTCAAGATTTAGCGACCTTTGACATTTAATTGACCAAAGAAGGTAAAGCACAATATGGAATAAAGAATAAACTGTAGTTAACAACAATGGCATCAGCCTCCCTACTCTCTTGCCACATTGAGTTCAAAATTTAATTTTTTTTCTCTCATGTCACAAATATTCAAAATATGATTTTCAAGTGTATACCAATGGTCTTAGAAAGAGTTTGGGTCCATGAATATATAATTTTGAAAATTTTGCTTTTGAAATGAACACGCTTCTCTCCAAGAAATTTCATGTGAAAATGACATATTTTGAACTGAAAATCTCCCTCTGAAAAATCATAGTTTCAAATAATTTTGTTTTCAATGGTTGGAATTTTCATCAACCCAAAGACAATCTAAGACTCTCAGCAATATTTGGAGATTAATATTTCAATTCATACAAAAATGATAGCCAAAATGTGATTTAGAACTTGTTGTGGCCAGAGAGTTGACTGAGAGAACAAATAGGGGGTAGATTGAATAAATGGGGGCACAACTGTTGAGGCTGAAATTAAAACTGTGGAAGCTGAGCTGTGGAATTGCATAGGCACAAGCCATAGGCGTAGGAGGCGGGGGGAACCCTTGAACAAGTCAACCCTTTACAATTTTCGGGCAAACCAGTCTGTGTGTGCAACCAAAACGTCACAGAGTCACGTGATACTAACAAAATGAAAGTTACGTAAAGGTAGAGGTAATTTAATATTATATTAGAAATAACGCATCTCTGGAAGAAGGGAAAATCCCTATTTAAATGGCCCTTTTTCTTCTGACTCTACTCTAGCTGACAACTGTCAGTATATCCATCAGAGGAATGAAATAGAGCAGATGTTTCGGACTAACATTCTAATTGCAGTAGCTCCATCCTCTGAGAATGACAGGGTTCTCCTTCAGGAATTGATTCAGTGCATTTTGGCATTAAGTCAAATTTGTAAGAAATGAAGTTGGGGTACAACCCATATTCCTAGGGGGGCAAAACATTGGCCTGTCATAGTGTGGACATGTGTACGATAAACAAGTGCTCGGGCAGTATAGCCCTGCATAATATACAAGGAACAATCGACAGTTGCAAAAAACTGAAGGTGCAACAAAAACGACTTGACGTGCCCTCAAAATGCCTATCAATAAGTATAAAATTGGATGACAACTTACTAATCTACGTAAAGTAGCCTCATCCTGAGTCTTATAATCCGCCATTGTAATAATTAGTGTTACATTGTTGTCAATCTGCTAATTATATCCTTGTGTCATTTCCACAGGTAAATAATTGTCACACCTGTTCGGGTTGTGTCAGGTAGATTGGGACAGTAGATTTTATTTATCAAGGGGTGACAAGCACTGACTATATTTAAACAATCTTTTTTCTATTTACAATTAGGTATTAAATTTGTATTGACCTTTCTAATACGAGGTAAAAAGGCAATAGTTTACAATAGACATAGCTTGTATCGGCCCTCTCGCCATTGTTATCCGACTATTTGTTTATTGTATCCTAGCAACATACCTACAATACCTATACACATTAGACTGGTCTGAGGCCAGGAAAGGCTGATCTGGATAGGCCTATTAGTTGGGATAAGGAATAAAAGCACTGGTCACGGAAGTAGAATCATCATACCATAACATATATTTCCTAAATATAAACAATATTAGTTGTCTGAACTCTTCAAAAGAGATGCCATGGAGACAAAACAAGACCACATTCAAATAACCATTGTTAGCTTTGTGAACTCTTTAAAAGGATGCATAGTTGGCAAATCCCGTTGCAGAATGGAATTTTGGACGGATGGGACATGCCGCCCCGTCTCGCGAGTGACAACCTATACTCCAAGAGGATCAGCCACGAGAACTTAAGGCTACAAGAGCTTCTTCTGGTGTTCTAAAGGCCGCAAATGCGATTCCGTCTCGTGCCATTACATGTATAACTTATAAAATAGGTCATCTGTAAAGTTTCAGTGCCGAGCGAAAAGCGCGGGAAAGTTGACCTTGAAGGTTCAATCCTCGAGACGTCAGATGACGATTCAACAAAAACACAATGTCTGCCGAGGCTTGTACATTTCCGAAGCCACCAAGGCCATCATTAGGCTACCTGGCTTGCTTGCAGTAATAGTGTTGGTCAGTTTTCAGATTTCTTTCGAGAATCGGGGGAAGGGGGTTCGTAATTAGTACTTCATCCTTCATCAACATTTAGAAGTAAATAAGAGATACTGGCAAAGAAAATGTATTTTTCTGATATTTTTCATACTCACTGCGCCAGATGTACATTCTGCAAAAGAGTAAAATGCTCCATGTTCAAACATTTAATTTTAATGAATTATTCAAAATTTCATCATATTTCATATACCAGAGAGTGAAGGAATAGTGTGCAAGTTTCAAAAATTTTTTTTTTCCTTTTTTCTTTCTTTACATAATACAGGGACTTCTGAAGAATGGGGTTCAAATTTCAATTCAATAGGCGAACTGTTCAGAGCATTTCTAATAAATAGAGGCTAAATTTCACATAAGTACATCAACTTTGAAACTTTTATGACAATTTCTTTTGACTATTGTCAAGCACTTAAATTCAGAATGTTATTTTTTTTCTGTACTAACTGGACATGGAACATTTTAAACTTCAGGAGTTAAATTTCAGGATGGACAATTTTCCAAATAAGGTACTGAAAAATCAAAATTTTTCACTGAAAAAAAGAACCAATATAAATCAGCACTAAATGATCACCCTACCATTTGCTTGATTTTATGCTGAAAATATATGCTCATAGAACAGGTACTCAAACTGCAGAAATACATGACACACTGAACAGCCAATCAAAAACCACCATTCTTGCACCACATGGAATGTCCCGATTCCAGAAAATATATACATGTACAACACGCGAATGAGAGTTCATCGCCCAAGCACCAAACACTTAGAGACAAAAATTGTCCCACATTTCCACCAGATGATTGGACGGATTTATCATGTGACTTCTTTCTCACTCCAGCCTGTTCCTTCGCGTTCCAATACCATCATGCATTAGGACAATTTAAATGGCTGAAGCCCAACTATTATTTCAAAATGTACAAATTATTGTCATCTTTGAAATTATGCAAATTAGGATGATAAAAAGATGTACAATAATTTTTCATTGGAAATTTGAAATTATTTGGTATGTACAGTTAAGTTTAGTTTGAAAGAAAACTTAGCGTATGTACACAGTTTTGGGTTAAAAGGATGAGATCAATTAACCTTTAATGATGTACAAGGTTCATAATAAAAAGAGGGGAAGCCCCTTTAATTTATCAAAAAAATTGAAATGAAAAAGAAAATAAATGAGAAATCTTTACTCTTATTGGAAATTTGACAAAAAATTACGTTTACAAAATTGTTGGACTGATATAGCATGGTTACTAGGGAGATATTTAGTAACTAAGTGACTAAGGCTGATCCGTGCATGTAGTAGTCTGCAAGAAAACAAAAAAAATATTTTCACATAAACACATTAAAAAGAAGTACGTTACATTTTGAAGAGCTAAGAAAATTTTTGAAATAAAAAGCACTTTTACAATGAAAATATTTACATTTGGATGTGAAAAAAATTACGAAATGAGCTGCAACAATTCAAATGAGACTTTGTCATGTTAAAAATTAAAATGGAACAAAGAAAAGTTGCAAACAAAAGAGTACTTCTCTGTTTTTGTCTAAAAAGAAACACTTGTTCCTTTCAGAGTCACCCATATTCCCATATCAATGGGTATCCTTTGTTCTATCTTGTACAAATCACAAGGCATATTTTACCAAATATAAACGTTATCTATATCCCCGTTAAAATTGCAAATATTTGAGACAATAATTTGAAAATCTAATCATAAGCTTTCAAAAGCCTAATCTACATAATTTCTTGCATTTTACAAGTTTAATCTAATATAATTTGGATGCTGTTTGACCAATTAGTTTACATTTAGCAGATACTGATAAGATTAATAAAATATATTAGCTATAGATAGATATGAACACAAATGTCTTTACACTACACAAAATGTTAAAGCCTCAGCTTTTTCACCAGTTTATGTCTATTAAGTACTTTAGAAAATTTATGTAAATAAAAAGTTTAAACACACTCTGAGTTATTTAAAATGAATTCAGCTAGAGAACTAGATACATTTGCAATGTCAATATTGAAACGAGGCCAACCAGCATCCAAATATGGAATTCTCGCATGATTTAGCGCATAATTAACCATGATAATGAAATGATATTTGAATGAATGAATTATAAGTGAAACACTGGTACGATTTCGGTCATGTACCCTCCCCACCCCTCCATTAACGCGTCTTAACAATTTAACTGTATGGATGGTAATTGGAGCCTCCACCTCTTTTATTGGTTCCACTCTTTCCATAGTTGCTTTGTTGTTGGCCTTGCTCTTGTCCGTATCCCCAGCCGGAATAATCATATCCACCATATCCACCGTATCCTTGGTTATAATCATATCCACCCCAACCTCCATAGTAACCTTGGTTATAGTCGTATCCACCTCCGTAACCACCATAAGGTCCATAATTATAGTTGCCATAGTAATTTCCATAGCCACCATTCCCATATCCACCGTTACCCCATCCTTGATTCCAGCCGCCACGTCCACGACCACCACGATTTGAACCTCGGCCCCCAGGGCCCTGAGTTGGCAGAGCTTTCTTAATGTCTGCCTCCTGGCCATTTAAAACATGCTTCTCCTTGGCCAAGACTTTCTTAACAGCTTCTTCAGAATCAAACTCTACAAAAACAAAAGCTCGTCTTTGGTCTTTTATTTTGTCAAAAGGGAGATCTACTTTTTCAACCTTTCCGAATTGTTTGAAATATTCTTTAATGTCTTCCTCTCCGCAAGCTGGATCAACGCGACCTACAAAAATCTTCCTTGACCCAGTTCTAGGATTGGCACGTTTAGGCTCGATTTTATGTCCATGCAATTTGAGTTCTTCCTCGGTCTCCAAGACTGCATTGATAACATCTTTACGATTAAACACAACAAAAGCAAAACCCCTTGATCGTCTGGTTTCCAAATCTGTTTTAAGAGTGCAGCTAACAACTTCACCAAACTTCCCGAAAAATTCCTTCAAATCTTTAACTGTTGTTTCCCAACTTAAACCCCCTACAAAAAGTTTCCTGTCATCCTCGTTTGTGCCATCATCGCCAATAGCTACTGCATCCTCTCCGCCTTCAGTAATCTCTGTTAATTCCGAAGGTTGTTCAGCGCCCGTGTCGCCATTTTCGTTTCCTTCTTCGTACTGTTGCTGGTAATCTTGATTTTCTTGTTCGTCTGCCATGGTTTTGCTTGTGGTTTTAAGATTCTTGGATCGTCAAAGAACAAAACTGCAAAATATAAAAATTGTTATACGACTTTGTTCAAAATGCCGGTAAAATACACGTGCAGCTTCTGAATTTTCACCACAAATCACAAATCCACCATTAGCAAAACTTTGTTTATCCAGTCTCAAATATTCCGCTCGATTTAATAGAAAAATCTGATCTGTCCTGATAATCGAGACATTATGAAAACTTCAAAATGCCGGACACAAAAGACCCGGATGAGAAATTAAACAAAGGAATTTCAATAGCGAAAGAGACTGGACAATGTTTATCAAGATTATCAAGAGTTATCCTTTAATTGACTCCTGTTTGTAACAACATTGGTGATTGGATGATTAATTTATAGCCCACCAATCAATGATTAGTACACATTATGGTTATTACGTCTGAGCCATGAAATAATTCTCAACAACATTTTTTACAGATCTTCTAAAA
>NW_008706746.1:417122-491614 GCF_000327385.1 Lottia gigantea
GGGAGGGTTTTACCCCCCCTCGGGGGGGAAAAAAAAAAATTTTTGGGGGTTTTTCCCCCCCCCCCCCCCCCCCCTCTTCCTCTCTCTCTCCCTCCCTCTGGTCTAAATGGCAGTATTATAATCTATTTCAGGTCAGTAAATCTGATCCCTGAGGAGCCAGAAGATATGTGGCATGCCTACAATATGGTACAAGTTGGTGATTATTTACGAGGGACGACCATCAGGTAAATTTATCTAGACTGGATTTAGACTGTGATTCTCTTACTTGTCCATATCCTTGACCTTAAAATCCACCTTTTGGAAAGTTAAACCCCTTTTCAAATACAACTTTTATGACTTTGCAATAGTCTTAACAGCCCCCTGTCACCAGGAATGAATTGGTGCTGGAGCTTAGATTTTGTACTCATTAAATTTGAAGAATTAAAGCCCACAGAACTCAATTCTGAATATTTTGAGGTGGCAAAAATGTATCAAAATCTATATATAGCTTTTTGATTTTGTACAAAGTAAATGAATCAATCTCTGCTGAACTGAAGAAGGTTTTATTGGGGCTTAATTGTCTCTTGCTGGGGCCCAGCCCCCACCCTAATGACGGGGCTGCCCCCATTTATTGTGTTTGTTGATTTGCAGGAGAATCTGTTTTTGACACTAGAAATGATATGATAGGTGACCTCTTCCCTGTTCTCTCCAATACACTGTACCTTTTTGATGGAAGAATTTGATAATTGCATAATGAAAACACCTGATTTTTTTCTTAAAAGAGTTAAAGGATTTATTGATATTTCTAGGAAAGTAACATTAGAATCATCAACTGGTAGTGTGAGTGCTAATAAAGTTCGAACCATGTTAAATATTGAAGTAGAGGCAGTAGATTTCGACAGCCAGGCCTGTGTTTTAAGGGTCAAAGGTCGCAATGTTTCTGAAAATCAATATGTTAAGGTATGTTTTTAGTATTTTGATTTGAGATAAAGATAGAATAAATAGTATTAAAGCTATATTGTGTTCATAACAACTTATCCTATCTCAAAATATCTGGATTGCTTTTGTTTAGGTTTTTCATATCAAAATTAAAGATGAAACAACTGTTTTTTACAAGGTTAACAACGAAGGTTCATAAAGGGTCCTTTCTATCAGTTCGTCCTAGGCCAAACTTTTTGGTATTGATCTTTCCTGGATTATCCGTTCCCATTTACAGCTGGGTAGACTGGAATTATGAGTGCAGATGACTTATTCAAGGTCATCATACTTTCACACAGTGATTGAGATTAGACTCTAGATATGAAACATGTACAAATATCTTTTTGGTGACATCTCTATTATAATGTTTATTTTTGTAGCTTGGTGCCTATCATACCCTAGATCTGGAATTAAATAGAAAATTTACTCTAGGTAAACATCATTGGGACAGTATAGCTTTAGAAAGATTAGGTAAGAATCATTTCTGTATTCTGTGGATATTTTACTGAATCTGAACCACAATTACCAGAAATATCTAGTAATTTGGGGAGTCCGCTCAAAGATGTTTTGGATTTTTATTAATTGTTTAGAGAAAAATTGATATGAACACCAAATTCCGAATTCAGTCATTATTACAACTGCAATACAAGTGAAATTAGTATACAATCATATACATAGTTATTTATTGATATTTCTAATTATATAATCATCTGAAAAATTACGAATTTTTCAACCCAGAATCTTTTAATGCCAAGTATGATTTGTACAAAGCATATTACAAGATTTTTGTCCTCGAAGACCTCACACATCATTTGCAAGTCTACATTTTTTTTGTACAAGGCATTTTGCAAGTTGACCTCATTTTGATTTTGTACTTTCTTTCAGATTATGCATGTGACCCGACCCAGCATGCTGATTTAGCTGCCGTGGTGATGCAGGAAGGATTGGCTCATGTCTGTTTGATAACTTCCTGTATGACTTTAGTTCGTGCCAAATTAGAAACTCATATTCCTCGTAAACGTAGAGGTTCTTGTGAACAACACACTAAGGTAGGTAACCCTGGAATTTATAAATTGTTTTAAATCTTTTGTTACTTTTTGACTTAAGCCTAGATTGCTTGTGAATCTTTCTGTTGTTCTGCTGACACAAATTTGCTGTCCATGAAAAATACACATAGCATGACCTTGCCTGTTCTCGTTAGCCCAAACAGGTGTAGAAAAGAAGGACATCAACTCCATGTCATCTACAATCAGATTATCAGCCTTGGGTAGGAAAAGTTTTTTTTGATGATATGAACCATTTGACTACAAACCAACAAGAATTACCATGATCACAACTACCTATTCTGTGATATCAGCATCAGGCAAACGTAAACCTGTTATCTACAATATAAACTATATAATGTTATATTTGCAATTTCAGGGATTGAACCGATTCTATGATCAGATATTACAGGCTATTTTACGGCATGTCAATTTTGAAGGTAAGTTCAAAACTTTCATTTTGTCTCAAGATTGTCTCACCAAGAAATGATGGGTATGTTTTTGCGATTTGTGACTTTAAGGCAAAATCTGGAGCAGAAAATGTGTGGATTTGGATTTTATTTTACTAAAGGGATATATGTTTACATAAGACATTAGAAAAACAGCAAGTTTTGGTGGGATTTCTGCATTTGTCAATGTTGATAATTAATTAATGACAGTAGATGAATTATGACCAAATGTCAATCCTATGTCTAATTACAAAATAAATAGTCTGTTTTACAGGCCCTAAAGCGCCTGATTGTTGCCTTAATATTAAATGTACATTAAATCTGTGGTAATAAATAATAAATGCTTTCGCTTGCTCCAATTTATTCAGTTGAAAATCATATAAAGTGCTTATAAATACTAAATTCGTCCTCTCGCCCCGATTTTTGAAAAAAAAAGGCCTGTAAAACAGACTATTTATTTTGTATGACCTTATATGTTATTGTTTGTAATATAGATATTACTATTTATGGTAATATTTTTTACGATTTTGTTTGTAAATTTTCTGTTTTGAGGTATTACAGAAGGGTAATATAAATATCAATACAGATACCTGTCTTATTTATACAGTATGTTATTTTCAGTTGTTAAATGTGTGCTGATAGCCAGTCCAGGGTTTGTTAAAGATCAGTTTTCGGAGTATCTATTTTCTCAGGCTATTAAACAAGATTTAAAAGTTATTACAGAAAATAAATCCAAGTTTGTTTTAGTTCATTCTTCATCAGGATTCAAACATTCTTTAAAAGGTAAGTCTGAACCCTGATATAGGTAGGTTAATATCAATCAGTAGTAAGTTTACTAATACAGTAGGATATCTTCCTTAGTAGCAAGTTTGATTATCGTCTGCTATGGAAGTGGGCTAGCTCCGTCAGGCGCTAGTTGAAATTTCCTGAAATTGAAAGTTTAAGAGAGGGAGAGATGGTCACTCTTGTATATCACATGACTGTCACATGTTTTTTCCTCTTTCCCCATTTTAATTCGATTCAAAATTTGAATCTGGTCCAAAAAATAACAATCACTAGACTCGTGTTAAATTTAGTTTACGGGTAATTATCGAATCAGAGTTCTGCTTTTAAATATCAGTTTATGAATGAAATGCCCAAAACTATGTGCTAATATTTGATGTTATTATTACAGAAGTATTAGCAGACCCTACAGTTACTGCTAGACTAGCTGATACCAAGGCTGCAGGAGAGGTCAGAGCTTTAGATGATTTCTATCAAATGTTACAGAATGATCCAGATAGAGCCTTTTATGGGTTAGTTCATTTAAGTTTATTTTGTCCACTGGCACCCAGGCGTAATTAAAATAAGACCAAACTTTCGTTCTGTTTTTTATTACCTTTTATTTTTAACAAAACACAAGACAATGTTATATGTGCTCCTCGCTTCTATATGTCGTTCAAATCTTTTATTTTTAATGTAGCAATTTCAGTGATGGCCTAAAGGTAGGCCTGTTAAACATTCGTAAACCTCTTGACCTGATGCTTTAACCAAAAAAATTCTCTTTGAATTTTGTGAGAGCTAAACTTCTTTGTGCTATTGATAATAATTGAAAGAAATATCTAAGAATAGAGAGACGGGAATTGAAACCTCAGTACATCAAATAATAATCTCATTAACTGTTGACTTTCAGTATTAAACCTATAGAAAAAGCTGCTGAATTAAACGCGATAGAAACTTTAATGGTGTCTGATGAATTATTTAGGTAGGTTGATTTGAAGTGTTAAATATGTAAGCATGGATAGATCAGAAAAAAGAGATGATTTTCTGCAATCGTTTGGCATTGAATGGTGCAATTTTAAGATATAAATTCCCTGGATATGCATTATGAGGCAAGATGACAGTAAATAAAAGCTATAAGTGTCCCAGATATACATACAAAGTATAGAACATTTTTTGGAGTTGAATTTTACACATGTATCCCTGTATGTAGAACTAACAAATTACGTCAATTTTTCTCTCATTTTAGGTCTAATGATATCAAGAAAAGAAAACGATATGTAAAATTAGTAGATTTAGTTCGTGATAATGGTGGAGATGTTAAAATATTTTCTAGTTTACATGTTTCTGGTGAACGTAAGTAGAATATAACACTTCTTCGATAGCAAATCCTGATTTAGATTCATGAAAAAGAGGAAGCTAATGCCGCTCTCCTGGCAATCAGAATCATTTTTACAAGCCAGTATCAACAGTCTCATAATTTCGGAGGCTCATGATTGGTGATATTGCTCTGCTTAGTGTAGTACATGATAAAAATGTTTTCAGATTACAACGAAACAACAACGAAACAAAATTGTAATTTAATTTAAATTAGATAGGTTTCAAACATTGTTTGTTCAACTATTTTTTTAAATTTCAGAATTAGGTCAATTATCGGGTGTAGCTGCAATATTACGATATCCCATGTCGGATGAGATGTCCGATGAAGATTAACGAACCAAAACTTTAGCCACCTAATTATAATGAACGTCTTTCAGTTTGATACTCTTGCTTGTCCCGAAATACTTCTATATATATATATGAATTGCTAAACTCTGTCAGTATTTGCTGGAGATATTGACTTAGAATACTGCTAAATTTAATTGATATTGACTACTTCGGAAATGGCCTATGGGAATTTTAATACAGACCTTGATCTTTAGACCTCTGATCAGGAGAGAAGGATTTTACTGAGGTTTTCTAAATTTTGTATGTGTTGAGGACACTGATGGCATCAATTAACACAAAAACTATTCAACTTGGAGTGAAGTCAGTCTGTGAATTTCAACAGAAAAATAATGAATGTATAATGAAATCTTCAAATGTGAAATTATAAATTCAACTAGCTTAATATAAGTTGTCTGTGTTGCTTGCTTCAAACAAGCATTGAATCTGCGTTATTTATTATTATATAACCCAGAGGATTATCAATAATTATTTTACATCCAGACCTGTACAGACTATCTTGTGATCCAAACCTGTACAGACTATCTTGTGATCCAAACCCGTACAGAATATATCGCGATCCAAACCTGTACATCTATCTTGTGATCCGATCCTGTACATCTAACTATCTTGTGATCCAAATATGTACAGACTATCTCATGATCCAAAGATGTACAGACTATCTCGTGATCCAAACAGACTTTCTATTGTGATCCAAGACTTGACCATATTGAATGTTATCTACTAGGTAGATGGAGCATGATTTTTTTTGTTAATGATTTTGTTTTTATTAAATTATTTTTAATTCTTGTTGTTGTGTTTGATATTCTGATACATGGGGATGTTATCACTACCAGTATTAACTTTAGATTAAATCAAGACGGAAACTCTTTTAACATTATTTATATATTGCAAGGACCCATAAGCCGTGTTTAGACAGGCATAAAAACTGGCCCACTTGAAGTGAACCGTACTCGGTTCGGACTAGGCCCGGTTGGGCTGTAACGTTTACACAGCACTGTTTTCACTGGGCCAAAATCAAAAGTAGACCTGCTCTCCAGTCAGAGGAGGCGAAAAAAACACAAACATACAAAATGGCGCCCGCTATAAACAAAGCTATGATTTTGAAGTTTTTGTTGAATTTGTCTCGTTTAAAGCGCAAACGAACCTTGAGAATCTCCAATTTTTTTTTTTGAGACACACAGCAATGAAAGTGCATGTTTGACGATCTCGCCACCCCAATTAGCGATCAGAACTTCGGTCTCTTCATCACTCCATGTAGCTCCCCGTTGGGCACACATTTTAACACTAAGTCGATCCTTTTTTGTCAAAGTTTAGCCTAATTTGTTATTCCCGCGAATAAAGTAACAGGGTCAAGGTCATTATTGCAAATGCGCACAAGCCCCCGGCACTAATATTTTGCCGCGCCGTACTCGTTCCGGACCGAGACCACCTCTTCTTGCGGGACTCAGCCCACTTGAAACTAGCACGGTGCCGAGCCCTCTCAACCCGTTTACACAGCCACTTTTTGTGCCGAACAGTACTCGGTTCGGACCTGGTCCGGATAAATTGTGTCTATAATAGATACCATTAATATATTTCGTGAAAGTGAAATCGAAATTGCTGTTAGGTGATGTCAGGTGTTTTTATATACAGACAAGTCAATTGTACTACTGTAGGCTACTCTCAAGCTAGAATATAACCCAGAATTGGGTGAGTTCTGGTGTTTCTGAAACACTTCACCATATGGGCGTCTGCAGTATATTTGGTAGGGGTGCCAAAGGAAATTTGACCTTGAAGTATCAGAATTAATATGTTATGGTTATTTTGGGTAATATATAAGCAGTTATTGTAATATTTTAGCTGTGTTTTGGCTGCGAACTTCCCTCTCAATATTAAAATTTAGCTAGTGTCAGCTGGCATTTTTAACATCAAAATTAAATCAGATCATCTTTCTTATGAAGATAAAAGCTGTTGCAATCCTGTAAGCAGGTCCCCTGGCTGACATTGAAAAAGGGTCAAGTCCTGAAGCCCTGTGTGTTACAAGCTGTGCCCCTTTAAAAGATCCCTGACAGTTGGAAATTGAAAAAAAAGCAGGCCAATGCAGCTGTCCTGACAAAATTGCCTTCATTGCACGACATTGGAATCATACAGTGCAAAAAATTACAGAGAATCGGTAAGAAAGACAATTCTACTGTAGAGAATTATAAGATTTATTCAATAATAGGATACAGACAACAGAATTGATAAGAACAGTACAGGCAAATATTTCTTGAATTTGTCCAAATTACATATTATGACAAGTTTGAAAATGTTTTAAAAATGACAGATACATTGCAAGTTCATAGAAAACAAATTAACCAGTCACTAGTTGTTACAAATAAGATTTTTAAGTACTCAGACATGTTAGTTTTTTTTTATGTAAATTTCTAATTTTTTTCGTTGTAACAATCAAAATCAATCTTAGTATATAATTTTCACAATTTTGATATTCATCATGATTTTCAAATAAAGTATGTTGGAATCACAATTTTTCCACAAATTTTGTCTTGTTTTCATAAAACACAATCCATTAAAAACTTAAAATTTTCATAGAATTGGATATGAAATACCTGTTAGATTAGATTAGCAATACAGATTTTAAAACCAAAATAAACATAGTTATATGGATTCTTCACAAGAGATGTTGATTTGAAGAACACAGTTACAAAGTGGCAGCAGATAAAAATTTCAAATAAAGTAATACAGTATATGATGAAGTTTTGAATAAACAGAAAATAATATAGCACTAATATAGAAGAACAAACACCAAAAATATTTCAATTTAAATGAAAAAAAATCAATTTTTAACCCAAATCTGAAGAAATAATAGCAACTCCTCTCTCGTAGAAACTGTGATCCTTGCCTTCAGGTTGGAAATCTAAGGTAAACAGTAACTGAGCTCTAGTAGCATTCAGATAAACTGGTAGAGTTACTTTTCCTTGACTTGAATCTTTTCCATCAGACCTGAAACAAGATTGATTCAAATGAAAATAGAGATCTTTCAAGAAATTGTGTCCTATTCTTCTGCACTTGATAAAACTAATTGAGACTGGCTTTTTGTCGAGATACCAGTATTAGCCAACTTGTTTTCCTTCGACATCGTCAAGGGATCTTTCACATACATAGACTGTAGCAGTAGCACACAGGGTTCAGTTTAATGTCCTATCAGGACGACTCAACACTTTTTCCATATCTGCCCCTCCGACCTGCATCAAATTTTGGATATAAAAGAATAATTTTACCTGATCCATCGTAAGAGAGTTAAAGGTAAATCAGTAGAAATATTGGATGATAATTCTAGTTTATTTTCATGACAAACAGCTCCCTGTGATTTCAATCCTGGAAAGAATTAAACAGACATTAAACTTTACGTCATTCTTGAGAATTTGAAAATCTGATTCTTAAAGGGAAATTTCCAAAAATGTATGAACAGAATTCTATAGAAGCTTGAAAAGAAATAACTGAGACTGTTGAAATAGCAACTCCAATAGCAACTTGAGGAAAATAAAAAAAATTCATTTTATCATCGGTGAATTAATGTTTTCTTCATCAGTGAATGTCTATTGTACAGTCTGTTTTTCATTCTAAGCCATTTCAAAATCTATCTGATCATCCTACAGCACCCAAATAGAGGTTGAATTAAGGTCATAGGTGAATCAAAAGTAGCGAGGCTTTAATCAAATCTAAACCAGAATATTCAGAGTTGACTTACCAGTAACACTGAAGCTACAAGCATCCAAAACCTCAGAATTTCCACTCAGTACTCTAACCTATAAAACACAAAGATAATTCATGGTAAATTCATACCATCTTATATCATGTCAATATTGTAAGTAAACTTAAATCATATCAATAAATCATAATCTTATATCCTATTATTCAGCCCAGTCTAGAGCACACAGAGTCTTTTGACATTGTAAAGATATTCTAAAATTTAATCTGTATTTCCTACAGTATTGATTCATACCATTCAAATTTTCAATCATAAGTCTGTGGTTCTTGCAATTCAACCATGAGTTATTTTTACCTTTGACTGAGTTGCAATACAAGTCAGCCAGAAAGTGTGTATCTCGTTCATCTCGGCCCTTCTCTGATTTGGCAAACAAGCTGCTACTTAGTGAGCCATCACTACATAGAAATATACTTACATCAAGAGCAAGTTCTTCTAGAGACCAACCATTAGCTTGAGCTACATATTGTCTGGTAGCTGTGATATAGGCTTCAGGTATAAACAGTCCACCTAGCCACACATTAATATTCTAAAATAAACAGTAATAAAACAACCCTAATCAAGAATTTGATGATAAATCAGAGAAAAGTGATGATTTTCCAATTCAAAAAACACTAATACTTATATAAAATATAAGAAATTAGCAAATCAATATGTTCAAGTTCTACAGGTTCTGATTTTCTTGAAATAGAATTCCTTTAATCATAGGCTTAGTAAAAATGATTCATTTCTTTCCCATATTAATTTTATCTTTAATCTTCCAAGTGGAGAAACTGACCTTGAGCTCCTTGGCGCCACCTGATTGTGTTGTCTTGACTATTTTCTGTAATTGTTTAATTCTCTCACTGAAATCTGTAATCCATTGAATAACAGTCAATCCTGCTGGTACAGTGTATCTTCTCCAAGTAGTTGGTATTATACCTATAATAACAATAAGTGAATAAGTACGAGTAAAAGACCCACGCAGTACTAACATCAAGTTACCTGTAGCCTGAAATTTTGAGAGAGTTGAACAAGTTTGGTATTCAAAAAATAAAGGTGATAATGACATATGCCATGACTAATCATCACAGGAAATGATTAATCACTAATCAAATATAATATTAGATTTCACTGATTGAACTCAAGATATTATGTTGATCAACATTTGACCATTAGGAGTGTTTTTACCAATTCCCCTCAAAACCAGCAACCCCTGTAAAACGTAATTTTCAGTTAGTTTGTCTGCCGGTTTAAAATTATTTAATGTGTTACCTTTAACAAGTTCTGACATCATAGTACGATGATGATTGGTTGCCTTCTTTTCTCCTTGACAAACCTTGGCCAAGTCGTTTAGATCTAGTCTCACATCGTGAAGTAACTTGGCTCCAGCATTGACCTCCCTTTCAAAGAATCTGAACAATGGATCTTTAATATTCTCCACTGTTCTCTTCATGGAACTGAGTGTCTAAAAATAAGTCAGAATTCAGATTAAGTTTGGTTCCTTTGTCATGAAAGATATTTGGGTAATAGTGCACATCAGGCTCTGGGGTCAAGAATAATTCAAAACAGATACAACAATCCATTTTTATCTTTAAAGTAAAGTAATGAACACAATATAATTGAGGTTTTACAGCAATGAAAGCCATATAATATTGGCTCATGTAGTTTTGTTGGTAGAGGTGTTTAGTTGCTCAATTCAGAAGTATATGGACTATCCTACATGGTTTTAGATTGTCATTAACTTTAATCAACTTTAAAGGCAGGTTTTTCTTAACTCGAGCGTAGCAAACTTTACAGCTCAGCTATGAAGCAAAGTTTCACCTTCGCAAGTTCATTTTCAAGCTAGGCAAAGAAGTAGTATTTGGTCCTACTTCTTCGCTACGTTATGGTCTTGACAATCAATCAGAGACAGACCAAACAAACTGGCGTTGACATTGTGAAGATCTTTATCTTCACTTCGGTCTTTAGCTTAGCAGAGTATAAACTGGCCTTAACACACGTACAACACTGTTTATCTTAATCACTTACAGATCCTAATCGGGCTAATGAAGGTTGGCAAAACAAAACAGTGTGCAAAAAGGGAAATTTTACCAGGACAGCTGGATTTGCCTATATTTTATTTCAAATGGTTAGGTAATTTTGGATCTTTCAGGGTTCTTGAAGTAAAAGAAAATGCCAGAAGAGTGCAACGAGGGAAATATTTTCAGGACAATGGAATTCAAACTATGCCATGTTGGAATCCTGGCCCTGTATTCTCGAAACAATCTTAGACCTAGGATGTCCTAGGTTCTTATCTTCTAACATTGTTTCTAGGATTTACTAGCATTAGGATTGTTTCGAGAATACGGGGCCTGGATCCCAAAGTTCGTCTTAGCTTTTACAAACAAACAGTGACAACTACTTGTGGGTCTTGGGTTCTTGTATTATATGAAGGATTTCAATATTTTTAAGGGAGAGAACTGTGCTATTGGATAAATCAAAGGTAAAAATTGACTGCAATGAAACTAAGTACTAATAAATACAGATATAATCTCTACATTCTATGGAATCAATTTTCATGATTTAAGCTAACCAATCAAAAACGCTGTTTAAAGAGACGGGAGAATAAAATTCCATTTTTAACAATGAATATCCCTGAAATCTACAATTCTAATAAGTAAATCTTTTTTTGAACAGATCATTTGATTGGTTGAATATGGAATGACCCAGAACATGAGATGCTTGACAATTTCTTCAGATCATGGACGGCAAGTGGAGTCACGAAGTGGAGAAAAAACACGAAACAAATCTTTCAGATTTGAATTTTCATGAGATTGAGTTGTTTAGACAGGAATTTAAATCAAAAACTAGAGACACCCATTCCTTAAAACACTTTAAAATTTGATGTGAACATTCACACTAAGACAAAACGAGATTTAAAAAAAAAAACAGACATCGTAAAAGGGTTGAAAAGGGAAACTAATTGGAAATGAAACAAGATAAAAGTTACCATTGAACTAGTCTAAAACAAAATAAAAATGAAAATAAAATATTGACAAATGGCCAGTCCTAACAAAATAAAAATGTAAAAAATTTTCTGCTGAATTAAACCGTCACCGAGACTATCTTAATATTTAAACCCATTTCCTGTTTCTCACCTCATCAGCTTCTTCCTGTTAGTTTAATTATTTTAATGTTAGTAAAAGTTATATAGTATTGTTTGCTTAGTGTATATTAGCTAAACAATTTCCCATTTCTGAGACCAAAGCATCATTAACCTCCAAATATGACGAATCATGGATATTAATAAAATTTTATCCTTTTAATCTTTGCTGAAAAAATCTACTAAATTCAAACAAGCCCTGCTATTTGTGCAGATCTGAGGACAATTACAAACATAAACGTTTATTTCATTTTGTGATAGGATGAAACTCAACAGTGAATTGTCCTCGATAAGCACCATTATCTGTGTTCCATTATAATACTACTTCCTCATGTGAACAGTTCATTAGCTATAAGATTTGAACGACATATAGTTCATTAGCTGCTACCAATGTTTCTCCAAAATTTTTTATTGGATTTTTTGGTTTGCTTTGCGGTTTGGATTGTTAGTACTTGGTTTATTATTAACTATATTAATCAAGAACACTATATAGTTGTACTTACAGGTGGTACCAATTTCAACCAAGTAACAACAGACGTATGAACTGTTCTCATCCAGGCTGGTCGGCCATCTTCCATTCTCTTCTGTTGATCATCTGAAGAATCCATATTAGTATCTTCCTGTTCTAATATCTCCATCTTCATTAATTTAGCTGTGAGGTCACTTCCTGGTAACGAGATGAAATGTAAAATGAAAGTAGTAGTCTATGGGAGGTTAGAGAATTTAAGTTAAGGTACCAGTATAAATGGATTGAAAAGTTTTTAGTTTCCATCAAAAGTGAATTTTTGAGGCCCCTTTTTAGCAAAAAGATAGACTATGAAATGTATCAAAGGCAAATCTTTAAATCCTGTTACACAATTTATCCCACAATTCTTTGCACATGGAGAGAAAATTTAACTTGTTTCCGGTTTCACAATAGATAGGCCTACATCAATATTATGAATGGTCAATTTACGAATACAACATTGAGGAACAAAGCCTACCTTGTGTAGTGAGTAGAACTTTCTCTGCATTATTGGGTAATCCCAACCAAGATGGTGTCTGTCTGTCCTCCATTTTGTCAACAAAACTAACAAATTGTTCACGTCTGCAATGAAAAAATACTGGATGAGTCAAAAAAAAAAAAAAAAAAATACTTGGTTCTACTCTTCTGCAGTTTCAACAAATGGGAGAAACAAGGAATTTTTCGTCCTAATGTTCATTTTATTGGACTTTTTGTCCATTTCTAATTTTTTTTCCATCTCAAAGCTAGAGTCAGTCCTTTTATCTCACCATCTAATTTTTAAAAATTGTCAAAATAAGAGCAGGACTTGTATTTAGTGCAACACTTCATACAATATGGTATGAAGAAATCAATGTTTCACATGTTAATGATAAAAATGTTTCAAATCTTACCTTACTCCATCAGGCATGGTGATATTTTTACCGGCAACGCCATCTATATTACTGACTAGAGTAAACTCCCCTTCAAAACTCTTCGGTGTGAACAGTTTATTCACGAAGGTGCTCAGTAGTCTCTGGAGAAACAAGAAATTAAGGTATTAATCTAAACTTAACACTGGCATAAATTCAGACAATTTTGTAAAGAATTGATGGTCATTCAGGTGGAAATGAATCTTATGGCATTGTTTGCCCAGTTGTCCATTTTGATAAAACTGTTTCACAAAAATGTTCGTCTTCCATTCATTAACCATTGACATGACAGGTTGGAAAGTTTTAATAGAACTATTATTGGTTAGAGTGTTTGAAAGGTTTCAAGGTACTATAAACAGAAGACACGATATGCAAGGAAAATTAGTGTAAGGAAATTATACAAATTCTTACCTGATCAAAGTCATTGTCTATTTTACCACCGTAGATACATTGTGATAACAACGTTCGGATTGCATCCCATGGAACTTTCTCTGGAGGCAAGTTAGTACGACCCTGAAATATCACAACAAGGGGGGTTAATTTTATAATTCCTGTTTATCATTTGGCAATTCAAGACATGCTTATATACTCTAAAATCAACATAATACAAATTTTGATAATGATTTTCTTGCAAACAAAAATTATAAGAGAACAATTCAGCCCCAATTAATGAATTATATTATTTCATTCAAAATAAATAAGGTTTCACTTTAAGGGATTGTGATGACGTTTTCTAAAATTGGTATGTGTATTAGAGACTCAGACAGCAACAATATGCAATAGTGACCTTTATCTTAATGGAATTACAAGAATCACAGACATCTGACTGAAAATTGGAATGGTAAAAACAACTATATCAGTGTTCTCAATACACATAAAAATTTAAGAAAACCTCTTTACAATCCTTTTAAACATACTCCCAAATAAAGCAGTACAATATGCTAGCGATAATGGGAACTTACTCAACGCATAGCCTCGAAATAAATACCCAAAATAATCAGAAGCACAATACGCCTTGTATTCTATTATTTATATGGCTGGAAAGCTGGACTACATTGAAAGCTACACTGACAAGCTTTCTAGTGCAATTAATTTATCAAAAGAAATGGTGCCAAATTACAACTAAAATAGAACCCAAAAATGTCTAGAAATTTTAAAGATGGCATGCAATGACAAAATGAAAAGATTTTTAGATATTTCATAAATAAATTGAGATTTAAAAATCAACCAAACCCCCTCCCCCAGCACCCTCAGTCAGGGTCAGTCACATTGAAAGCTACTTTTAAGCTTTTCAAACAGGGGATGAGATGATCAGGCAAATCCTATGCTTCAAAAAATATGATATAGAAGTTTTATATCCTAGTTATCAGTGTCTATTGGGCTTGCGAAGTGTGTGTCATTTAACTTAGAGGCTCTCAAGTTTTACCCCATTTGAATGAATAGCTCAGTGGTATGCAAATCACTCAGACTAATAGAAACACGGTTAATGAAGCACGGAGCTACACAGCTCCAAAAAAATCATAGAATTTGACTTAACATCCCATTCTAGGGTAAAAACTATAAACTTGAGCAATAGTGTGATGAATAGAGATTGAAACCAAATCCGGAATGATAAAATAGCTACCAAAACCGAAACCAGTTAAAGAAGGTTTGATGAAACCGGTTACTCAACTGCATTTTCTGATGTCTGTAAGAACACCAAAAAATATTGAATTTAAAATTCAAACACTTGGCTGAAGTTTTGCACCGCATTTTGTAGACGCGCTATCTGTTTCATTAGTTCATTAATTTTGAATTAGGGAAAAAACTTTTATCTTTTTAGGTTTCTTGATCAAATGCCACAGAGGGCAATAAATTACAAGACATCTCTGATGCCTCAGCCAACACTTTTGTGTAAATCAGATCTTTTAATTGAGAGTTGTTTAGTTGATTTTGTCTGCAACAATTAATTTGGGTTAAAAATTGTGAACCAAAATCTTTTGACTAGCAACGAAAATTTGCAAATCAGAATACAGCAATGGCCTTTTTGAAAAGGCTTATACTTATAGAGCAGGGTTCAATTTAAGTGGTATTGCATCACAGATTGCAATTCAAAATATCTCTTTTGCCATCCAATATTTCCTTTGATTATCATGACGATCAAATTGTAATTTTGGAGGTTTACTTCTGAAACATTTTGAACTGCTACCGAATTTTTAAGAAATGCGAATAAAAATTGAACTTGATTAGCCAAAACTATAATTTTGTGTGATAAATTGCTAATTTTTCAATCTGAATTAAACCCTGCTATAGAGATTAGTATTTTAAGCCAATTATAAAATAATAAAATTCTACGTACCAGAGCAACTGAGTCCACCCAGGTATCTAACATATCGCAAGCTACACGTAGATCAGACTCTGTGAACTCATATTTCTTGGCCCAACCCAGTGGGGTATATCTCATTCTTTCTTGTACTATAGCATGGAACCACGCCAGTAGGAAATACAGACGTGATCTCTCATTTGGTGCCTGAAATTTCATCAAGATTGGATCAATCATAAAACAGAAATATAGTAAAACAATAATATCTTCTGACTTCTAACTTCAAGGGATTGTAAAGGAGTTTTGAAAAAAACGATCCATTTTATACAAAAAAGCCAGGGAAGATAACTCCCATAATTCTGGCAAGAAAATCGTAAATACATAATATCCTCACAAGTCTTTCTAGAATTACAGGAACCACAGATGATGCATTTAAAAGCCATAAACGTCCTCGATACTCATAAAATGGCAAGAAGTTCCTCTTGATAATTTCTCAGCTTATCTGGTATCTGGCACAATCAATCCACATACACTCAGCAACATCAGTGAAAGAATATAACTTTACAATAAATAAATAAGCCTCACCTTACACATCCTGGAGGCTGGTACAGTACTAAAAGTACGAGTCAAGTTAGCAGCGACACCTGGTGGAGGTTCAAACACAAATACACGACCAGCTCTCAATAGATTAGTTGGTAACTAAAAATAAAATTTATTACCAAATCAGGAGAATGTCACACCCATAAGTCTTTGTATAAGGTTTTATAATAGATACTCTCTTATAGAAGCACTGGTCTAGGCCACAAGTAGAAACTGTAGATTTCAGCATTTGAATACATCAATTTCATACGAAATTACTTTCTTCTGGAGAGATTTTGTGTAACATATTACCAATATTGTGCCGTCATGAGTTACAACTACTCATGGGGCTTAGAAATGATGAAGTTATGACAAGACTAAATTTGCGGAAAACATTTTTTTTTAGATATTTAGGACCATGCACCAAATTCAGAAACCGGACATGATATACAGATGAAAAGTCAGGTCAGCACATTGTTATCTTTTTGTCAGGTCATTCTAGCTCCATCCATGCGCTTTGATATTTTGATATTGACATCTGCAAAAAGTAATTACTGAAACAACAAACCTTGGGATTAATTTCCATGGTCAAGAAAAGTCTGAAACTAGGATGAGGGGTTAGATTATGTAGTTTTTTCTCTAGTTGTACCAACCATTGTGGTGCTAGATGTACATTCTTTAATACCACCCAACGTCCTGATTTACTGGACGAGTTTATCACTTTATCAGCTAGAGTAAACCCTTCAGCAGAACCTAAATTAAACATAATATTGTTTATTATATATAGTTCTGGGGCCTTATTCTTGTGTTCCAGTCATCTGATTGGTCAATCACTAAAAATGATCTTAAATTTCGGTTTGATATCCAATCAGATTACTGTATTTCTTAAAATCTGAATTTTATTTAAATCAAGTTTTGTAGAATAAGGCCCCAGGTCATAATTTATTATTCACCAAGATAGGTAAGCTAAGATTACGTGTGAATTTTTGTCTTGAATCAAAGATTATGGTTGTGTAATCTGCAAATGTACAAGGTGTGGTGTCCAGAGCTAGTCCATCAAATATTGTGGACAGTATTTATTATCGTATTCAACATCATACACTGGACCGGACACTAACTGGTCTAAACACAGCTTGAAAAGTTACTATTGACAGAACAGACCCATCATTAGGATGAGGTCCATCGAGACGGGTCCCCAGCAAGTGAGAATTAAACCCCATCAAAACTTTCTTCAGTTCAACAGAGATTGATTCATTTGCAGTGTTTTTGTACAAAATAAAGGCGATAGGGTTTGATATGTTTTTGGCATCTCAATATTATCAGAAATGAGTTCTCTGGACCTTTAATTCTCCAAATTTTCTCTGTACAAAATCTGAGCCCCAGCACCAATTCATTCCTGGCGACAGGGTTGGACCAGAAGTTATTGACTAAGCAATAAAACTACATACCAATAGCAATAGGTGTAATCTGTTTATTCAACTCAGCAGCTAAATCATCCACTC
Organism: Lottia gigantea; assembly: GCF_000327385.1. Classification (NCBI taxonomy): domain Eukaryota; kingdom Metazoa; phylum Mollusca; class Gastropoda; family Lottiidae; genus Lottia; species Lottia gigantea. The sequence continues at coordinate 434,727 of NW_008706746.1, forward strand.
TACCACTAGCATCATATCCTGGTACTGAACACATCAATACAGGTGTATTAGCTTTTATCTGAAAATACAACATCCAATACAACTTATTATTCTAGTTTCTATCTCAGATAAATTTATTAAACAACTTAAAAAATGTAAGAATTAACCTGTTGAGTTCACAAAACTTTTTGTGGTATTTTGTGTTTTCTACTGCACAAATTTCATATCAATCAAATCAGAAGGAAAAAATATTTTTTTGATTATTGATTATGTGTTGTCAATATACACATGTGGCCATAGTGGAAATATTTGAATTGGATTTCCTAAAATTTGTTTTAAAAAACGAATTGTTTACCTCATTTTCTAGAATTTCTCCTAAATTAAGTTCCTTTTCTCCAGCATGGACAAAATCAGATCCAAGAGTTTTGTCTACGAATAATCTGGCCATAGCAATCAGTCGATCTTGTCTGAATACTTGTATCAATAACAGACCATACACAGATTTACCAATTTCACCTGAAAATAATTGTATCAGTTTGGTATTACTTTTACAGTGAGAAATTTCAACTTTTAAACGGCACAGACATAAGTGATGAACCACAGTATTCTCTAGGCTTTTATCATGGTATAAATTCCCATGAAAATTGACATTAAAATATGTCTGGCCTTAAACATACGGTAGTTCCGATATCCCATCTGAATACTACTACAGAAGAACTGGGTAGAGATTTGTGGGGCAAGGTCAAGGTTATAGGTATAAATATAGCTTAATATAATGATGACGATATACTTACTCAATGGCTTAGATTCGTCCCAGAGTTGTGGTACATTAGCTTCTGGGGTAGCGCTTTCGATCCATTTCTTAAACTCAGCCTGAAAATTAATACAATTTTATTACACATTTAATTCAAAGCTAGTTGACCTGTTGCAAATCTCAAGAAACCATAGGTATCAGGGGATGAATGCCAACACTGGGCTAACCCTCGTAAGCACTGGCACAGGCATCAGAATTTTTCTTAAATATAGGGTAATAGTCAGGTGCTTTATATTATTAGAATACTCTGCCTGTAAATTGCTGGATGTGATGTGGTTTTTCTGAACAAAATGCTATATTATCGAATGATCATTATAAACTATGTGGATTCTCTGANAGGGATGTGGAATGTACAAACCTAATTACAAATCAAATAATATTGCCTTTGTAGACTGTCAGAATTGGATGAAGACATGATAAACCAAAAAACCAATGAAAAATATTCAGAGCTTTGTGGACTCTCTGAAAGGGATGCCAAGTTAAGTAACCAAATACCAAAGAAATATCATTGACCACAACAGCAACAGATGATTTCTGTGTAATCTATGTGAACTCTCTAGATTCAAAACAGATAAATCAGCTGACAAATAGCAAGATTTTAATGAGACCTAAATTACTTACAGCATTACTCTTGATTTCACCTGCCAGATTTTTAAAGGCTGGTAATTTACTTAATCGTACTACATCAGCTTGCTGTAATATAAAACACAATATATTATTGATTAGTTTTTGGAGAAATAAAACCTAAGGACTTCAGCTTAGATTAATTCAAGCCTTCCCATCATCTGAAACAATTGATATCTTTTCAGAGCAAACAAAGTTCAAGGAATTTTAAGGTAAAAACAAAAACCTTGTATAAACTAAACGAACATCAATGATGCAGAATTGAAAAACCCAAATAACAAAATAACAATCAATACATTGAGTAGAATAGTAACAAGAGGTGTTGAAATTGTAAAAGTTGTATTACCTGTTGGGAAGTGAGACCCTGGGTAGCAGACGTCTGTTTTTCTGTGATCAAACCTTCTTGACTTCGTAAGAAATAACTGAACTCTTCAGTGTATGCCGTTTCACTGAAATAATACATATAATAATATAGTTTAAAACTAAATATTGATCAGACAAGTTGAAAGGTTATAGTTCGCCATTTTGAGGGGTTGAATTTGGTCTTGAATATTGGTAAATAGTCTTCAGAAGTACTAGAAATGTACGAATATCACATAATTTCTTCAGATATATCTCCAACTAGGAATTTCACTTTCTATTTCTAAATATGGCAGTGTCTCCAAAAAAGATGAGTCTCATTCAAAAAATTCATGATAATTTGAAGGTACAAATTTTAACATTGAGCTGTGGGCACTTTAACTGATTAGCCGATTCCTGTATATAGTTTATACGAGCGTTAATGTTGTCAACCTAGACCACTTCAAAAGGCTGGAAGAAATTAACCAATAAAAGCATACAAACCTTGCAGTACTCTGTAAATGTATACGACATAACTGAATAGCGAAGGTAATTCTATCATTAAATAACATACCTCTACCAACACGACTGTATGTCTCCTACAATATATACAATAGAAATAGTTATCATCTTGATCTCTACACAATAAAAAAATAAAATATGGTTTCTCATATTTTATTTACACGAATTGTGACAGCATCCATTTTTCACCTTTCCAATTTTCTGTGGTTCAATTTTATAAGGACAGCAGCATTAACCTAATCTTTATAGATTTCCAACTGTTGATGGTTCTTAGATTTGCACAGCCTCAAGCACAAAGAAAACTAGATGCTTTTTCCTCAGACCTGTATCACTGGGTTGTCTGTCTTCAATATCCCAATTAAGTAGAGAAGATTAAGACGTAAAATGTGATGTGACAAGGGGGAAACCTGGCTAAAGATCGAAGGTATTATCTCACCCTATGCCAGGATCGTACCCTGGACCTTCAGGAGCAAGCATCTAACTTATTGAGCTACAGCAGATCCCTTACATATAAACAGAATAAGCACACTCAACCAGTACCTACCTGGAACAAGTCTGTAGTAATAATCGACAATCGGGAGGCGTATTCCTTCACTCCATTCAACCTTGGGTTGTTTGATAACACAGAATGGAAAATCTCAAAAAATAGTTGAAGTGAATACTGGTACAGGAAGTGAACCTGGAAAACAGAACAGCCAACATTTAAATCAAATATCTATCTTTTTAAATTTAATTTTCGAATTCGATCCATCATAAAACAGCTAAGGGGGATCTCATTTCAATTTTTTACTTCTTGTGTAGATTCTTTTGTAGTCCAGATCTAAACTCAAATAGGCATTGCGTAAGACCATTGAACAAGCACTAGCCTTTCAACATCTTTCCCTCTGCGCCTTTGACACGTCTCAAAGAATAGGGCGAAAAGGTGAAAAAACAACCCAGTCTTAATATGACCAAAGGATGGCTCTACATTAAAATACAGACCTGTTGTAGAGCCTCTAGTGTAAAATATATAGAACTACATGACTGAGCTAGTGGTACGTATTGTTGAGATGTAGTTTCTACTTCAGCCATGACTACGTCTGTTTCTTCTACTTTCCTTGCTACCTCAGCAGCCTCTGTTTTTAATGTTTCAAGATGGCTCAAAATACTGAAATTCAAATGGAAGATTTTCAAATTAAAGACATTTTAACCTACAATAATATATAAATTTCATACTTTTAAAATTTTTAATGATGAATTTCAAATATTCAACAGATTTGATAATCAAATTTTGAGAAAAAGTTTCTGACCACCAAGGATGTATTTTTTGACTTGCAGTGTCTGACTGTCCAAACTGGGGGTGTCTGGCTGTCCAGACTGGGGGTGTCTGGTTGCTCGGACTGAGGGTGTCTGGCTGTTCGGACTGGGGGTGTCTGGCTGTTCGGACTGGGGGTGTCTGGCTGTTCGGACTGGGAGTGTCTGGTTGCTCGGACTGAGGGTGTCTGGCTGCTCGGACTGGGGGTGTCTGGCTGTTCGGACTGGGAGTGTCTGGCTGTTCGGACTGGGGGTGTCTGGCTGTTCGGACTGGGAGTGTCTGGCTGTTCGGACTGGGAGAGTCTGGCTGTCTAGAATTGGATCAGACTTGGTTATTTTAATGCAACTTAAATGTGCCAAGATATTCCCCCACTAAGAAACTTCATACGAATATAAAAACCAACAAACCTGTCATCATCTAGAATCTTTCCTTTAACATCATTGAGAGCTTGTAGTAGAGATTTCTCTAGTTGTCGTAATCTCAACTGGAATTCACCTGTTAAATTTATGTTAGATATTAGCTCAATGAATAACAATATTTCAATCTATTTCGTGAACTTCCAGTTCTGATGTTATTAAAAAGACATATATTCGTCAATAAGGAACTTACCTTGTAATTTGAGTAGATCGGATCTCTTTTCATCCACATCTGGTCGTTCAGACTTTAATACTTGATTCAAACATTGACTCTGTAAACTACTTCTTGTTACTGTGAAGTTGACAAACGTGACTCGGGAACAGATATCTGGTGGAAATTCAACCTAGAATGATATTGGGTATCATTAAAAAACCAAATCCTCACTGATCATAAAGAGAAACCTAAACAAAACCCAATTACCCTTGTCTTCTGAGGACTAATAAATGCCTTTTTCCTAAAATGGGCCAGTATTTTATGTCAGATCCTTGATGTTTTTAAAATAAATTAGTTTCGAATAATTGCCACGATTAATTTTTATCATTATTTACATATATTAAGAACAAGAGATACTGCATACAATGAAGGACTGTCAATCTATAAGTAACGTAAATAATAACGCTACTTACATTTGGGTCTCTTGTAGACAGGAAGATGGTGAAAGAGGGAGATAAATCAATATCTTGATCTCCAAGAGTTATCAATACACGACCACCTGTTCTTCTTAACTCACGATTTAATACAGGATTTAATATAGGATCATAACTTTCTACATCCTGTAACATAGAAAATACAGTCACGATTTAATACAGGGTTTAATATAGGATCATAACTTTCTACATCCTGTAACATAGAAAATACAGTCACGATTTAATACAGGGTTTAATATAGGATCATAACTTTCTACATCCTGTAACATAGAAAATATAGTCACGATTTAAACTTTCTACATCCTGTAATATAGAAAATACAGTCACGATTTAATACAGGGTTTAATATGGGATCATAACTTTCTACATCCTGTAACATAGAAAATACAGTCACAATTTAAACTTTCTACATCCTGTAACATAGAAAATACAGTCACGATTTAATACAGGGTTTAATATAGGATCATAACTTTCTACATCCTGTAACATAGAAAATATAGTCACAATTTACTACAAAGCTTAATATAGGATCATAACTTTCTACATCCTGTAACATAGAAAATACAGTCACGATTTTCACCTCTCAGGCAAAAGAATAGTAGAATATTTAACAGTAAGAAATTGTATAAACTTTCATGTTGTGAACTGAATATTCACCAGGTTAAAGAAGTACTATAATTGAAGACATATACTATATAGTATAATAATTTGAATATCAACAGAATAAAGATTACCTGAACGAGTAGAGGATTACCAAATCGTAGAGCACTTTCTAGATTCTTACGGAAAGCATCATCCAAGAAACTGAAAAGAAAAGTTCAAATTGACATCTCAACTACATATTTTCATCGAATGCTATATGCACTATGGTTAAAGTAAGGCCTGTTCTTCAGTTTCATACAATGGCATTATGTGACTGAGTATGTCAACTCTGAGCTTTCCTCTGACAATCAGAGAGATCACAAAGTTAATAACATGGTGGTAAGATAAGAAAACTTCATTACTTCCAGAGAATCCACATATCTATTAAATTAATAGTATTAATGTTCAGCATTTACGTGAGAACTTGGCATCCTTTCAAAGAGTCGACATCGCAAATCAAGTTTATTTGGTATATTTATCTTCTAAAAGATTTTTCACATCTTCAAAATAAAAATTAACCAAAATTTCTTGTGTGCACACTAAAAATAGGATTGTTTTTTTCAGTTGGTCATTCAAAAAATTTGATAGGACGTAAAACTCCATTTCATTTTCATTTTCATTAAATTAGATAAATTTACCTTGTTTTAGTAATTTTCTTCTCCTTGTATTCGTTCATAATGAAATCTGTGGCCTGTCCCGAGGGGTCAATTATCAGGGGGTAACGATTGAAGCGTTTTAACATGATGGCATTCTCTGTACACAGATCATCGGATGGTAGAGCGTTGGCCTGCCATCTTAATCTCTCATCAGCATTTGATAGATACTGTAAATATATATTCATCAAAATATAGCCAAAAACATTCATATATCATTAAAGTGATTGTAAAGAGGTTTTCTAAATTTTTCATGTGTGTCGGGGACACCGCAAGCATTAATTTGCACCATTTCAATTTTTAGTCAGATGTCTGTGGTTCCTGCAATTCCACTTATAGTGTTTGATGATGTCAATAAGGGCCTCATCGAATAAAGCATATTTAGAGATTAGTGACGCCAAGTGTGAGCATATAAGATAACAAAACCTTACCTCAGATCGTGCTAGATCAGCTCGGAACTGTATATTAGCTTGTGAAAGATGGCCACACCAACTACTAAATAAATTACGTCTCATCTGCTGATCAAAATAACCTGGAAAAAAATAGAGTTTTAGAAATTCTCTAATGCTGCAGACACACAAAAGTTTTTTCGCCAACTCTGAGTAAAATCTCACACGTGCCTTCACTTCCATAAGATATTATCACGTTTCCAACAGGATATCATAACTTACCAGCATAGGCCATGAAAGCTGAGGACAACAAGGTATCTCCTATTATAGTTGCCATCTGATTTTTAAATGTTTCACTACCGGCCTCCCATCTTTGTTTTTCGCTACCCAGATTGTTCAATAAGGCTACACTTCTCTCGACCTGAAACAAACAAACAGGACTCGTGTGAAATCTGTCATATCTGATAATAGCTCAAATTTCTCTTCAACAAAGAATGATGCCATTATTACATCTGAAAAAAAATGTTTCTATACCTCAGTGGAATTTCTAAACCTAAATAACATCAGCTTGACTGATTTTAATTTCATGTTTTTGATTTGAATTGACCCAGAGGAGCAGTTCACTTTATTTTGATATAGAATAAATAGAAAATAAATCTAAACAAGCCAGACTTATTCTGTCCATAATTACTTACACTTTGTAAAAATAACAGTGATTGTTAATGTTTCTCTTTTAAATAGGCATGTGAAAAAATATTACAACTTTTTATCAAAGAATGATGTAAAACAAACCTTGGCTTCTACGGCAGCTAGACTGGCTTTAATAGCCTGGGCTTCACTGATCAACCCGGCATATTCATCTTGATATTGAGCGATACTGTTTTCTAAATCTTTAATAAGTTTCATGACTTCATCTCCTTTACGTTGGTTTTCCTTGGCTTTATCTTCTAAATCTTGTAGTTCATTACGAAGTGGTTCAACTCTGTTTAACATGTCAGCATATTGAATCTATAATTAAAATGGCAATTCAAAATTAAATGACAAAGAAAACGTTGGACAAAAGGAATATAAATTTGTGTCTTATTGCTGGAAACAGGCCCTGGAACCCCTTTTTCAGATATTTCATTTCTGGAGATAGTCAGTATGGTGTGTGATAAATAAAAGAATGTTTTCAGGACAAAATTGATATAAAAAATTGATCATGCATCACTGACATATGGATGGGTATCCTTTAAGTTCATCTGTTTTCAGCCGTCTTCACTACGTATTTGCTACCTATGAATGGCTAGCTTCAGATATTCTTTTGAGCCTTTCTTTAAATCTAACCATATAAATTATGTGTCTGAGAATGATGGGCATCGAAATTTTACCAGTTATTCCATAAAGCTGTGTCTATATAACATGTAAATTATCTGAAATGACAAGTAGGTAACGGTACAAAAGCCTAATACTGACCTGTGCAATAGCCCATTTGACCATAGGACCACACGCTAAACTAGCTCTGTTCACTTTCTCATAATTATAGTCTGGATTACTCAGGTATTTATTCTTCATCTTATTACGAATCTCATCACTGAAAAAAACAACCATATTGTTAACATAAATATATCAAATATTAGTTTTTAATATTCATTTATATCAGGGAATTTCAATCTTTGCATTCTATTAGCCCTATTAAGGTCTTTGATCGATTAAATTAGGCAAGTTAGGAATTTTTTTCAGAAAAGCATGACATGAAAACGTTAACGTGTCTTCAAGAAATGTACTTTTGGAATTCCAATCAGACACGACGGGTAAATACAATTCATCAGCCATGGACCAACAACAACCATGCTACCCTGCAAAATCCCACCCTCGACGTGTACAAACCTGATATCATTAGTATCCATGTTAATTAAATTAGTAATAAAATTCTCCTTCATTATCACAGCTCTGATAGTCTTCCAATCACCGGAGCTCTCCCCTAGTAGTAGACAGATCCCCTCTAGGGCCAACTTAACAACTGGGGGTGGGTTACCCATAGATCTGATCTCTACAAGGTGCTGTTTCTTGATGGACTTTACAGCTAATAAAGTTGAATTATTTATAAATATTGTAAAATAAATAATGATATTAAAAAAGTTCCTTGGAAGAAGATAAATTTAACACTGTAAACTGTTTTTTTTCAAAAAGACTTTTTGGGATAGAGTAATGCCACAATTACATAAAAGTTAAATTTTTTCCAGAAATATCAAAACTCATTTAATTTTTGTCCTGTATATGAAAATATAGCATCTTGAATAAAGAAAATATCTATCAAGTTTTCCAGCATCAAAATTCATCTTCAGAAAGGAACTCTTCAAATACCATAATAAATAGTCCGAAACATCTGCTTGTATTCCAGCCTCTGATACATTTTTTTACAGTTATCAGTTTGAGTAGTGTCAGAAAAACCAGGCGTAATTAATATCTATCTGAGGCTGGAATAGAGGTAGATGTTTCGGTCTATATGATATATTGATAAAGACGTAACTTACGTTATATCATCAGTAGTAAAATTAATGATAGTTGAGATAAAATTATCTCTCATGATTACACTACGCAGAGCTTTCCAGTCCAGATCACCTTCTCCGAGCAATACACAGATAGATTCTACGGCAAGTTTTACAGCCGGCGGTGGGTTATTCAGCGATTTCACTTCTACTAATTGTTGTCTATTTATCGACTTCACGGCTAGATACAAAAACAAAACACACCGAGGGTAGGGAGAAAGCAAAACTCAAAATAAAGCAAATCACCTGTCAACTTTTTACTGTTACTTTTTGGAAATAGTTTCAATCTAAAATGTGATAGAGAATCAAAGTCAACATTTCAGGAGTATATTAAAATTCTATTCAGAAAGTAAAACTGAAACTGAAGAGAAAGGTAGAAAGAAACAATATCTTATACTCTTTGAGTTAAAAAAACCAAAAGTATAAATATTAGAACTTCTTTCTTGAGAATAAATTGAAAAGTTTGTTACCAGTATCTACAACCAATGTATTGCCAATATGTTGTTTTCGATTTGCAGTTCAGATTTATAGAACTATTACTTTCAATAATAACATTTTTTTAAAGATCTGAATCATATCTTTTTTCATTTATAAAGTTGACAGATCTTTCTATTTACTATACAGGGAAGGTTAAAGTGCAGTTATTCAGGTTGTGTTAAAGACATTGTAAAGAGGTTTTCTAAAAGGGACACTAATTGCAACAATTTGCACCTTTCCAATTTTCTTTCTGACTTCTGGTTCGAACAATCCCACATAAAAATAAGCTAATATTATGATGGTGATGTTACAAAACGCTTAGTTTTAGTTGAATTGTTAGAACCACACATTGAAAATTGGAATGGTGCCAATGGATGCTATCAGTGTCATCAATACACATAGGGTTTAGAAAACCTCTTTAATACAATCCCTTTAGTTAGATTTGAAGCAGTTCTAAGTAAGCTTTTACTTTCATTTGTATCAATAATTCTGTGCTACACATTTAACCAATTTAATAGCTAACAACATATTGTTCATGCAATTACTATCAATGGAATAGCACAGACTTTTCTATTTCATCATTGTCTAAAGATTTTATGTCTTCTGAATTATTTTGGTATTTAATGGAATTCTACTACTTCAATAGAGAAGGGTGTTTGGCGCAAAGCAGACCAGGCTTATTCTTTTCTAAACACCCACTACTATAACTTTTACTCTTGATTTTGTCATACTTTGGACGACATTTTGAGTAAAGGAATTGTCGATGTTTTATGACTGCACTTTAACCATTCAAAATAAAAATCACTATATCAATTATAAAGATATTATAGAATAAAAACTAAATACAATCATATAATATAATATTAAAATAAAATCATAAAACTAATTAAGACAGTATTAAAGTGAAGAGTCCTTAGTTATGTTATTTAGGATATCAATTCTGGAGACTTCCTAATTCCAAACCTGTGTTTTTAAAATTTTTGGTGAAATTTTGTAGCAGGACTCATTGACGAATGAAATGGAAATTATGAGTTTTGCGTCCTACTGTTCTGCACCTAATGGGTTAATAAAGATTGGCAACGCCATGCAGTGTACAATGAAATTTTTATGCCAGGACAGTGGCATTAACCTAATCTTTTTTTTTTAATTTCCAACTGTCAAGGAATCTTTAATGTGCACAGTGTTTAGTAAATGGAGACTGTCAAATGGAATATCTAGATATCTGAATATATCGACAAGGCGATCTTAGTAAAAAATATTATCAATCAGTTTTGAATGACAAACACAGATAATAACATAAGATTTCTAGAATTTTATTGAAGGTGAAAATGTAATCCAAATCTTGATGCCTCTGATAAAGAAGGTATCTAATTCATATAAAAATATTTGAAAACTCTGAATTATTGACCACTATATGATTTCTTCATGCATTGCCAACACCAAAAATTGACTAATAAAATCAAAATTCAAACACAAAAGTATTCATGATATGAGCACAAACTAAAGGCATCAACATCGAAATACAGCCAAAATACATCTAATGTGAAATACAGCCAAAATACATCTAATGTGAAATACAGCCAAAATACATCTAATGTGAAATACAGCCAAAATACATCTAGTGTGAATACAGCTAAAACATCCCAAGAATATGAGAATGAGAAAACAGCCAATGAGAATACAGCCAATGAGAAAACAGCAATGAGAATACAGCCAATGAGAAAACAGCAAATGAGAATACAGCCAATGAGAAAACAGCCAATGAGAAAACAGCCAATGAGAAATCATGACAACAAAAAAGAAGGGTAATGACCATATTTAGGGTATTTGTATCTGTTAATGAGTCGTTTTGAAAAATTTTTGCATCTTTGATTTCTTACAAGTCAGATGTAAAATCTGCATTCAAATTTTCAACGGTAAAAAATCACGGGAGGTAACTAAATCACAATGCTGTTTATGAAAATGTTTGAATGAAAGCGTGAACCATAAAAATGCGCCAACGTGTTTTGAAGCTCTTGTGAAATGAGATTTCGACTTCAAAATGATAGAAAGCACAGGCTAGATGAAGGTATATGATTCTGTTAACTCAATTCTTGCTACCTGTATCACTTTTCAGAAGTTATATTTTTAAGACTTAAATTCCAATTTACTTTTATTTACAACTGTACAAAGGTAAAGGTAGCTAAATGAATTCTATAAGCTTTAGACAACCATATCCTTATGACATAATATGCTGAAACATTCTGGATGTTTTCAAAGACAATGGGAATCATCAACTAAGCCTTTGCAGACAATTGGTAACATTTATTTTCAGACAAACCTTATCTTAAAAGAGTCATCATGGAAATTCCAGATGAAAACAGACAATGTAAAAAAATTCCAGATTTTCAAAACCCAGACAATTCTAGAAAAACACATGAAGAATAAAAATCCTACCGTTCTGTGCCTCTATAACAGCTGGTTCTACCTTCGATAAATCTTCTGTTACGCTGACCTTTTTCTCACTAATGACTTTAGTTTGTTCAATCAGAGCTTGTTGAATTTCCTGCGATGTTACTTTCTTCTTCTCAGCTTCTTGCTGATCTTTGACCTACAATACAACACAAAATAAAATATCTCATATACACGTATTCCTATGCCCATCTTAAATTATAGACTATTACAATACATAAAATTTTTGTTTTGTTTTCATTAGTATTGTTCTCATTTCACTATCTCGCATTGGTAATGGTTATCGTACTTAACACTCTTTGATTGGTTGAAAAATGAAATCAGAGGAACAGAACTGTGGAAGAAAACTTGTTAGATTACAACTGAGAAAAAATATTTTAAAAAACAAAAAAATTTTCTAATCAAATTTCAATTAGGTGTCCTATGCCACGATTAAACCTTGGAATACTTCGTCAGTTGACATATTTAAATTGTCACCATCCTAGAGGATGTAATGGGTTAAGGTAATAAATAAGGAAAGTGATCAACGAACCATCTGCTGGAGTTTCTGATTGGCTGCGTTGTTTTTCTGTTCTAATTCCAGACGTTTAACAGACAATGATTTCTGTAATTCTTCCACTTGGTCCACGGTTTCTCGTATTTTCTGTAGACCAATGTTTAGATGTAGCTGTTGTTCTTCTAAATCTGATCTCTTCTCATTATACAGCTTGGCCTGTAAATATAGGAGGTTTATTAGAAATATGGTTGCTGATATATTATATGTACAGCAGATATTCATACGTTAAGTGTGTTTCAGATATCAATCAGAAGAAAACCTCGGCCTTTGTTCTGATTACAACTCTTAATTAAATCATTAGGTAAGCTTGACTTGTAATATATTTATTTTGGATTTGTTAGAAATATGATATTTTTCATCTTCATTTCTGTAAGTTACTCTGATGAACCAGAATGGAGTTTTACATCTACTTTACCTTAACTAATCATGCTAATGAAAATGAAGATCTGCGATGCCATGCAGTTTGCAAAGAGAGAAATTTACTCCTTTATTTTAGATTTCCATCTGCCAAGAGAACTTTATCTAACAAAACCTGAAGTTTGATTTGTTGTCTCCTCTGAACAAATTATTTCTGGTATTTGGAATCTTTTTCAATGCTTTCAACAAATAAGAAAAGAACTTACAAAATGGTTGATGAAGTCGAGATAATGTCTGGGAGTGATGGCCATGACACGTCCACCACGACGACTGACTCTAGAATTAGCTTGATGTAATGATTGATGAACAAACACGTAGGCATTGACCACAGCTTCACGATGTCCTGGGGGGGTTACTAAGTCTTCAAACGCCTTTGGGAAATCTGGTGGGGGAACATACTGAAAACAAAGCAAAAGTTAATTATACAAAGAGTTCAGAAACCATGAAGAAGAATTTCAGTGTAATAAGTAAGAACAAATGTGTTATTATATCCTTTATGAAGACACTTTCAAACATAATTTAACCTAAATCGTATGACAATTCCAGATAGCATATTGGTGCAGTTGACATGTTTTCATCTGAAATCTAAAACAAAGTATCAAAATAGGCCTGAAATAACTAGCATGCAGATAACACCACCATTAGAGAATACTACAAATGTATGGAGCCCCTTAGGTGCAATTTTCCGTACTTTTATAAAATATTTTATTTTAACGAAGTAGTTATTTTGCTATTACGAAATAATAAATTTGTTTAAACGAAATAACATCATATACTTCGATTTTCTATTTCATTTTAACAAAATGATTTTCTATTTCATGTTAACGAAATAATTATTTCGTTTAATTGAATAACTTATTTCGTTGAACCAAATTAATCATTTTGTAATAATATTCCTTAAAACGAATTATTTTATAAAAGTATGGAAAATTGCGCCTTAGGGGCTCCGTACAAATGCGACAGATCCTGGCTTTATTTTGTGGTCTCTGTCACTCCATGACCTTTTCATACTCCAAATATAGGAGGGTATATTTCATTCACGAGTTCAATATTTCACATGTAAACTTTTTTTTTATGGGATTTTTTTTATAAATGGGAGCTAGACCGTAGGACTTTTCCAAGAATGGCGCTCCAGTTATTGACTCCATGAATTTTAGTAAGAAATGGGGGGCAGTATGATCTATAACCAGGGTAATTTATAAGCTATAGCCATTCACTGAAACACTGCACCTTAAAACAGGTCATGCAATTGTAAAAAGCTTAATGAACTTTTAGCATAAAATGATAATGCATTTAGGGTCAACAATATAATATAGGGTCAACAATATAATATAGAGTCTTACGTCCTACACTGCTCATGGTGGAACTAAGCAAAATGCGATGCCATGCAGTGTACAAGGAGGGCAACATTGGACTTCTTTAATCCAACTATTAAAAGTTAATTTTGAAACAGTTGAGTACGAATAAAATAAAATAATTTGACATAAAATGAATGAAATTTAACACTTTATATTTCACCTGGTGTTCATCCTGATTTTGTAAGAAAACAAAAAATGGAAAATAAATTTGTAAAAAAATACAATATTTCATATTTCTGAATTTTCAATAAATGTATGTGATAAACTATGTGGAATCTCTGAAAGATGCTGCTAAGACAATCCAGTGATTTTAGAAGTCTGAGCATGCCAAGTTTGAAGCATCAATGAATTTACATCTCCACACAACCTGAAATTTTACTTTTGTAAATTATCACAAACTGAATTGGATATCACAATATTAAGCATTAATATATCAAGATATGGGTTTATATCTTTTTAATCTCAAAATTTAGATTTTGAAAAATACATTAAATATCTCTTAAAAAAAAACACCCAAGTCTTGAATTTCATGAAAAAAACATCTGTTTCAAATGTTAAATTACTTGTTAAAAATGTGTAAATGATCATATCTGGACAAAAATTTGACACTATATCATGATAACTACCACATATCAGGATATTGTGATATTTCGGTATTTTTTAATCAGGTGATATTATTAACAATATAAATATAATAGTATTTATCATGCAGTGTTATTAATTGATTTAGCAAGACAAAGGAATTTTTCAATCATGTCATGTGGAATAAATTAAAATCTGAAGTAAAGATTGAACGTCTTGAATTCTAAAATTCTAAAGAAATGGAAAACAAAGGCTATACTTACATTGCCTTTCTCCAGATCAACTTTATTGGTGAATTCTTTACCAACTTGAAACAGAGCACCATTAGACCAATCTCCAAACCAGTTCAATACACATCTAATAAATATAACACAAACTTCATCACACACTTATAAAATAACTTGGACAGTATTATTTTGAAAACAGGAATCAACTTCATAAGAAATTAATACAAATAAAATGATTTTATTGGTTGAAAAGGCTAAATCTTACATCAATTTGTAGTATCCATGATCAAAAATATTTCTACAAATCTTAGTTCAATTCCAAGATAGGCCTATACAAGAGCTATAGCCCTCGACAAACATAACGGCTTATTGTTAACAGACTTTCTGTCTAGAGCTCTGATTGGCTATATTCACTAGCATACAATCCAATCAAAATGCTGCATTTACAAACTGTCGTGAAACAAGAAAGATGGTTATTGCAGTCAAGGTATATTTCTCTAATTATAGTAAGATGAGACTAAATAACTAACCTGTTGAAGAGAGCAGGGGATGTTGAAGCTCTATCTTTTAAACCTTCTGATGAGGGATTCATGGTGAACACTACATGAAGATTTCGCATTACCTAGATATATAAAATAAATATCTGTACAAGCAAGACAATTCTGTTAATCAAAATCTGGTCTAAAGAATGGTCAAATCCTGAGTAAAAGTAGTAGATTCTTTCAAAGAGAAGTACTATCAGGTGTTTCGAAAAGAGTAAACATGGTCTGCTTCATGCTCGACACCCACCACTATCATATAGGTCATTAACATGAGATACAACACTTATTATTCTATATATGTCTTTTCTATATAAGACAGAGTCTTCTTCTTTCTATCTGTCTACTGCAGGAATTAGACTGTGCCCTGTTTGAAGACTATTAGCGATAGGCTTAGATAAAAAATTTCCTGTTTTCGAGACTAAGATATGATTGGTCGAACAAATGGCGAACCTGTCCCTGTTAACATTAATATACATAGATAAACCAAAGCTTACTTGTTGAGTGAACCATTTGTACAATTCTTCACTAGAATCTAACATTAAACCTTCACGTTGTGCCCCTTCTTTACACTGTGTCATCAGGGTAGAGTACTCATCTCCTTCAAACAGACCTGGTACCTCACCATTAGCTAGCAGGGTGTTCATTCTCTCCAGGAAACCAGAGTCCAATACATTAGATTCATCCAAAATAAAACAGATCTTTTCTCCCTACAATATAAATTATCTTTTTTACCAGTTGATTGGTGAATATTTACCAGCAATATCTGACAAGACCTCTTAAGATTTATTACCTTTTTGCTACTAATGCCTGATTATAAGTCCAAATATTCTATTATCATTGGGTTGTTTGTCAAAATGAGCTAGTTCTCAAGGACTCTTGCAATTACATCCACGAACAAGTCCAATTTTATCATTCATATATCATAACACAAAACATTTTTATAATATTTTTCTATACCAAAAATTACAGTCACAATTCCAATTCATTTTAGATAATGTTTTTGAGAAGTTTGTTAAACATCTCAGGTCTTCAAAAGTTCGGATATAAAGCTCTAGAAATAGTATTTCCGCCAATGAAGTTAATTCTAAAATAAATGACCTACCTTACAACCTGATCTTCGTAAAACAGTTCGTAAATCTTCATCAAATTCTAAATCTGTATATTTATTGTGTACTTTAACTTGGAACACTGATAGTCCATTCATCCAGGCCACAAATCGTGACAGAGTTGTCTTTCCTGCTCCACTCACACCAATCAATAGCAGATGACCTTGGGGTTGACGGAAAATTCGATCAATTCTTAAAACGTGATCCAATACTTCATCAAATAGTACGAGAGGTACATCCAACTCTTCTTCATAGAAAACCTGAAATAGTGAAATAAAAACATGGTCAATAAATTTTAGAGCATATAACCACTAAGATATCAATAACTATGTTGACTGTAATACCAAATTGACACACCATAGTCTGTAACATCAGATTTTCCAAAATACAATTCATACTCTGCATTGCAAGAAGGACCTACTACAGTGTATTTCAGGGGCTGAAACTGTAGCATAAACATTTCATGATAAAAAAAAAAAAAAGAGTATAATAGTCAAAACATCGTTAACAATATTAGTGTCTATGACCTGATTAAAAAAACAAAAGACTAATTCTGCTGTCCTTGCAAAATTTCTCTCAGTGAACACTGCATAGCCGGTTAATTAGCCGAATCAAGAGCAAATAAGAAGCCATATTTTACCTTGAGTCTAGCTTTAGTATATTCTCTTAAATCCTCTCTATTAACAGGCATATAGTCTTTAGATAACCATTTCGAGAAGAGTACAGGTCTGGCTAGTGCTTCATCTCGATTTATGTTGGGGAAATGTTGAGTTGCCACCTGATCTATATTCTTGTCTGTCCAAAATCTCTCTTCATCTTCTATCAATCTAAAAACAGAAAAAAGTAGAGTAATGAAAATTGCATCAACACAAACAAACATACATATTCCACCCTCAAAATAATGGAGAAAATACATTTGTGCACAACTGTACGATTCAAAACAAAACATATTTGATGGTAAATGTGCATTTAACAGGAAAAATATTGTAAAAGATTGAGGTATTTTGTTTAAGGAGAACCTGGATCCCTCAATGTTGCTTTTTCTTAACAATGCATCTCAAAACCATATCCATCTAGCAAAAGAGTATCTGAATGATGATCATCCTGATAAACTATTGACAATCATTCGCTTTTTGATAATTACCATCAATCCTTTTTTAGTATACCTGAACATGCCACTTTGCGGATGCACATTCTTATATTATTATGATATAATGCTTAATATGAGCCTGAATAAATGTGTTAATGATAAGTGTTTTTAGATGAATTTAACACATTTTAAGATTAATTAAGAAAGGGGGGTCCATGTCACTAAACATATAGCTATAATTTTGGAACATTTTTGAAAACCTAGGATCAATGCTTACCTATCTTGGAACAGTCTCAAAGCTTCGTGAGCCCAGATCCTCACCAGACCATCAACAGAAAGATTCTCTAATGGACGTAGGTATTCACAGATACCACGAACCCAGCGTGTCAATTCACGAGGACTGTATACGTAATGAGGCTGCATATCTTGAGTGAATCTTTCCTATAAATATTAAAATTTTTTATGTTTATACATTATCAATGGACCTTATTCAAAACAATTTCTCAAAACCTTGACTTTAAAGGACCATAGACCAGAAGTTTCAATATGTGAAAATTCATGTGACGAAAAAAGAAGAATTTTGTGAAAAAAACATTTTCTGGCAAAAATGTACGATATTTGTTCAGTTCACCAAAAAGTGACAATCTTCTTGTCCATCTATCAATGTTTCATAGAAAAAGGAACTAGAACAGATGAAAGTAACCCAAATTATTATCACGTAAACTTTGAACATACCTGTGAAAGAAGATAGAATTGGACCATGGCATTGGTAAGAGGATCTGCATATGGTTTTAAACTGGGAACCAAACGTAACATAGCTCGATTGAATGTTCCATAAATCTGTTTTAATGATGTTTCACCAGGGTAATCTACATACACTACTGGTACGTGACGTAAAAATCTGTAAAATTCAAACACAGGCATTTAAATACATACACGTGATGTATGTAACATACAAACAACAAAACTGATATACAAAATTTTGAAGCCGTCTGAACCTCCCATTCTGAAGTACCTAATAATTACATAAATACTCTTTCCTTCCAGGAATTTCATGTGGAAATGATCTGATGTCAAATTAAACTTTCCCTAATGTAATTATCTAAGCATTGAAACAACAGAGATTTTGACCTATATAGTAGTGTTGGGTGGTCGAACGAAGCAGATTATGCTTACTCTTTACGAAACACCTGATTGTTCTTCTCTTTTGCAGGTGTCCACTACTATACAACTTTTACTCCTAATTTTTGCCATACTTTGGACTTGATTTTTGATTTACAGAATTATCTTGTTTGTAAAGATTTTAATGAACTTTTTTTTTTTTTATCAAATTCTAATCTTTTAAAAAAAGTAAAAATGTGAGTACCTGTGAGAAAGAGGTTTACGGCCAGGGTCAGTCGGAGGATTACACGCTCCTACAAACTGCATCCTTTCAAACTTAATCCACATCTGATCTGACGGACGATAAAATCCACCATGTTCCATCATCTGACGCAGGAAGGAAATGACTCTCTGGGTTCCTGAAACAAAATTACACAATTTTCTACGGCACTTTTTATATAGGGGCCTTACTCAAAGATAAAATTATAATTCTAAGAAATACAGTATTCTGATTGGCTAAGATTGGCTAAATTAAAAATTGATTATAGTGATTGACCAATCAGGTGACTGGAACACTAAAATCGTCTGACGTTAATTTTCAAAACGCCACCCAAAGACCAGAGTAAAAAAATATCAAAGTGAGCTCTAGTCATAAGTATCAAAATAACACTTTTTTGTATTTTTTCAGCTAATACAGATAATTACGACCCTTCTAAGAATGCATATCACTTGCAAACATTTTGAATATTCAATCAAAAATCAAAAAAAACCTTACCATATTTGTCCATATCAGGAAGATTAATTTCGTCACAGAATAGCACCAACCATTTATTAAGTTGAACAGGGGAGAGAACCATTCCGTTTGGTGTTCGTCGATATTCACAGTAATGGTCAAATGTTTTTAATAAGAGTTCAGGGGTAGTAGCACTGGAGAAATTCAACCCTACCACCTGTAAAATAGTATGGGGAAGAGGATTAGACCATGCTTACTCTTTCCAAAACACCTAATGGTACTTCTTTTTGAAGAGTCAACTACAATACAACTTTTACTCCAAGTATTTGATTGACAGAATTGTCTTGCTTGTACAGATTTTTTTTATGTAATATTTTGTTATTTCCATGAAGACAAATTTTGTTGATTTTTCCTTTCTTGTTTCATCCTTTCTTGTTAATTCAACGGAAAATATTTTGTGGAAGATTGCTTATTTTGTAAAACATTCTCTGAATCGTAATAACTCCTGTTATCCAAGTGTTGAAAGGCATGTCTCTTAATACGTCCTCAGGCATTTCCATAAAATTTAACTGAGATACTCTCAATATTATTAAGCAGCAATTTGATTGGTTAGTTAACAAGGCAGAGCTCAACTTACCTCCATATCAGGAAGAGCTCTCAGTGCCGAGAACAAGGTCATAGTTTTACCGGAGCCAGGGGGTCCACACAGTAGTAATGGTTTATGTTCTGCTAGCCAGGTATACAATAAACTCTCATGACGTACTGTATCTATAGTGGGGATAACTACATCAGGGGAGGCAACTTTGTGAGTTTCCACTTCAACTTGTGGTACTTTAGACTGCCAGGTTACCCATTCTCCTGTCATTGCCACCTGAAATACATTTCATTTTTAAAATTCTGCATAAAATTCATCAATTGGCATTTTTTACTATGTTATCTTCATAAAGTTATTACAAACTTTGTAATGGTACTTTGATATAAGGTGCAAAAGTCACCTCTCGTGCACCATGGAAGTTCATATATGGAGCGTTTTGAGTGGATTTTATGCTAGAGAATACAGCCTGTCAGACCTCACAGAAAGTCTGAAAACAAAGCCATAATGTTTACAGAATTTCTGTCGAGGGCTCTGTGTGGCTGTATTTGAAGCGTATTTCAAACCGCAGCAATCTGTGATACTCAGGAAATTAGTAACAAAAGGATGAACGACAGACACAAGTCACAAACCTCGAAGTCGATGACGGAAGCATTGGTAGTGGGTGGTAATGGTACAGTGGTAATACCACGGATAAAATCTCCCATGTCTTGTCGAACTTTAATTTTTCCGTCCCCAGACATCGACCATACTAAACTATAGATTAGATATTTCGATAAATATTGCTCCATTTGTTCTTGCTGAAATATAACAAATATTTGTCCATGTTGGGTTGTCTTTAATGAAATATCAACAAATATTTGGCAAGGATTTTTGCTACAAAATTTCTTCAGCAGTGTCATTTATAGACATACAAAGACTAGAAAACCTTGATTCAATTAGTTAACTAATAAAAACAATGGAAAAAGCTGCTTAGAATTCTATAAACACAGATTGAGATATCTTTATCACAAAAACAGTCTGGAAAGATTTCCTCAACACATACAAAGGTTAGAAAGGCTATTTGGAATCTCTCTTCTTTCGAAAAGGCTTCCTGTGATTCAATAAACTTTAAATCAGATTAAGATCTCACTATTTAAATACAGTTAGGGCTCACGATTGCCCGATGCACACTAGAAAAACCTGTTATAAATATCTTTTCTTACCAACAAACAAACAATAAAGAAAGACTATACTAACCGGTACAGGGAAATCAGCATGGTTGTGGTTATAGTTTAAAATATTACGAACTCCCTGGTTTAACATAGAGAAGAAGGAATTCAAGGCTCGGAGACGTGTAAAATCCATGACGTGTTCCAAGTCGACAGCATGTTCCATACAACGATTCACCAAACCATCCGATGTAAAGAATGGTTGGAATACAGCAGCTGCATCTCTTTGAACCTGAAAAATATTTCATACTTTCATTTATCTCTAAATTTACAATTTTAGCAAAATAGGCTTGTGTTTGTTGGTTTCTATGTATCCAAAAATATACTGTCTAGTAGTTCGGATGGGACAATAAAATGAGGCCCCGTGTGCTGCAGGCTGTACACGTTAAAGATCCCTCGACGGTTGGAAATCCAAAAAGAGCAGGCTAATGCCCCTGTCCTGGCAAAATTTCCCTCATTGCAACCTGCATGGCGTTGCCCGTCTTCATTAGCCCACATGATGCAGAAAAGTAGGACGTAAAACTCCATTCATTGCATTTCATTTTCCAATAATATACTGCCATCAGCTTTTGGTAAAGTAAAACTAAGTCTCATTACATTTTGTTCTCATGCCAACCTGTGTATTATTCGGTACTAAAAAAAGTTACTAGGTAAGTAAATTTGCATTCCAGATATTGTATACAGATAACTTCCTACAGATATCATGGAGTTCATTTCAGCACTGAGACATTAATTCTTAACCTGAGACGTTAATCTCGAAAACTCAGATGATGTTAGTTATCCAGTCATTTCATTGGTCAAACACTAAAATAGTTTTTAAATGAAATTTATATTATCCAATCAGATTACTGTATTTTTATCTTAGTTCAGTGTAGGAGAATAAGCCACCAGGTGAAATACGGAAACGGAAAGAAGAAGCAAAAGAACAATTTGTATTTTCTATCAAATTGAAAATCAAAAGAACTGGAAGGTTATTAACAAAGAAAGAAACTTACAATGAGTGAGGGAGATTCTTGATCATCTTTACCACTAAAATCATCATCCATTTCCTCTACAGGTACACTACGAAGTTGTTCTAGGAAGTTTTCATAGATCATATCAGTTGATAGGACGTCCTCACTGAACCAAACCATACCACAACGTGTAACGGTAGCTAGAGTGGCATAGCGTAGATCTTGTACTTCAAACATTATTCTCACCTATAAATATTTAATGGACATTTTACTGCAGTGTGCAATGAGGGAAATTTCAGAAAACAATGGCAGAGTTAACCTTTTCCGAAACGATTTGTATACAAGCCTCTATGACTTTAAATTGAGAAAATCAAATTTAATCATCAGAATATCACCGCTGAGGGTATTTTAACCCCTGATTCCCAAATACCACTTAGAGATACCAGCAATCCACCAGGGGGGTGCCAGAGAGGCCTCAATGGAATACAGATTTAAAACATCAGAAGTGGATTCAATGGGATCTGAAGAGATTTTTGAAAAACATGCCTTCAGGGCTGCAAGTGACCTACCACTAAAGGTGGGAGGTGAAGGATTATGACTGATAACATTACTTACATTAGGTGGTATAGCCAATCTTTCACCATTAGGCAAAGTCAATAATTTATTTTCATCCAAGACAGAATTTAAATTTTCAACCCATTCAGGATCTACATCACCATCAAATATAATCCACTGTCTTTTGCTCAATTCACCTCGTACATTGTCAG
The DNA here is from genome assembly GCF_000327385.1 of Lottia gigantea. Taxonomy (NCBI): domain Eukaryota; kingdom Metazoa; phylum Mollusca; class Gastropoda; family Lottiidae; genus Lottia; species Lottia gigantea. Next base: position 457,741 of record NW_008706746.1, read on the forward strand.
TAATCCTAGAAAATAGATAAATCACGTCAACCATTTTTTACCTGAACTCTTGTCAAAAAGTTTCTATTGGAATTCATGTCAGGTAACCAAAATAATGTCAAATCCTTTGTAAACTTATTTGCAATTCCTGTATTGCAATAAGAATTTGTCATAAGTGTGGAATCTAACATTGAAAAAATACCACAGCTATGACAAAACTGATCGTAAGAATATTTGTCTAACGGGGGACCAGGTTTCTACCCAACTTCAAGTTATCAGGTTTCTAATTGCAATTAATTTTTCCCACTATCATTCAAGATTTTATCATTACATCAGTTCATGTAAACAAAATTGTTACTTACTTTCTGAGTACATGTGTAAACAAACCATCTGTCCATTCTCTTGTATTAGGGTCCAAATTTCCATACAGTACCTCTTTAGATATAGACTGGAATAAAGAATTTACATATTTATTACACCACTGTAGCCCTTTTCAGAAAGCGGCTTGACATTTCTTGCATTTCCAAACTAGTCTCGAAATGTAGAAATGAGAATAAGTTCTACTTGTCCAACTTCTGTAGGGACACAGGCTAAAATAGGTTAGTTGTTTGAAGATCACATAGTGTTAAACTCTGAGTAACCGCGTGATTCAAGTTCTGTTTTAATATTTCTAATATACAATATTAAGTATGTATTTTTTTACCTTGGGGTCTATAACATGGGCGACGCCTTCCACACCTTCAATTCTTTCTAGAGCTTTCAGTAACACCTTCCAGGCCATGGACTTACCACTTCCACTAGGTCCCACCATCATTAAACCATGATGTAGGTTGGTGATTTGATACAACTGTAGAACCTGAATAATAAACATAAAGTACATTGATAGGATCTCAGCTTTTGAATTGATTGCAGTTTTATTCGACCTCCATCACAACAGTTTGTGTGTGCCTGTGTATTACTAACATTAGATCCAAAATGGCTGCCAAAAACCAAAACAAATCTTTACCTTTTCTACCCATTGTGTTCCGATTTCATCTCCTTCTCCATAACATAGGTACATTTCTTTACAGACCTTACGTAGTTCTTTACGTAATACCAACATCTCATTGGCTGTGTATTTCACCCCTGGGAACACGTCTGTCAGCAGACTGTGGAGTAATGGAATATCTTCTGCTACTAATTTCGGAACCATTGTCTCCATTACTGATTGGATCAAAATCTACAATAAAAAAAAAGAAATTTTAAATATTCAACGAAGAATAGAATAGAAAGGTTGTCAGATTTTGTTTTTAATAATATATCATGAATGTAGGATTGAAACGGTGTTTTCTGTTGATTGCATCAGTCTATTCAGGGTGGTGAACAAATTGAAATTGATTAAAATATGTCCATTGAATCATTTACATGCCAGGTTTGAACTCTGGACTTTCAGGTTAGCAAGTAAGCATATAACTCAGTGAGCCACAGCGGCACCAAAAAACATGGAGTAAAATCGAATTTGGCATCATTCAATACTATGAACACTTGCATATTTTCAAGCAAAGGACACTATTGTGTATAAAGGTTTTTCACTGCAAGTTGAACTATATCCAATGTTCTCTACTAACCTCTTGTTCTGGTAGATTCTCAGCGATGGCACTTTCATCCAGAGCTTCTCCTCGTTCTTCAAAGCCCTCTTTAACTTGTCGTAATTTATCTCGTTTCACGTTACCAGCACTGACTAATACACTCTTCAACGCTCGTAAACCAAAATCATAGTGAGACTGTGGTGAGAGTTGTTCATCACATAATCTACAGATCAAAACAAAGTTTGTCATTCGGTCATATTTTATATTTTGTCTATTTGGAATTCAGATTTTGTATCAAAGATTGGAGTTTTATGTCCTACTTTTCTGAACCATTCGGGCGAATGAAAAGGCTCAAAAAAAAAGATGTTAACCCAGTGGTTTGACCACAGACTTAGCTTACATCTAATTCAAAACGCATTATTTAACGTCCAAGTATTTTGATAACCATTTGCGACTTTTTATATTAATATCAATGGTTTTAAACATAACTTGACCCTGTGCCAGTGCCTTTTGCTGTATAGTAACTTCTAGCTTTTTAACACCCTAATCTCTTTAAAAAGTGATCATGTGTAGATCAAAAAATAGACACTACAGAGAATGTTTGAGGACCAATTCGTAAATGAGAATTGATAAATTGGTGAAAGATGCTTGTACTTTTGGACTGTCATTTCTTGTTAATCACATCAATTTCTGAGGATTCATAAAACAAACCTTGATTTAATTCAATTTGTCCACTGTTTAAGTGACAATGATCATTGTGAAGGCGCTTTATGAAATACCATGTATGTGACCAACTGAAGAAAGATCTACATAGAGAAGTGTGACAAAGGACTCAGTTTGGTCTGAAACACTTACTTGAAGAATGGTACGATTTTACTGGCCAGTTTTTCAGCTTGACGGAAACCTTGTGAATATAACATAACTTGTGAAATTAGTTGACGATTTGGTTTCGTCATAGCCAGGTTACGGAACAGTTGTTTCAGATTGTCGGGTAGATTAGATCGTCCAGCGTAACCAGGATTCATTGTAATAAATATAGCCATATCTGCGTTGACTTTGACTTGTTTACCAATCAATTCAGCCATTACATATTGTCCTGGAATAAAACAAAAGTCAAATGTAAAAGAGTTACAATGTAGAATATAAGGGCTCATGTACCATAAACATTTTCCAAAATGGTTGAGAAGGCTAAGTAAACTTTGATTATTAACAATTGAAACTCAATACTTCAAGACTTGAAAATGGAAAATGATTCTCTTTGTTCAGTATGAAAGTGTTTTTGGTCTGTTTTTGTTTAATCCACCAAGACTGAATAATGACTAAATTATTAAAAATTACCTTTTTTGTCCTGTCCAGCGAGTTCTTTCAAAGATTCCTGAATAATTTGAATCTGTTGAGAGACAGCTGATAACATTCTTTCTTCCAGTCGGTTAAATTCATCAAAACATCCCCAGGCTCCGACTTGACACAGACCAACAAAAATACGACCCATAGCCTGAAATTGATAGAAATGAAATGACATCACTGACAGGGGGAAACCGGGTTGAAAAATCCGAAGGTATTATCTCGACCTATGCCGGGATTGAACCCTGGACCTTCAGGTTAGCGAGCAAGCCTCTAACTCACTGAGCCACCGCGGCTCCTGAAATTGATAGAGGGGAAAATATTTAAAGGAATTGAAAATAGGTTTCTATAATTTTAGCAATCTGAAATGATGTAAAACATATATTTTTTGAAGCAAGGACACTCTAAGCCAAATTTTTACATACCGATCATTTGTTTCAACAATTTGAAAGTGAGACACTTAAGGATTGTTACCAAGTCTTAATTTTTTATGTGTATCAAAAATTTGTGTCCTGCATTTTGAAAATACAATCTGAAATCAGTAGTAAAATGAGTTTTGTGACATCAGCAATGCTTTTGATAGGATTAGGAAATCTCATTTGTGTTGTTTTATATCTTGTCCAGTAAGTTTATATTCCACACTGATATCACCAAGGTTCAATACCAATTGTCCTAATAATGTATTTAAAATCCCGTCTTTATAGTGAAAGATGATATACACATTAATAGCAACTAAAATAATCTAACCTGGAAATCAAAAGCTTCATCACAATTAAATACCAGTACAAATCTTCCCAATTGGTTGCCCAGAGCTTTTACTGATTCTGTTTTACCAGTACCAGCAGGTCCTGTAATGTACAAATGAAATGGAATTTTACAACATTTTCTGTGTCTTATATGACTAATAGAATTAAATAGAGTTTTATATCCCACTAATCTGTATCTTATTAGGCTAATGAAATCTAATGGAAATTGAAGTCCTTCTTTTCTATTTCACTTTGGGCAAAAGAAAATTTCCTTTTAAAGTGATTTTGAAACATCCAAAATAGGTAAGTTTACCAAAGGATTATTACTTAGCAATAAAAGAGCAATTATGAACAATCTGAACTGCAAAACAAAACCAGAAATCCAAAATAAAATTCAGCAGTCAGCTAATTAACTCTCAATATGACGAAGTATATCGATCATATATCAGCATTAACCACCTAAACCAGGGAGAAAAACTTACCGAAGGGGGAGCCACCAAGACGAGCCTCCAGAGCTTGAGTCATAGTCAGATAACAACGATCAGTTAGTGGTGTTTGGACCAGTTTATCTTGAACACCCAAATATTCAAAACCATAATTAAACTTAGCATTGGCCATTTGAATGGATAGTTGTTGAAGAACGTCGTGATTTTTTGGGTCGAAGTAGAATCTCATTTGTGACAACCAATCAAAAGATTTCTGACTGTCGACTTTGTTTTTAATCAATGTTCGTGTTACGTCACGTTGGTGAACCAATTCTGTGATCTGAAAAAGGAAAAAAATATCAATTGAAATATATCATAAATAAAGCCTTGAATCAGTAATTTTGATTCAATATTTCAACACTTTCCCCTTTCATTTTCTATAAGCTGAACTGCACAGATGAATTTTTTTTTAGATATTTACTAGAAGCATTTAGTTAATTATTAATACATCAATTAAACAGTGTTTTAAATTCTTTTCTGAACTTTAGTGTATGAAAACAAGGCAACACCAAGCAGACTTCATCTGAAGTTAAGAATGAACAAGTGCATCATATTAATATCACATATATTTACTTTGTTCTATTTTGAATTTTAAACAATTCAAATACAAAATCAAACTTACCAAACTTTCTAATTTCTTTCGTCTGACAGCAGGTTGTTCTAGGAGAACAGAGTCAGCTAGAATATTAAGGGTAGATTCCACGCTAGCTAACACACCATCCATTGGTGTCAGGTCTTTCTGTCCGGTCTGAGCGCCGATAGTTGAGAGGGCTGCATCACAACTTTCAGACCACAAGATCTGAGCTGCTAGTACTATTAGTTGGGACTGAAAATACATAGTATAATTCATTAGTCTAAATCATCAAGAGTGCTTAAAGATATAAATTTGATTTAAAGTCAGCTGGTTTGGAAATGGGGCTTCACATTCACAAGTTTAGAAGTTTAAAAGCACAGACATTATTACTAGGAAAACATGTCCTGGCCCCGTATTCTCAAAACGATCTTAGAGCTAGGATGTCCTAGGTTCTTATCTTCTAACATTGATTCTAGGACATCCTAGCGCTAAGATCGTTTCGAGAATACGGTGCCTGTTCTTTGCTAAAAACTTTGCTTTAGATTATTGAAAGTTAGAAACTTGCTAGATAACCCTGAAATTTATGTTTGTTCAGAAGCAATGCAATTTAAGCTGAAATGAAATTCACAAAATATTTTTTTACATCTGTTTGGGTTAATGTGGATGGAAAAGCGTACGGTGGGAAAATTTTACCAGGAAAAACTTAAATAGATCCCACCTGATATTTATCAATCCAATCTAGATATAGACTAGGGTCTATTTTACCAGTTTTAAAATTAGCCATGTCAGCCACGGAAGAGGCCAGGAGTTTTGCCAGAGTGACCCTCATTTCTTTCTCTACCAGTGTCAACCATTCGTTAATCTTAGGATGGGCTGCGATAGATACAGGCGTGGCAAAATCAACCTGAAAGTAAATGGAGACTTGGATAAAATATAAGACAATTCTCTGTCCTGGTTTGGTTCATAAATACAAAGAGATGCATTGTAGAAGGAGGTAAAGATGGCTAAGACAGTAAAATAAGATTACTTGTAGTGGTGAAGAACCCTTTTGCAATTTCTACAAGGATGAAATATTCTGGATTGATGTTTGGTGTTTAACAAATGTTATTGAGAAGAGAAAGATATCTGAAGCCTAATTATCATCTAATAACTTCATGGTCTTAGGACTAAGTTCAATGTTACAAATGTGCAACTCGACGAGAAAATTTCTAATGAAAAATCCCTGTCATATACTGTATGTACACAGCCTAAATTTATTGTCTCATCTCATCTCCAAAACTTTACTTAATTTAAAATCTAGATTTTAAGAAATACAGTAATCTGATTGGTCTAAAATTTTGAAATCTATTTGAGTGATTGACCAATCAAATGTCTGGAACACTGAAATCATCTTAAGTTTTCAAGAATAAGTCCCCGAAATGACAAGAGATCTTTTCCATGTCAGGCCATCCATTCTGTATCAGTGAAAAGGAGAAAGTGGGTTGAAAATTTTAAAATAATAGTTTTAAAATACTTACTGATTCACCTTCCTTTGACATCAATCCAGTGACATGTGAGTCATCTTCATTTAAAACAATAGATGCAACACCAGCAAACATCTTTTTAAAATGTTTCTGTAATCTCGGGATATTTTTACTGTTTCCAATAATTTCTAATAAATCTTCATCTCCAACAAAATAAAATCTGGAATGAAGAAAAAGATTATTGTTATTAATTAAAATTCATTAAAATAATATCAACAGATTGTAGTGAGGGTAAATTTTTCTTAGACAGAGGCATTACCATGTGTCTTTTGTTCAATTTCAAATTATCAAATGTTCTTTCCTCCAAATTGAGCAAATGATAAAAGGCACCACTTCACAGCAATTTTGTCAAAATGTTTAACTGTTGACATCAGACATCTGTTTATTGTCCCATAAAACTACAACTTGCTTTTTCTCAAGTCAAACCACATTAACAAAATAAAGAGCTGGCCATTCAAAAATTACTTGCCTTGGGAAAGAAGATCTTTCTCTCTCCAGATATTCACCAAGAGCTTTCTGTATTTTACCGAGTAGATCAGCAAGACGTTCTAGTTGACGTTGACTGTTTGGTATATTTAATACATCTATTACTAGAGGAGATTTGGCTACACGTTTCATTAGTCCTAGGAATTCTGTACTAACTCTATAATATAAATAACAACTTTAATAAATTACAAGAAAGGATAAATGAGATAAACAGAAATTCAAAAAACGTTACCAAAACATCGTGAAATTTGACATTGTTTGATCAAATTTTCAAAACAATAATAATCAACATCCAAACATCAACTTCGGAAATCTTATCATTTATATTTTTTTAGCAGCCATTTCCTATCATAATTTTGATAGCTTTACACCAGCAGTAGTATAGCTCTGTTTGATTGCTCGATTGCTAAGCATTCAGCTCTCATAAGTTTCAATCTTCCTCAATTCTTATGCCATGGCCAGTTCAATCCACCTCCAGTTTTCAATAGTCATCCGAGTGTCAGTCTATTTTCATCAATGACATATAAAGCTAAAGAGAAATATGCTAAGTGATACGTACCCCTGGAATCGGGAGGTCTCGATAGGTAATAAATGTTTAATATCAGCACTGCCAGTAAATATACCCTCCAGATAAACCCATCGTCTCTGAACATCAATCCACACATCAAATAAAGCATTGATTCGATTTAACTTATCTTCCCACGCTAACGCATCTTCTTCAAATTGCTGCAACAATCAAAGATCATTTTCGTATAAAAATAGAATATTTTTTAAAAATTTGGAAACGGAGAGAAGGCCTCAATTTTAAGACAAATCAGATGCCAATTCTAAATATGAATTGAACATTTCAATATTCTCTTGACTTTCCATGAATTGAAGTAATTTCTACTCAATCTACAGCAGATTGGAGTAATGAAATTCAAAATTTTTTCCATCTAGTTCCTTTTCTGCCATTTGAAGTCTCTCACCTATTATAATTTTAGCACACGTCGAAAGCGCTCTGAACTCTATTCCAATTGGTTTTAATGAATGTTCTGCTGATTCCATAAGTGCAGAACTCACTAATCGAAGCGGCCCCATATTATTTTTCTTTTCAAATTATTGTAATACAATAAAAATATAACATACCTTATAATAAGGAGATAATTTCATAGCCATGACACTGTTAAGATGTTCTTTAACCTTGGTAAATAAATCATCCCAACCTCGTATCAGACGACATTTATTCTGGTAGTTAATTAACTCTAGTTCATAACTTCTCCATACTTCACTCACCTACACATAAATTATTTACATATTAATATATTGATATACACTATGATTTTAATTGAAAGAAGCTGTATCTAAGAGGGGGTCAATATATTTTAAGAAATACTGTAATCCGATTGAATAACAAAATAAAATTCAAAATCAATTTTACTGATTGACCAATCGGATGACTGGGACACTAAAATTTAAATTTAAATTAGGTTTTCAAGGATAAGACCCCAGATCTACGTCAAGATTGACCTGAAACTGAAGGGCAACACCAGGTACTGAGCAATTAAATTTTCCAGGACAGATGAAAACTGTTAAAGAAATATATAGATGAAATGAATGGAGATTTATGTCTACTTTTCTGCACCAAAAGGTTAGTGGAGACGACAGGTAGTGTGCAATGAGGGAAATTGCTGCATTAGCCTACTCTTTTTCGATTTTCAACTTCAAGAAATATAGAGAAATACAATACAACATCCCACATACTTGTTTCAAGAATTCTTCCAGAGCCATTTCTCCCTGAGCGACACTGATAACATCACGGACGACAGGTTCATGTTTCTGTAAGTCGATATCCCACACGTGTCCAAGAGTCAACTCTGATAACACCCAGTTTACATTCAGACGTTTCATTAACTGTTTCCAATGGCGTTCTTTTAAAGCTTCTGATTTTAATTCAACAATCAATACATTCACCTGAAAATAGAAGTTGATTATTCTTTAGATTTTAGGAAAGCAACATCATTTTTTTATAAACATAACCATACTGCACATAACAGATGTATGACAGCTCATCTCTGCTACTGACACATGTTTTGGAAACATGATTCTCATCTTTTAATTTTGGGAACGTTTTTCATAAAAAGAGGCATATGGTGAAGATGCCAATTTTGCAGTGTTAATATTCAATTATTGTGGCTTAATTGGATTAGAAAAATGAGAATAGGTATATGGTGAGGACAAGTAACAAGCTAGGAGGGTATTCTAACTATAAGTTTCGCATCAGTTGGGTGGGGGCCCATCTAAATTCTGAAATAAGTGAAAATCTGAGCAATTGTAAAAAATAATCTGGCTTACCTTGGCATAGCTCTGAAGACATCGTTTAACATGTTCATAAGAAGCATAACTTCTTAACCTAGCTGGTAATTCTTTTAGTTGAGATAACAAGGCATCTAGAGATTGTCTCAACTGAAAATAAAATACACAATAAAAATGTCTTGATCAGTGATTATACTAGGACTTTTTGTCTTAAACATTGTTGTCTTTTATACATCTAACTTTCTACTTCTTGCTCCTGACCGAGAGCAATGCCATGCAGTGTACATAAGGGGAAATTCTGACGGGACAGCAGCCTACTCTTTTTACTACTTCCAATTATCAAGGGATCTTCAATACACACTCAATCTGCATTACACAGGGTCCTAGTTTCTTGTTTTAACCATATGAATGGATGCCATTTGTATTAGCCTTCCACTCTCACTTACAAGTAAAATAAAAACCATATGAATTTATTGCCTGGATGATATGATCTACATTATTAATATCTCCTACCCACCTTTCTAGGGGCTACAGACAACCATGGTTTCTCTTTCAGCTCATCAATCTGTTCCCACACCTTACACAGTTCATTCCAAACACCCTTGAGATCTTGTAGTTCTTCTAGAGCTACTCCCATTCTCTCCTGACTGGGGCTCACATGTCCTAGACAAAACACATAGATTTAAAATATACATGTATAGGGCAACATATGGAAGGATTCAGTATCAGGGGGAGGAAGATGACAATGGGCAAACTCTAGGAAGTACTGGCACAGGCTGCAAATCCAAATTAATATGGGAAATCAAAATGTGAAATAACTGAAGGTTGTTGAAAATGACAATAATCTGAAACATACCTGGTTCTGCTAGTTCTAAAGCTTCTTTAGCCTTGGCTATGTTATCTCTTTCTTCCTTCAGACGTCCAAATTTACCTTCAAATATCGTCAAGGCTTTTAGGGCTGCGTCTGGTCTCATTTCTCCCTGAAAATTTGACAAAGATATATAAATAAATGTATATAATTGTCTAGTACTGGCACAGGCTGCCACAGGCTGCAGGCTGCCACTTAAGTATTAGATCATTTTGCAGCCCTAAGGGCAATAACTAAAAAAAACTGTAATTACAAACATTGTGAAAATCTAACTCATCCAATCAAATAGTGATGACAAATATCCGGATGGATAGAGGGGACAAAAACTTGCATTTTTTTTCAATAGCTTGATGGCAAAGTAAATACTATTTCAATCAAACTTACATCAACTGGCTTATCTTTCTCCCAATCACCTAACATATCAGACGTCTTAGACTCAACGATCTTGTCTTCAGACACTATCTTCATCTGTAGACTGGCAACTTGTGTCTGGATAGCCGAGTCTTTACGTTTCATGATGTCAGTGAACGCACCCCATTCTCCATCCACGTTATCTATATATAGCCAGTTACTAGGGAACTGGAAACGTTGACGTTCTAGGATTCTCTGACCCTCTTTATACATCTGGAAAATTAAATCAGAGTTTTACTTCTTACTTTTCTGCTCTAAATGACCATTTGTTTGACCAATCATACCTTAGTCTCAGAAACAGGAGCTTTTTAGATAAGCTAAACAGTAATAATGTTCACCGCTATTGAAATTGGAGTCTTCAAATCCACATCTGTCCAGAATTATACGCATTAGAAAGTTAAAATGACGAGATGTCTTTTCTTGAGACTCTGCCATATATAGAAAAGACATCTATAGAAATAGAAATTTTTGAAGGAAACGTGCAATTTTTGTAAATTTGTTAATATTCTGAAGACTATTTACAAGAATCCAAGACCCAAATCAACCCTCAAAATAGGGAACCTATCCCTTTAATCATGTTCAACTTACATCTACTTGTTTTTCCCATGTATTCATCTTTCTCTTCAATGACTGGACATGTGTTATCAGTCCAACAGCTTCTGATGTATTGGCTGTGTCTAATGACTGTTGTTCTAAATCACTTCGAGACTGAAATATAACACTGGGGACATTACTTCAAATGCAGAGAACACAGGGCTTATTATTTGAAATTCAGATAACACAGGGAAAATTATTTCAAGTTCAGATATCACAGGGCAAATTATTTCAAGTTCAGATATCACAGGGCAAATTATTTCAAGTTCAGATAACACAGGGTAATATTGTTTCAAATTCAGATAACACAGGGCAAATTATTTCAAATTCAGATAACACAGGGCAAAAACTTTCAAATTCAGATATCACAGGGCAAAAAATTGCAAATTCAGATATCAATGGGCAAATTATTTCAAGTTCAGATATCACAGGGCAAATTATTTCAAGTTCAGATAACACAGCGTAATATTGTTTCAAATTCAGATAACACAGGGCAAATTATTTCAAATTCAGATAACACAGGGCAAAAAATTTCAAATTCAGATAACACAGGGCAAATTATTTCAAATTCAGATAACACAGGGCAAATTTTTTCAAATTCAGATAACTTTGACTGATTTATAATGATTTAAAACAAATGTTACCTTAGAAACGGCAGCATGGAATTCTGTCATCTCATTACCCAACATGGAACCAAATTTACTCAATACTTCTTTATGCCAGGAATCGTATTTTAGAGACACTTTAGACTGGACCTAAAAACAAACAAATAATAAGTATTTGGTCCAGAGCTGAAATTTGCTAAGCACCACATATTTTTCAATGAATTTAAGTTCTACATGTTAATTAAAAGTAGTCTGATATAAATGTATGGTCCATTCCACGAATATGTCTTGAAATCTAATCATTTTATAATTTCATCTACATGTTTCTGTTTGATTTTCCTCCAGTTATAATAAATACGAACCTGATAGGTCTTTTCATAATGTACTTAATGTATAATGTATTTAAATCAAGACACCAACCTTTGAGAACTGGACTACGACTGGACCAATTTCTTTCTGAGTTTCTGATGTATCAAAGGTTTTTCTTGAAGATTTTATTTCTTCTAATGTACTCATCCATAGTTTCATATTGTTATCAAGACGACCATAGAGTACATCGGCGTTCAAATCCCATAGTGATTGGTAACGGAACCAAACCTGAAATATAAATTAGATTTTTGAGAAATGCCAAATTCTGGGTACAAAATTTAAGCAGACTTTTAATTCTTACATTTCTCAAACTTGGATGTATGCAATGAGGGAAAAAATTTATCAAATCAGGATCAAATCAAATTTTCCTGGCTAGTTACTAAAGATGAATTCAAAGGATACTTAAATAAAGTTAGTCAAGAATCTGCAAAAACAAATCAAATGATCAAAGACAAACTTAAAAATCTAATTCCAACTTACAGTGACATAATCTTCAAGTTCTTTAATGGTTTTATTGATGGCGCTGTAGGCATCTTCCAGAACTTCAGGTCCCCCTGGCGTCTTCGTTAGAACATTTCTATATGTTATTTTAGCTGGGTCGACATCTAGACCAACCTGAAATTTAACATAGACCAATATAAATCTTGAAACAAAGCAACATAGACATAGTGACAGTCATTTTCTTTCGAGACTTTTAAGGTCGTTCAGGTTCAAGGTAGATTGCACCCTAAATGAAATATTTACAGTTATAAATTCAAAGTCAACTATGAACTAAACCAACTATTTCCTAACTGACTGCCAATACTTTAATCACTGTTGCCTTTCAAATCAAATCTATAACTAAATGGACAGATATTTTCAAATTTATCTTGAATGGCCAATATATTGTTAATGTTACCTGATATCGGGAGTGTTGAATTCTGGGTAATCCTGTAATTACGGCCTCCCAAGCGAATAATTCTTGTAAAACGTTGAATCGAGCATCTTCTACAGGTGGATTGAGATAGATAACTTGGTTGGTGATACGTAATTCATGAATTAAAGGCTACAAAATAGAAAATCTTACTGAAAACTAAGATAAAATTTCATGAAAATGCAAACCTGAAATTAAAACTCTTACCAAATCTTGTAGCGATATTCATAAAAGTATGAAAAAGAAAAAGTAGTTGAATAAAAAATTATTGTGGTTTAATTTTTTTTGGCTAAGTATATAGGGTCAAAATGCATCATTTCAATATCAAGTTCGTTTGATAATTATCATAATTGATGATAGTTATCAATATTGCGAGGCATTTAGAATTATCCATACCTTAATATGCGGTTCTCCACCAGGTTTAGGAGCTGGTGTTTTGGGTTCATCTGTATCCATAGAATGATCTACTACATCTTCTTCTTTCTTTATCAGACAGTCTGTCCAGGCTTTTAATCCTGCTTCTAGTCGAGCTGCTAGGCGTCTTTCAACCTACACAAAATATTATTTACATAATATGATTTTTATTTAATTGAAGCAATTATATATTGCAATGGAGCTTTACATACTACTTTTCTGCTCCAGTTTGAGCTAACACCATAAGTGTGCAATGAGAGAAATATTGCAAAATCATTCTACTTTTTAAATTTCGAACTTTCATCTGATCTTGAATGTTACTCCTCCAACAACCTGCATACATCACTCAAGAAAACCAAGCGGAAAGATCAAAACCCAGAATGAATCTCCTAGTGAGTGAGTAATGATCTATTAACTGAACCTTTCCAGCTCTGAAATTCAAAATAATAGTGCTCTTACCTCTTCATCCATTTTGGCCACCCATTGAGGAAGATTAGAAAATGAATGTAAACTGAGATTATCTACTGCTTTCTGTATCTTATTTAAAATAGCTTTAAACGTAGTAGCGTTATAGTTACAGGTATCTAGAGCTTTAACTTCTACATTAATTTCAGCTTCCATAGCCAATAAATCATCCACCTGAAATAACATTGTTAGATTTTAAACATAGTATAACATTGTGATACATTTTAAACATAGTATAACATTATGTTACATTTTAAACATAGTATAACATTGTGATACATTTTAAACATAGTATAACATTATGTTACATTTTAAACATAGTATAACATTATGTTACATTTTAAACATAGTAAAACATTATGTTACATTTTAAACATAGTATAACATTATGTTACATTTTAAACATAGTAAAACATTATGTTACATTTTAAACATAGTAAAACATTATGTTACATTTTAAACATAGTATAACATTATGTTACATTTTAACTAGTACCATATAATATCGTTAAAATTAAATTCACTTTCATATGCACATTTCTAAAATTCTTACCAAATTGAATCATTGTTACATTTACAAAACTAATTCAAATTGTAGAGTCTTGACTCATATTTTCAGTTAAAATATAACACTTTCACTCTCAGAACTAAGATAAGCTTTCATACCCTTTCATATTTGAAAGATGTTCCATCTAAATTTCAATCATTGTGATGTTTAAGACTAAATGATCGAAAATACATTTAAAAGGCAGAAATCAGAAGAATTATTAAACTGACCTTTTCCTGGAAGGTGAAGACCCCATCTGACAGTCTCTGTACATACGTATCTAGTTTATAGGATTCCCAGACCAAACTACAACCTTCAGCTATCAATTCTTGAACATCTTTCCTCAAACCAGCTACTAATAATGCTAGTGGACTCTTGGTGTCAATCTGTAAACAAATTAAATACAATAGAGTTTTACATGCCTACTTCTTCTGGTTCTAATCAAGCTAAAAAGAGCAATTGGGGAAATTTCAGGGAATCAAACCACACACATTAAATTTTTAGCTGTTATGTAACACAGACTAACATATGAATAGCTGTTATAACACATAAAGTAACACTGCAATATAAAGGGCCATATGCAGCGCTCGTACTCTATCTAAACTTTGACTAAAGTTAGACTTAAGTCGAACTTTAGGTATGCACTGGTCGATCTTTACGAAAGTCGTGCTTAAATTTGACTATCAAATGTAGAAAATGAAAGCCTTAATCCTAACTTTGTAAAGTTTGACTTGAGCCAAAGTTCAACTTTGTCAAGGTAGGTCAAGGTCAAGGTAAGAGCGCTGCATACGGCCCAAAGAGTAATGGGAATTACTGCTAATCCCAGACTGCCACTAGGTTTGTCAACTGGACATCTCATTTAGAGAGTATATGAAATGAAAATAGCAATTAAGATGTCCTACATACCTTATCTAAAGTTCGTTCATATGTCTGTACACTTTCTATGAGAGAGATAGCAAAGGGGTACAGCTGATTCGCTTGATGTGCTTTATTGACAATTACCAATGGAACACGGAATCCTAGCCAACGTAGATTTCGTACCTATAAATAACAATTTATAAATCTAAAAACTTCTAGACATAAATAGATGATTTTATGTCTTATTTTTCTTAGAATTTTGTTTAGAATCTAAAATAAGTCACACTGGAACTTCTATTAAGTTTCTATTAACTTGAACAAGAATCTGTAGTAAACCTTTTACTATCTTTTGAAAATTGGTATAAAATGTAAAAGTTGCCACATTCTTGATTCAAAACAAAAATATACATGACTTACCTCTTTTGATAGTTGGATTATCTCAGGTTGAAAGTTGGTCATTAGTTTGAGTATGTTACCTTTATTTAAAACTCTCATTGTTTGTATGACAAATATTCTACCTGTCACGTTCAGCTGACGATTCTGAACCTAATAATATATAATAGTAATCATTATCTAAACAAAGTCTAATCAATATTAAAACAAAACCTGAAAAAAGCTAATTTGTCTGAAAATCACATAGTGCGAACTTTATTGGCTGTTGTGATGCCACGCTGAGTATGCTTACTCTATTAGACACCTTATACCACTCTTCATTATGAAATACTTACTCATTTATGATTTATATACTTCTTCATTTGAAAAGCTCAAGCTGCTAGCAATGTATTGCTAAATTGTTATTTTGGATATTGTTTTTCGGTTCAGGTTGTTAGTAACTTGAGTTTTTATTATTCCGATATTTTGTTCAAGATGATTTCCTACCTTTCTCGTCCACTCGTCAAATAATTCCTGTGTATTTAGCTTCATTCTAAAACTATCTCCATCATTTTTTAATTTCTGACCCTCAACGTGGCTTTCCCAGCCTTTACCTAATACATCCTCAACACGTCTCATATAGGCATTCAACTGTCTCTCAATCTATAATGTAAAAAAAAGGATATATTAATTTCAGATCAGGCTGTAACACAAATAGATTGTTAGAATTTTTGTTTTATTTCAGAGGCCCTAAGATATTGTTAGCCTCTTTTGCAATAGTGACGTCACATAGAGTTTAGTATTTCTATGATTACAGAGACCACAGAAATTTAACTGAAAATAAGAATGATGCAAACAGAAGCCATAAATAGCCCAAATACACATACAAAATCTGGAATACCTCCAAAACCCCTTTTAAGATATAAAGGTAAATATACCTGTCTAGCCCAGATGATAGAACCAGATACTGGGGGTAGATCTCTCACTTTACTCATTCTACAGGCTTTACTCTGGGGATACTGCACCTATTAAATATAACAGATTCATGGTCTGGTGAACAAACAGATAGAAAATTTCTAAAATTGATTCCATGTTATGGGCTTGAAGTTAATGGAATGAATAAACATTTTTTTTTCTATCATATAATGAAATCAATAACAGTCAAGTGCCCAATGGCGGAAATTATCACTGAGAAAAGCAGTAACTTATGAACTCTATCAGTTTCTAATTGTTGTATTATACATACATATGCCTTTTGCAAATAAGTTCACATAAAGTATTCTGTTCTTTGATACACCCCCCTATAATATATAGTAGAGACTGTAAGCAGTAACTTGCGAACTCTTTTACAAGTAGTCAAAAGTCGTATAAAGCATAGCCTGTTGTAAATGGATTTACACAAATTATTCTGTTCCTTTCAAAGCTGAAACCAAACAACTGTTCCATGCCATTTAATAAAATTGTATACTTTTTTAACCTACCTTGAATTTTTCATGGAGTGACTCAATATCATCTTTGACTCTCTGTATCAATTGTGTTTGATATTCTCGGATGGCACCACGAATGTGTGGCCGTACAAACAGAGCATTAAATCTCGAGAAGATACGGAACATTTCGTTGGCATTACGAGCTGTACCAAGTTGATCTCGAAGTCGAGCTGTAATTCTAGTCTCTACTCTATCGATTCTTTCATCGTATCTGTTCACGAAAAAAAAAAATCTTTAATCATCTTGATCAAATTTTAAAATGAAAATACTGATACACCAACAGATAAGCTTTGGACACATAATTATCAAAATATACCTGAGTGGCAAGTGAAGAGTACCAAGTGATGTTATAACCTCATACGCTTTAAGTTAACATACTTGGTGTTCTGGGTATATGATATTTTAAAGGGTTAAAGTAAGTTCATATTTACTAAACTATTGGTAAATTCTAAGAAATACAAACCTTTTAATAGCAGCTTCCCAAGAGTCAGAACCTTCTTTAGAAACTTCTAATACATCAACTTCTTTTACATTTTCATAAGCTAGGTTAACTTCCTGTTAATATAGTAAATATCAACCATTACAAATCACTTAGCTGAGAGCTTGCTTTTATTGAATTTAATTTGGGGTACTAACCAATTTTTAGGGAGCCCTGTATCCATCTGGTGCCGCTACTGTATTGATGAAAGATTTTGATAATTTAAAAAGGCAAGATCCTTACCTCAATGGCATTAGCATCAGCTGCTTCATCTACAACAGGTTCTCCCTTAATAACATCCCCATCTTCCCCGGGGGTACCAGCTCGACCAGTTACTGGGCGTAGTACACGCATAATAACTTGACGTAACTGTTCATGTTGTCTTCGGAATCTAAATATCAAAAAGAACAAATATACTTACGCATTTTAACACAAGAGAAATATGGAGGCTTATACACCGGATCTGACACAACAAGGTTTGACACGACAAAAATAGAAATAGGAAATACATACACTATACATTCTGTGTACGACACAAAACAACACAATATCCTCCAATACGACAAATCATTTTGACAGTCAAAAGGTGTGCATTGAAAGATCAAGTCATGTTGTGATGTACTGTGCCATACCATTTTATATCTCATGTTTATATCAATTTCCAACTTACTTTCTCATATGATCTAATCTGGCTTGAAGTCGTTTGTGAGCAGGATTCACTCTCCAAACCATACGTAGATGTTCTTCCCGCTTCTTTTTAACCAGATCTCGTAACATGGCCTGTAGTTTATCATACTCATCATCCCAAGCTACGAACACGTCAAAACAGGCTGACATCACCTATAATATAGAAATAATATTAAAATAACATCGCGTTATATTTCATAACTTAATTTACTATATTTGTTATACAGGACCATGTCCTTGTGTATTGGAACTTATTTTGACTCATATCAAATAAAGAGTTTATTATTACTATTTTTTTTAAGTTTTATGTAAATCCTATATCTGATATAATTCCTACCTTTTCAAATTCATCATAAGGAATATGCATCAATCTTCTTGTTCCTAGAACCTAAAAGAATAAAATATCAGCATGAAAATTCAGTAAAAAAAAAAAAAAAAAAATATCACCTTTTTGTGCTCATGATGACTGTTGCCAGTTGTCTGGAGCATCATAATCTTAATATGATTGCAAATAAACAATACTTGTTTACATCTGAATAGTTAATGTTGTTAAATTCATATTACAAGAATTGTAACCAAAAAAACCCTAAATCATTGTCTTGTGGAATATTTCAGGATATATTTTCAAAAATTTCTAAGGCACTTATTACCTAGGAAAATATATTTTCTTAAAATAAAATTTTACCTTCAACAATTGTGCACTAAGGTCTCTGGAAATAGCCTCCACTAATCTCAGGGCTCTCTGGATCGGATATTTAGTAGGTCTTATTTTACGAAGATGTAAGAATATAGCCTGTAGTGCCTGTCTGATTTTATCAAGTTCGGTGGCAGAGAGTAAATCGTTAATTGGGAAATCTTTCATCAGTTGGTTATAATCGTTTACTGTAGCCATGGCTTGTTTTAATCCTGAAACATAGTTTTGATACATGAATTCAAGAAATTAGAATTTAAGAAATAGAGTCGTTGCCTTAGAACTTGCAAAAACCACAGACGTCTGATTAATAATTGGAATAATGCAAACACATGCAATAAGTGTCCCGATTCACATTATATATTTTGAAAACTCTTTACAATCCCTTTGATCTTCAAGGTATAACTGGATTATTTGTATTCATGTTTCATACAATGATTTTCGAAATTAAATTATATACGAACCTGTATCTGTGTCAAAACTGACGGTAGCGTGAAATCTTTTACCATGTTTTAAAATATCTAAGGTTAAAACAACTTCGATACTTTCTCTCTTCTCCTGTATACGTAATAATGCTCGTTCTAAATTCAACCAGAAACTTATTTCTTGTAGAGCTGTACCAGACGCTGGATCTCGGTCTAATTTTGTTACCTGGAAATATAGTCAATTGCAGTATTGAAATACTGTCCTCTATTTCTAAAGTAAATTCATCAAACATTTATTTCTATGGACTTGAAGACATTCCAAGACCAATTTGAAATTGAGGAATCTGGGAAAATATTTTCAGTTTTCAAGATATTAAAAAAGGATAACATTAAAACCTATTGATGTGGAAAAAGCTGAGATTTTGACATTAATGCATCAATTAGTGAAAAAACATTCTGAAAAAAATAAGCGAATACCTTTTGAATTTCTCTGATCCATCTATTAACACCACTCTGAAGATTGTTCAAAAACTGAGCATCTTCCACCTTATTTCCAAAATCTTCTACTTTCGGTTTGCGATTCTCATCAGCACATTTTTTAATTATCTGCGAGACTATTGGGTTGACAGGAAGTGTGATTTCTGGGATATCTATGTTCTGTTGCAGATGTAATAACCCCATTTCTAATTCTGCAATTTTCTTTTCAACTGTAGGAGCCATTTTATCTCCATCTCTGAAAGTGAAATAATGAACTGCAGCCAACAGATACTATGGGTGGACATTTTCTATAATATACCGATATTAGTTCTCTGAAGATCGCATAGCGTGAATAACATAAATAACATTTTCAAGAATAACTGACTATGTAGATAAAGTATCTGTAATATGTGCATAGCCTGTATGCAGTTTACGACTATTACTTGATTTGATAAATTTGTTTTTCGATAATTAACGATAACTCGCGTTCCATATAAAGTGTTTTTTTTTTTTTTAATCCGCGAATGGAATCACAAATTTCCTCCCTGACTTGACTGAAATTGTTGGAAACTATTTATAAGACGGTGGACCTACATTACGAAATATCACTTTTATAAATATTGAAACTTTGAAGATAAAATGTTAAATTTTAACACTTTTATCCACATTGTGATTGTATTGTGACCCTTGTATTACATTACCAACAGAAGACAAAAACACATAACATGAACTAACCTTTCAGCTTTGCCTGTTTCTCTAATGTAAGACTTGAAGAAAGGGGCTACCGCATTACTGACGTAGGCATGAAGAGTCTCGTAAGGTGACCCTTCACTGAAATTCATAATACGAAGCTGAGACGGGAAACTTTTATCAGCTTCCACCACTTGACCTCTCTTGATGAGTACCACACTGGAAAAATTCATAAAAATGGAATGAAATGGAGTTTTACATCCTACTTTTATGTAGAAATTTACATTGAGAAAAGAAAGGGCATGGTGTTACTCTTAGAACACAAAGGGATTAAAAAAATCTGATCAAAATCAATTTTAAATATTTGAAATCATTTTGTTATTTCCAATGATTTTCTTTAGAAAATACTATTTAGAGTATTAAAAAATATTTCAATATATATATAAACAGAAACATACCTCCAGTTATATGACTCAATTTTTATACGATATTGAAATATCAGCCTACCTTGACATTTTGGAGTTTGAGAAATGAACTTCTGAAGTGATGATGTAGGAGGTTGTTCCTTCTCCATCTCCTCCTCCCTCACTAACTTCCTCACTTTCATCTTCAAAATAAAGTATTTATTTCATTAGCAAAATAAACTAGAACTGTGTATTAGGGTTGGCTTATTTTCGTTCTAAAATGTACACTCTACTGTCAGACCACATAAATATCTCAATCTGAATTCTAATATGATTTAAACAATATATATTTCAGATTTACACAAGTATAAAAACATATATACATATATCTATGGTTTCCGAAAATATCAATGGGCCTACTGAAAAAATATAATGACAGTCACATGTCTGTCATGTCAATTCATAACAATTGTCTTTGGATTGGACTAATCAACAGAGAAAATAAACTTTTTGTGGGGAGACAGAGGCCAGCACTTAATTACAAACATAATTTTGCACAAAATTATAAGGAATTTTTCGTTTTAAATTGAGATATGACTCATAAATAAAACATTGTAAATCAATCTACAGCTAGCTGCAACAGGTGTCCCCTCTTTCTATACTTGATTGTACAAAATCAATATATCGTTTTGTAGCTTTTATTATTTTGCAGAATAAGCCAACAGGTACCGGTATATCGAAAAAAAAATAAAAAGGATTTGATTAATCAATACTGCAGAATATTTTTGCAAATAATACAAAGATTAATCATAGCCAGCCTGTGGGATGCAAAATGAAATACCGGTAGCGAGATGTGGAAAACCAGTATCATTTGACTGATGCAAGATAGGTCACAGTGTCCCATTCATGTCTGGATCGAAAATACAACTACACCAGATATTTCTTTCATTTGATTTTAAATTTCTATGAAAATTTCTTGGTCAATTCTGAGATTAAAGAGCACAAATTAGACTCTATAGACAGACAGGATCAAAAAAAAGTGGCATAAAAATCAACTTAAAATGGTTTTCTGACACTCCCATTATCAAAATGACAAATTCTTTTGTAATGGCAGAACAACAAATTTTAAAGGCAATAAAGTCAGGCAGATTCTGGGGACTTTGCAGCCCTTCTAGTGTCCCTCAGAGGGGAAACGCCCCTTTAAGAACCCCCTCCTCCCCACTCCTTTCTCCCATTTTTATCTTCAATCTCTAGAAAGAAATTTACCTTTAGTGGAAGCTCTTTGAACCAACAACGCAGAAACTTGGGGGTCACTCAGGAATTTCTTCACGGACTCGACATGATTCTTGTCGGCGAAGGCTGCGTCCAGGGATTTCAGGCTTGGATCTTCATCTTCTAAAAGAACAGGGACGATACGGCGGAGATACTGGGTAAAGCTAGCCGTTTCTGCCACGGACAACGCCGGCGGTTCCTCAGCTGGTGGAGGAGCGGGCTGGGTGTCCGCCATCTCCGATGTCGAAAGCAACAACTAACTTTGTTCCTTCACCTCCGATTTCAACACGGTGAATGCTGGAACTAAATGAATATTGAGTTCTATGAGCTCAGTTCACCACAATATGATGTGATTATCCGGGCACTATATGTCAAAACGTCACTACCGAGCATGACTCATAAACTAGATTTGTCTCCCTTTAACTGTCAAATTTAATATGTAGACTACAAATCACACTTAACTTATTGTACCATATAATTTTCACCCTCTTGGCTCTTACGTCTATTTTAAGACGAGAACCCAATGACTTAATACTATGTCCAATGTCTTATTTTCCCTGCGCAGTCCACGATTTCATTGAAAGAACCCCGTCGCCTGGAATGAATTGGTGCTGTGGCTCAGATTTTGTACTCAGAAAATTTGAAGAATAAAACTGAAGGCCCCGAGAACTCATTTCTGATAATTTTGATGTAAAAACGTTTCAAAATCAATATCTTTTCTGTAAATGAGTCAATCTCTGCTGAACTGAAGAAAGTTTTGCTGGATCTTAATTCTCACTTGATGGGGCCCACCTCCCTACACCAGACCTCACCCTAACGACGGGGAGTAGGGACTGGAAAGAAATAACAATCATTTAATGATAATCTCTTTAATTGTTACATTAAGGAGTGTAAAAATCTAGAAATTCAAAAGTCTACTCAAACGGTGTTTATCAATCACAAGTTAACACTGTTCAAGGTTACTTTGAGTTTAAAAGATTATAAAGACGTAACGAGATTAAACTTTCCCGCCAAAACGTATCGTAGCTCTCTAACGTCGAAGGTAGAAAATGACAGTGCGATGTTCAGTATTGTAAATATTGTCGTGTGTGATATTGGACCGGTGTTATGATATCAACCATCTATTATCATTATATGGAGATGTATAATTGACAGATAAGTGAATTAGATAGGTCGAATTCGGTTCCATCAAACGAAAGGTGAGTTATTCAATTGATATAAGTCTCTCAAAGCTTAATATTGCCCTCCAATATTCCTTTCATTGAAGAACAACTCATTCCGAAGCCTACTATTAGTGTGCATAAAACTTTAACCAGTGATTGTTGTTCCATAAAGCTGTGTCTATATATCGTACTCACAATTGCTAAATTCCATTCAAAGACTTTACTATTAGTGTATATTAATGATACATTTCTTAGAGGAAATCCAGTTGTAGTTTAATCAGATTGCATAATAAACTGGTCCCCTATTCCATATAAAGCTTCTCACCAAAGAAACTGGTTGGGCCTATTGTCATCTCAACATTAATTGCACGAATTTCATGACATACACTAAAGTAACATCATTGTGGTTCCAAGTTTTCAATGCTACATAGACTATGTCCGGTCAAATCCTGCAGTCAATATTTTGACAGTATAAGGTTTTATAAGAGATACTCTCTTATAGAAGAGTTGACCTAGGTCACAAGTATTAGGTGCTATAAGAGATACTCTCTCATAGAAGCACTGGCCTAGGTCACAAGTAGGGACTGAATTTCAGCTTTGGAATACATCAATTTGATAGGAACCGTGAGATTTAGGCCGTACCTGTTGTTAGTGTAACGATAAGCAAAGAAAAAGGATCCAGTTTAATTTCATAAGGGTGTGTGTTTGTAAGCTTCATGATAACAGGATTATTTCCTGTCTTTCCACTGCTCAACAAAATATACGTTTTAAATAGCAAATATACTTAATTCCATGTACTGTAATTGACTATAATGCACCTTAAATGAAGTATATTTGACTGCAAATTTTTCACTAACATTCGGATTTTCAATTTCTTTTTCACTATAGCACTTTATTTCCAGTTCTTTATTAGTTACACAATGATAAAAATATTTCGTCCTGTGAATAGTGCACATTTTCACTCTAATTAAATTTTTTCTGGTCTTGTTCAAAAATAACTTCGGGGCATCATCGTGGCTCAGTAAGGGCAGACACTAGTGGTGGAGCCAAAAGGGGGTGGGGCAGAGGGATTTGGTCAAGATACATTATCCATTCAAATTTAGTTTTTACCAGTCTTGTTCAATTGGAGATCAAAAAGGATCTTTGTGGCTCAATAAGGGCATGCATTAGACACTAGAATCTCTGTGGTTCTATCATTGCAAATGTCAAGTTAGTACCTTCAGATTTCTCAACCTTGTTTTTTTCTGCCAGTGAAATATGTCATAATAAACTACATTCTCTTCCTACTTACATGGATTTACTCTGTGTTTGGCGTAATAACAAATAGAATGAGCATTTGAAACTACTGAGCTACATGTAGGCAATTAATCAATTGGGAGTTTATAAGGTTAATTGAAAGATTGTTTTTTTTTTTTTTATCTTGTAGAATTGAAAGATTGTTAATAACTGATAATAAACCTAGGTCTTGTCTTTTATAAAATCAATTTCAGATTCTCAACACAAAGGCAATCTAAGACTCTCACTAGACCTAGGCCAGTGCTTTCATGAGACTATGTTCTCATCACCATCTAACACTAGTATTTTGTAATTTGGTATTTCATAATTCATAGGAAAATGATTGTCAAAATTCAATTCAGAAAACAGTGAAGTCAGAGAGTAAGTTGATCCTCTTAAAGTGATGTAGAGTTGACATCCAAAGTTGCAGAGTGGCTATAGACTTTGTATAGAAACCTAGAGTGGATGCCTTTTTGGGTTTTGATATCCCACAATTCCTTATTTTATCAAGAATTGGGTTTAACATGACGCACTTTGATTGGTTTAAAATACTACCTTTGGGACAGGCTCTTGGTAGAAAACTTATTAGATTACAATGTAGAAACTATCAGAAAAAAAAGAAAAGATTGAGACTACCCTGGACTATGGATACAGTCTAGTCGATTCATTGTGAAAAAATTGAATTATGTCTGGAAGAACTGGTCTATTTGATTTATAGGTAAAATGTTGGTGACTGGAAGACAAAGACTTGTTGATTTATATGAAAGTTGACTGGTGTCTAGAGAAATAGAACAGATTGCTGACATCAGATCTATAAATAGAATCTATATTCCGTGGAATTTCTTTAACATTATGTTGGTGGGTTTTTCAGTTATTTCACTTGTTGACATTTCTCACAGTTTTAATCGTAGTTAATTGTGCGCTATGGGTTCGAATCTCTCGTATCAATCCAATTAATTACAACACAGCAGGATGTTAGACTATTTCATTGCATTAGCCTAGAAACAGAAGTAGATGTCCAACCAAAAAAGGGTACAGAACTGGGGCCTTATTCTTGAAAACTTAACTTAAACTGATTTTAGTATTCCAGTCATCTGATTGGTCAAACATTAAAAATGATTTTAAATTTTTTTTATAATCCAATCAGATTACTGTATTTCTTAAATTCTGGATTTTATCTAAGTTAAGTTTTGGAGAATAAGACCCCTGATTTGATTTTATCTCATTTTATTGACCTATATAGTAGTGGCAAGTGTCACACGCGAAGCAGACCATGCTTACTCTTTTCGATACACCAGGTGGCACTTCTCTTTGGAGGAATCCACTACTATACAACTTTTACTCCCGATTTTGCCATATTGTAGATGTAGATTAATGGAATTGTCTTGCTTTTATGCTGTTTATTGTTTGCAACATTATTTTTACAAGTTTGTAGCTTCACTGCAGTAAAAAAAAATCCAATGTGAAGTCTCGATGTATTACACAGAACATTAGGATGTTAAACTCTATTTCATTTCATTATGGCAAAAAGGAACAGAAAAGGATATAAAACCTCATTTCATTTCTTTTAGTAAAATAAGATAGAAAACAGTAGAACAAAACTTCATTTCATATCATAAAGTCAATAAAGATCAGAAGATTACAATTTCAAATTTGAATTCGTTTCTATTTGTCAATTCAGAATTGTATAATTTGAAATTTGATATATGCAAATAAATAAACCAAGCACTAACGATCAGAACAGCAAAATGGAACCTGAAATCCAAACAAAACTGTTTGCAATACATCAGTTGAAGCACGATATAGAAATACCACTGTTAAAATAGTGCCCAATACATCAATTGTAGCGCGATATAGAAATACCACTGTTAAAATAGTGCCCAATACATCAATTGTAGCGCGATATAGAAATACCACTGTTAAAATAGTGCCCAATACATCAATTGTAGCGCGATATAGAATACCACTGTTAAAATAGTGCTCAATACATCTATTGTAGAGTGATATAGAATACCACTGTTAAAATAGTACTCAATACATCAATTGTAGAGCTATATAGAAATACCACTGTTAAAATAGTGCCCAATACATCAATTGTAGAGAGCTATAGAAAAATCACTGTTAAAATAGTGCCCAATACATCAATTGTAGAGAGCTATAGAAAAATCACTGTTAAAATAGTGCTCAATACATCAATTGTAGAGCAATATAGAAATACCACTGTTAAAATAGTACTCAATACATCAATTGTAGAGCTATATAGAAATACCACTGTTAAAATAGTACTCAATACATCAATTGTAGAGTGATAAAGAAATGCCACTGTTAAAATAATGATTAATACATCAATTGTAGAGAGCTATAGAAAAATCACTGTTAAAATAGTGCTCAATACATCAATTGTAGAGCTATATAGAAATACCACTGTTAAAATAGTACTCAATACATCAATTGTAGAGCAATATAGAAACACCACTGTTAAAATAGTACTCAATACATCAATTGTAGAGTGATATAGAAATACCACTGTTAAAATAGTGCTCAATACATCAATTGTAGAGTGATATAGAAATATCTCTATTAAAATAGTGCTCAATACATCAATTGTATAGCTATATAGAAATAACACTGTTGAAATAGTGCTCAATACATCTATTGTAGAGCTATATAGAAATACCACTGTTTAAATAGTACTCAATACATCAATTGTAGAGCAATATAGAAACACCACTGTTAAAATAGTACTCAATACATCAATTGAAGAGTGATATAGAAATACCACTATTAAAATACTGCTCAATACATCAATTGTAGAGTGATATAGAAATACCACTGTTAAAATAGTGATCAATACATCAATTGTAGAGCTATATAGAAATATCACTGTTAAAATAGTGCTCAATACAACAATTGTAGAGCTATATAGAAATATCATTGTTAAAATAGTGCTCAATACATCTATTGTAGAGCTATATAGAAATAACACTGTTAAAATAGTGCTCAATACATCAATTGTAGAGCTATATAGAAATACTACTGTTAAAATAGTGTTCTATACATCAATTGTAGAGCGATATTATAGAAATACCACTGTTAAAATAGTACTCAATACATCAATTGTAGAGCGATATTATAGAAATACCACTGTTAAAATAGTACTCAATACATCAATTGTAGAGCTATATAGAAATACCACTGTTTAAATAGTACTCAATACATCAATTGTAGAGCAATATAGAAACACCACTGTTAAAATAGTACTCAATACATCAATTGTAGAGCTATATAGAAATACCACTGTTAAAATAGTACTCAATACATCAATTGTAGAGCAATATAGAAACACCACTGTTAAAATAGTACTCAATACATCAATTGAAGAGTGATATAGAAATACCACTATTAAAATACTGCTCAATACATCAATTGTAGAGTGATATAGAAATACCACTGTTATAGAAATACCACTGTCATAGAAATACCATTGTCATAGAAATGTATATTGATGAATAAATTTTTTTCCATCAAGCTCTGTCAATCTGTATATAATGTTTATCTACATTACAGTAATATTTATATGTATAATGAAGTTGAAGATAATTTTATTGAATATCGCTTCAGGGTTTTTCTCTGTTGGAATTCTCTTCTATTTCAGCTCATTATAAAAACCTGGAATATGATGGAATTTATTGATCTCCTGCGACTCATTCCATTTTACTTCTAGGATATAGGTCATGGAGATTGTATATAGACTGTTCTGCTGACATTAACATCAGGAATGACTTGGCTGTATTTGCCCGCCATGCCTGTTCTAATTCTAAAATGCCTGGTATTCTAGTGTAGAATATAGGCCATAGAGTTTTTTTTTATGTAGGCTGTTTTGCTGATTCTAGCGTCAGGGATAGAGCAGGATTGTCGATTTAGCTTTATTTGCCAGCCATGCCTGTTTTTTTAAATTTCCTGCTGGCTTTAATTTTGAATTATAGGCAAATTTTAATATTACAAATTGGCCTTTGGCTTATTTGACTAGGATATGAAAATTCTAACATCAAGAATATAAGACATGGTAGGACTCTCATCTTTCATCATGTGGAATGTTAACAAAAATAATGGGTGTTTTGACTGTTTGTTTACTGTTGTCAGAAATCATGGAAGCTCAATCCTTTCTAAATTCTGATTCCACAGCCAGTGCTTTCGAGATGTCCAGTGTCAGCTTATAAACCCTATCATCTATTATATTTGCTTCCAATTTAGGTCCGATTTAAGATATTTTCAATATAAGTCAATAAATAGGCTTCATTAGATGTTCATTTCTATTGACATCATTTCAATCATCATTTAAAAGAAATTCATTATTTTTTCCTTTTTAAATGAAGTTTATTTGAAAATTATGGCCATTTTGTTTAGATTCAATTCAGCGGCTATATTGGAATGGTAATGAACAGCAGTCTAGACTGGTTAATGGTCCTCTTTCTTATTCTAACTGACAGCACAGAAAGAAAACTTGGAATTTGTCCAGAATATTTTGACAGAAAGGTGAAGGTTCATAGACATGATAATGTCAGTTAATTTAAGCGGAAAGATTTTTGTCTCGGAAGAGTTTTATTTTGATGGATATTTATACTGTTACAGTGGATTACAACATGTATAAACATGAAGATATTAATGTATGACAATGTTAATCTGCCAGCTATGTCTGGTGAATAGAAAAGATGAAAGCGCCGTTATTTCTATGATCTGAATTGCAATACATGAAGCTGAAGTCCACATTATCGTTGCCATGAATTTCAAATTTTGATTCTTGATTATCAAAGTCGATTAAATATCAAAGCAGTATTTTGCAAAAGGGGTCGTTTTGAGTGGAAAACAGTGATGCAGTATCGCTTAAATTGAACCCTGGAGTGAAAATATACAAAGAGGTGGATTAAATAAATCAGAATAAATAAAAAGAAAAAGAAAGAATCTGATGTATGAACTTCATTCCATCTGAATCTGATACAACTCTATAATATTTGTATATTTCATTTGAATACTTCAATAATTTTTATTATTCTCAAATACAATAGATTTCCTCTTCTCAATCAATATACATCTTATTGTCACTAACTTTTTATCTATCAATATTTTATCTTTTTTACTAAACAAAATATTCCAGGCATTTTTTAAGATCAATATTTTCATTATCATAAAAAACACAAAAAATATGCTTAGTTATTTTTGTTTGGACTTTGCAATGGATTTTCCAACTTCCCCCCATAAATTAGTTTGTACCCATACTTCATTTCTGTTAAATTGAAGCCCCAAGAAGCCAATGGATTTCAGATGAATTTTGAGCATTTAGAGGGTTTAATTTTCTCTTCAAAATTAGGGGAGGGGAGGGCCATAGCCCTTAATATGCTACAAGATATATATATTATATGTGTAAGAATGCAATCTTTGAATGGCATCTAGTAAAGGTGTTGGAAATAATGAAAAAATTCTTATGGATTACAATTACTAACTTTATTTGAGCGATGTTTCGACCAGTGTTCTCTTGTCTTTATCAAGCAATGAATAATATTACAAAGATTAACAAGCATAATGTAAGAATGCATCAAATCAATTTAAGTTTTCAAAATGTTCCTTAGGAGAACCTGCCCTTACACTTTTGGAATCTCAATCCCATCAGATCATCCCACCCCCTATCTGTATCCCGAGTTCCTGGAGGCTGGCGCCACCACTGGTAGGAATTAGCATGGTTAACCCAACGTTAACGTCAGAAATAATTTGATGAGTAAATATCCCTTAAAGCAATTTGAATAATGCACATTGGTCACGCAATAAAGAGAATTTATTTCATCGGTTTCCTAATGGAACTTATTTGTTTCTTATTTTTATGTAATGATCAGCGTTTCGTGTCAGAAAACCTGATAAATTTAATAAAAATGAAAGCTGTGTTATTTTTATTCTGTGTTTAATTCTAATTGATTGAATTGAAAATATATTTATTATTTAAAGGGACAGATTTGCTATTTTTGGGGTGGATTTGGGTCTTGAATAATGTAAATAGTCTTTAGAAGTTCTAAAAATGTACAAAAATCACATAATTCCTTCAAAAATACCTCAAGCTAGGAATTTCAATTTGTATTTTTCTTTATTTTGTGGTGGAGTCATCACAGATAATTCTAGATAAATTGTTTGCTGCTATTTTAAACAGACAGTTGCACCATTTTTTGGATCAATCATACTTAAGTCTGAGAAACAGGAATTTTTCAGCTAAGCCAATCATTAATGATAGTGTTCACAGTACACTGTTGACATAAGAACCTTCAAGTCAATGTGTGTCCAGAATTACCACATTTGAAAGTTAAGACGTTGGCATAGAAAAGATATTTATAGAAATAGGAAAAGAAAATCTAAGTTTGAGATATTTTTGAAGTACATTTCTAGTACTGCTCAAATCAACCCCGCAAAATTACCCACTGTCCCTTTAAAGCAAGCTCAGTAGTCTTGTGAATTCTGCTCGGCCAGCAGTTTTTCTTAAAGAATGTGATAAATTCCAATTAACTGAGATTATCTCTTTCATTTTTTATAATCATGTTTTTATTTTAAAATCAATGAAAGGAGAAAAAACAAAGATGGCTGAACTATTTACAGGAATGTCTGGAATTTCTTTGAGTTCTTTTGATAAAATTCAATTAAATCAATATTTAGAATGGAAACATGATTTTATTATTGAAGTGTTGGATTTTATCTTCTGATTTAAAATGATAAGTACCATAATACCAAAGTTTACATGTTTGTAATGTATTGGTAGACTAGTTTCAGAATTCTAACAAATGCAAACATTTTTGGGTACACACTGTAACAAAATGCGCAAAATAAGCAACATTTCTATAGATCATGCATGTTTTTTGTTACACAGTTACATGGCATAGTACAGAGGAATTATAAAAAGATTTGCCAATCCCTGCGAACCTGTTCATAGAGTCACCCACTGTATATTCTTTTTTCTCTATATATTTTTAGGGGGATCACGGTGGCTCAGTAAGTTAGATGCTTTCTCGCTAATCTGAAGGTCTAGGGTTCAATCTCGGCATAGGTCAAGATGATACCTTCAGATTTTTCAACCCAGTTTCCCCCTGTCAGTGATGCTAGTAATGGATGTGTCAATAAACCAAGGCCCCATTTGCGACAGTCTGATCCCTCGACAGTTGGAAATCGAAAAATAGGAGGGTAATGCCGCTGTCCTTTCAAAATTTCCCTCATTGCACCCTGCATGGCGTTGCCCGTCTTCATTAGCCCACATGGTGCAGAAAAGTAGGACGTAAAACCCCATTCATTTCATTTCGTTTCTCCATATTTTTATACACTTATTTTATTTTAAATTTAATTATTTGAACACCTTATCCTTGAAACTGGATGACAGTTACTTCTATTTACTGACCTTATTTCGAAGTAGGCCTGTTGTAAACATAATCCACTATTCTTTTAAAGAGGTTTTCTAAAAAATGTATGTGTTTCAGGGACACTGATAGCATCAATTTGCACAATTTCAATTTTCAATGGTTTTTGCTAAACTAAGTGTTTGATGATTTCACTAATTGCAAAATTTGAAGGCCTTTCGCAATTAATGACGTCATCAAACACTTATTTATAGTGGAATTGCAGAAACCACAGACGTCTGCTTGAAAATTGGAATGGTGCAAATTGATACACATATAAAATTTAGAAAACATCTTTACAATCCCTTTAAGTCTATTAAGAGACATGTACATTGCAACACTTAATATATTTCTCAATGAATGAATGATCTTAAAAAGAACAACCTAATCAATCAATTGTAGATAGCCACCACTCTATCTAATTAATGTTGGCCGTATAGAAATTGTTCCCGTGAGGTTTGTTGTACATTTGATGTACTTTTTACGTCTAACTAACCAGAACTTTCAAATAGATCATCTGAATCTTTCTCTTTTAAGGGTATTTTAATTCATCTACCAGTCATAACCAGGCCCATAGGTAAGGGAGGCTAGAGGGTGCAAGATTTGACTAGATCCCTTTCATCAACTCCCTGAAACAATTGCATTGGATTTTGAGTTGAAAATATTTTTTCTTGTTATTTCTCCAGAAGTAATAATCTATGAATAATCTTCAGTAAAACATATTCTGTTTGAATTGAAATAGTTTTCATGTTGAAATCCATAGTCTCTACTTGTGACCTAGGCCAGTGCTTCTATAGGAGAGTATCTTCTATAACACCTATAACTAGATGCAAGAAGCATTTTATCATTATAGTGGCATGTGAAGTAACCATGAAAAGATACAAAATGAAACCTCTAGATTTAATTACCAGCTCTATTTACCAGTCATGAATGAATAGAAATAAAAAACTTCATCTGTGAAGTATTAAGATTTACAGCATCCGTTTTGTTACATCAGATATTAGATTCGTTTCATCTGTTAAAAACAATTTGTCTTTATAAAAGTGTGGATGAATCGAATCTACTATTTTCTTTCTGAAATCTCTCACAAGAATTCTGTGATATTCATTGTTAATTGTTAAATATTGATTTAAACAGCGCTTAAATTTATTAAAATAAATGATTGTACAGCTTTCGAGATTTGATAATGCACATATTTAAGAAACATTTCCCAAGATAATGGCAAGTGAAGTAAGCCATTAAATAAAGAGTGAAACCTAGATTTAAATCTGCAGATAACAATTTTTATATCCTGTAAGACTGAAGATAATTCTGCTTAAGACTGGGACGTATTGTTAACTTATACTTCTTTTATGGAATATATATGGAGACTTAAAAAACTAAACATCCAGATCTAGTCTAATTAAAAATAGACCAAACTTTCATTCTGTTTTTTTTTTGTTCGCTTTTACTTTTAATTTAACTACTTCAGTTAGCATCTAAAGACTGGTCCTATATGTTTTTTTTTTACCTAATCTGATGACATTTGCTTTAACCCATCATATTCCTTCACTCTTTCACAAAATACCGACGCTGGAGAGGGCATACATTTGATTGGTTAAAGCAGGATTAGGTCAGATTAATAGATTAATTTGACGAATGTTTAAGAGGCCAGTCTTTAGACCCTAACTGGAGTGGCAATATTCATTAGACTGCATCTAGACCAGAATTTTGATTCTATTGGATTTTATCTATCCTCATTCCTCCCATTGATTTATTGTAATTTCACACTCACTGACTTTAATCCTCTGATAAATACATCATGACCTCTGATGACCTCTTGATATAGCAGTTGTTGATTGACCAATAGAATTAATCAATTTTTATGGAACGTGGCTTTATCGCTAGTCGTTTCCAATGTAAATCATCTTTTGACAGGCTTATAGCTTCTATGATGAGCTAAAATGAAAAAAGCAGGGCTCTGGTTTTCAAAAGGATGTCAACCA
>NW_008706746.1:498434-582120 GCF_000327385.1 Lottia gigantea
TTACTTGTCTCATCAGTTTATATGGTATACTACACCTGAGTTTTATTGTACACAATGGTTCAACAATTTACATTGTCATCAAGAGTTTGTATGGTATACTACTCCTGAGTTTTATTGTACACAACGTTTCAACAATTTACATTGTCATCATCAGTTTATATGGTATATATTACTCCTGGATTTCATTGCACACAACGTTTCAACAATTTACATTGTCATCATCAGTTTAAATGGTATACTACTCATGAGGTTTACTGAACACAAAGTTTCAACAATTTACATTGTAATCATCAGTTTATATGTTATACTACTCATGAGGTTTACTGAACACAAAGTTTCAACAATTTACATTGTCATCATCAGTTTTATTGTATAAGTTTCAACAATTTACATAGAAATCATCAAAAAGATCGTTACTTTGATCAAAAGACATTAACAACAAGTCAGCAATTTAAACACAAAAACTACATGACAGAAAAGTTCATAGAAAATTAATGAGAATGCAGCAACAGTTTTTGTTTCAAGACAATTATTTTACATTTTACTCTCTCGGCTGTATTTCTGATCAATAGTGCAGCACGAAAACAGCAGATAAAATTACATTCTTACAACTACTGGTCTATAATTTAAACTCTGATAATGTACAGGTTTATGTTCCAAGTAAAATAATAGCTTTATAACAACAACCATTATCTGGAAAATTATACAGCTTTCCTACGGTTTTCTCTTTTTCTTTTAACTTCTATAAAAGAATTGTTACAGTTTGTAGACTTGCTTGTAAATGGGAAAGATATATGAAAGATGTATGAAGTAACATTTTCTCCCAATAGAAACATTATTTCTGGTAGTTAGACTAGAGAATTCAAGGGATACAGTTTATGCCGGCTGTGAGTTCAATTCTCGATCAGCGTGTGATAGTCCAATGACCTTGAATAAGTCATTTTCACTCATAATTCCAGTCTACCCAGCTGTAAATGGGTACGGATAATCTGGGAAAGATCAATGCCAAGAGGTTTGGCCAAGGACTACCGTGTTGAAAGGATCCTTAACTGTGAAACTAAGTTATCTTTGTAAAATATAGTGGTTTCTTTTCTTTCTTTCTTTTTCTTGATTTCATTTTCTTTATAGAATTGAGGCCCAATCCTTCAAATTCTAATATAATTCAATAAAATTGTATTACATAACCTCTCACTTAGCTAATCGTGTTTACTTGACATCAATGTTTGTGATCATGGTATTGCTTCTAGAGCAGTGCTTCTCAACCATCATTACTCCCCATTACAGTCTTTCTCAATCTGAATTTTTGTTTACGCTTTTCTGTTTGCCTGGGTGAATAACGTCAATTGCAGTTGTTAATCACCTTGTCTCCCTTTTCCTCTCCGGTCCGATGATTCCTGCTCATTTCCCACCATTGATAATAATTCCTTCCCTGTTGAGAAGCACTGGTCTGAAAGTCTAAATAGTTTATAATGTTAATTTAGTAAATAGGTTTGTAACCTCTGTATGCTTGTCAGAAAGTCCACCTAGCTGATATTGTTTATATGATATTTAGGGTTTATCTGGTATATTTATGTGAATATTGTTTATAATTAGGACTCTAACGATTATTTATAATAACAAGTAATTAGTACGTAGGTCTGTTTATTTTATCAAGAATTATTTATTTAACGTTAGTTATTATTACTAATATCAACATAGAATTAATCAAACATTGTTTGTCTTCATATAATCTATTTAGTTTGTAGCGACAGCTCGGAAGGAAAGGACAGGAATATTTATAAATTGTATAGCTCAAACAGCTAGTTACTGAGTACTTTTAATTCTCTTTGCACCAATCTGAATTTTTATCTTATGTATAATATGGTTTCTTGAAAGAAAACTTGATCAGAATGTTACAAATACTAGTAAATACATGCAGCTCTGGTCAACCTTGTGTCTGAAAATCTGCTAGCAACTGGTTACAAATTGGAAGATCTGAATAGAGCTGAATTTACTCAAGCATGACCTGAAAATCAGAGTTGACATCAGATGCTAAGGGT
Source organism: Lottia gigantea (assembly GCF_000327385.1). Lineage (NCBI taxonomy): Eukaryota > Metazoa > Mollusca > Gastropoda > Lottiidae > Lottia > Lottia gigantea. Next base: position 500,474 of record NW_008706746.1, read on the forward strand.
TAAATTCTAGTAAGAATGGGATACAGTTGTCAACCTGAACAGACAAACTCTGTAACCATCTTGTGATTCCAGTTGCTAGTAGTCAGTCAATTCTACAATACTAGAGCTTTGGACATATCAACTGTGACAGGTTCAATAAGATGCTTCAATCTCCATTTGCCCGTTAAGTAATACAAGATATATCTAGACTGAATAACCCTTTATAAATCTGTTTCAAAGTATGTTGTATGTTCTAATATTCAATCTTATTTCAGGTTGCCATGGAGGAAGGCAAATGATGACTGTGGCCAGAATGAGGCATGAGGACTGGGCGTTACCATGGTAATACAAGTGTACAATGTTGCAGATGGAGAAGTTTTCTCTTATCGTTTGATTCTCCTCATTGGGGAGATTGAAAACTCTACAGATGATGGTGCTATCTGTGTTGAAAATCGGAGCGATTCGAACGATAGAAAGTTGGAGTGGCCTATCATTGAGGGATGTTTTAAAGTGCTTGTGTATATCCAACCAGGAAAAAACGTTGTTAGTTTGCAACACCAGACGGAAATTTTGACGTTGAATTTAGAATATCAAGATCCTCATTTTGTTCATTTTGTCCGCCCAGTGTATGTGTCATGTGCTGATGATGACGGATATTTTCAAGGCCCGGAATCGGCAGATTGCTCACCAAATAGTGCCAGAAACAGAATTATCTTTGGAGCAGAGTTAATCCAGACTTTTACTGCTGAGAAAATGAAGGAGCATGGATTCGGAAGAACTACTTTCCAGCTAGAAAAGGATTGCCATGGAAACCACATCTGCCATTTATTACGAAGTAAATTAACATTAGAAAAAGCATACTCCATGTCAGGAAATGAATTGTGGACGTATTTCGCTAAGGAATTAATGTCATGTGACCTAACACGGAAAGAAAAGTGTAAATGGTATTGTTTTATGTCGTTCACGCGTTATGACCCCCCTGATAATGCAGAAATTCCTAAAACTCACAGTGAAATTTTAAAATATACTAAAGGTCACACTGCATTAGGTAAGTGTTTTCACTCTGTTGATTTCTCATGGGTCATTGGATTTCTGCTACTTTGTCAGTGATGTAAGGCTGATAATCGAAAAAAGCTACTCTAAACATAAGTCAAATATTTATGCAACAGGGTATGCAGATAAGGCAAAAAAAATCCACGACATTGTGCTATTAATACTTTGACCTGATACAATTTATTTCATTGACCACTGCGTATGATAACTTCTATTAAGTCTGCATTTGATTATCTTCTTTTCAGGAGGTGGGGGTCTGGCGTTATTTGGAACTGGAAACCTTCACACCTGGGCCGAGAGTCTGGATCAACTTTATTCCAAATTCACAGACTGTCGGAAAATAGATCGAAGAAAATTTATGGATGACAGTGCTTACAGGTCAGTTACTTAACTTAGATTTAGGATACATTTTGGTTGATATTGGACTTCGTGAGAATGTAATGTCACATAGTAATAGCTGTATCCATGTAGGTCTGGTATATATCATAGATTAGGTATTAGGGCGTGAGAGCTAACACTGGGCAGACTCTCGAAAGCACTGGCACAGGCATCAAAATTTTATTTGAGTGTTACAACTTACTATTTAACAGTGGCCCATTTTTAAAAGAGGTATAATGAAAGACATGCCTATCAGTAAGTCCTCAGGATTTGATTTAATACTTTATTGGTATAATAAATATTTTAGTAAAGAAATTGATATTTTCATTATAAATATCATTTAAAAATAATTTAATTTTCTGATTGGTCAATCACTTTCTTGTAAATTTAGTTTTAATAACCAATCAAATAGTACATTATTTCCTTAAAATCTGTATTTCTCAAAGTTAAGATTTCTTGAATAAGTTCTCAGATGTAATGTAATCGTTTGGCAGCTATAGAAGTCACTAGTGTTAAAGCATTTAATCTTAATTTGGTCTAAAAAGTAATTTGTGTGTTTTTTATGCTCTTTCTGAGTGAGAGCATGTCAAATGATTTAATTTATTTCCTAGTGTCGTGTGAAGGTTGAAAGCCAATCAGGAATGTGGAGTTATTTCCAGAATAATTCTACATTCCTGACATTTAGAAATGGGTATTGGAAAATTAATGATGTGGGAAACTGAAAGTAGCAACATTGTCTTAAAATCATTTCCATGTCAACGGGAAATTAAATTCTGAAATTAAAAGATTAGATTAGGCACGAAAATGGCATACAGGACTTGATTCATTAGAAACAAAATATCTGAATAAAAAATTTCCAAGTTAAAAGATCATTATCTGAATTTTGATGAAGAGACTAAGTCAATATTTATTGATATTTTTGATTAACAAGTATTATTTTATTATTAAAATCATATAATCAATAACAGAATTATTAGAAACATTACTTCATTTATTGTTAGGCTTTTAAACATAAGATCCCACACACGACAAAAAAATAGAAACCAGACAAATTGCAAAGACTCATATCACTATAGGACACATAACATCCTCTAACATGACTTGTCCTGTTATTCCATATTGGCTACAAATGACATGAATATGAAAAAAGAGTAGCCTATTGTTTTGACAAAAAAGCTAAGATTCATGTGTCATCCTTCATGGGTTAAAAATCAAAATGGTTGTTTTATGAGGGTATGATTCCATATATGCGGAGGCGGTATCGGTCAAATGGTCTCCGTCATGCGTCCAAAAAAAAATCGCCGGGTGTAGCGATTTTTGACGCATCCAGACGCCTTTCCGCGCGGAGATCTCCCAAATGTGACATATTTTGTGGGGATTCCCTGTCTTAGTCATGATGAAATGACTTCCCTGGTCCTGCAGTGTTTCTGTAGATCCTCTTCTACAAAAAAACAATACTTGAGCAAACTGCTCTCTTGTCAGTCGGAAATATTGTTTAAATTTCTCCCCATCTAATTGTAATTCACTGACCAAGTGATGGTATGTTCCATGTTCTCGTCGTAAAAGTAGGATGTTGTGGACCCAATAGCGATGCTTCCTTTTTTTTTCCTTTTTCATTTTCATTTTCAACCATTCCATAGCAAGCCTGGCAATAAAAACTTCATCTTGCTTCAGCATAAATTTATGCACAAAGCATACGGTGCGTACGTTTAACGCACATATGGAATCATATTTGACGCTTGACGGAACCACAAGGGCCATTTATGTCTGCATGACATGTATATAGAATCTAAGCTTTATACTTCTGTTCCGGAGTTTCTGTGTGGAGTCGGAAGGCCACTGACTCGTTCACATTTTATTATTGTGTTGCTTCAGTCGATGTGTGTGAATTAAAAAGGCTTATCATGTCAAATCTCATGTAAAAAGGCGTCTTTACATATATCTTGTTTTGTTAATAGAGGAGACTTAAAAACATCAAGATTATTGGAGAATAAAAAACATTAATCAAAAGTTATTAATAACAATGTAACATATTGTTAATTCAGATATGACTACAGTGATTAATCAACCAATCATTGAACTGTATTAAATTAGACCTGACCTAATTTCTTAAAATCGCAATATAAGTTTATTGTTACAAGAAATAATCTTATTTATATTTTCGTTCAATACATAACCAAAGTTGCTCAAAATTATTGGGTAGGGGGCAAGAAATGTATGCTGGAAAAAACATATCATTTTCTATATACCAATGTCACTAAAAGCCTAAAAGGATCTGTACTCAGGTCACTAAGTCTTAACAGTAAGATCTAGTTCAATCACGACCTTCGTACTTATACCTTGACTGCAATAGCCACCATTCTTGTGTCACGGAAGGCAGCGATTGGATGGATTGTATGCTGGCAATTACAGCCAATTAGAGCCCTCGACAAAAAGGCTGTAAACATTATGGCTTTGTGTTCACAAACCTTTTGTGGAGACCTCTGTTGTATTCACTAACATAAAAGATCAATCAAATCACTTCATTTGCAAACTTCTGTGATACTAGAAAACTGGCTTTTGCAGTCAAGGCATAGATATGAAGTTTGTAATAGCTTGACATTGTGAAGATGATGTTTGTAATAGTTTGACATGGTGAAGATGATGTTTGTAATACCCTGACATTGTGAAGATGAGTGTAAATGGAAATGTAAATGTTTTGCTGCTGAAATGAAAGAATATCAATATATCTAGTGGTTTGACAGTGATAGTGTGTGTTTAAAATATCCGTGGAGAAGAGAAATTATGTTTTCGTGGTCTGAATCAAGTAAATAAATTTCCAATAAACCAGATTTCCGTGGTAATTAAATTGTCGTTTGGCAACCAATTCCCCGATTACATCAAATCAGAATAAAACCAATAAAAATAGATTTTATGTTTCTGAATATTGGATTTGTCATAAAATTTTCTCTACACTTAACTTCAATCAAACCTTATTATACATTATAGCTGTTAATAGAACATAGTAGTCTGACTCTCTGAAGCACTAGCCTTGGTAGGTCTATATTAGAAATTCCAGGTTAAGTTGAAAGGTGTTGAGAGTTGTCATTGCTTGGACAAAATCTCTACATCTGATCTGATTGGTCAATCACTGAAACTAATTCAAACTTGTATTGTTATTAACCAATTACATACAGGGCCATAACTACATTGAGGTAAATTAGACAAATCTGACAACAAATAAAGGAATTAAAGAGAAATTTTGTTTAAGAAAGCTCAAATATGAATATGATGTGATGTCTAGGCGAGGTGAAGCGAAAAGGACTTTTGCACAATAGAAAAGAAATGCCCCGAATTATTCCCTGACAGAACAGTATTTGCTAAATTCTGCATTTAAAGTAAAGATTACCAGAAGAAGAAGAATTCTGATCAATTATAACCGATGATACTGATACTATAAATAGAATCCTGAACTTCGACCTTTCAATTTAATTAACACCTATATGTTATAAAAAGAGTCTGGATAATATTACTATATTTAGTCGACTGCTGATAAATTATTCAGAGGTTCGGAGAAACAAGATAATTTTACGTAAACTTTGGCTCTCGAGTTAGCACTCCAGAATAATCTACTTTTAGAATGACGAATTGACAATATTTTGTCTGTCTTGAATATTAATTAAGAATCTTCTTCCAGAAAACTAAAAAAAAAAATTTAGTGATTCAAATAGCTCAAATCTTTACAAGTTATTCAAATGATGAACTTAATGTTAAAGGGACAGATGTGCCATTTGTTTGACCAAATGTACCTTAGTCACAGAAAGGTGAATTTTTAGCTGAGCTAGTCAGTAATAGTGTTCACAGCTCACCGTTGAAATATGAACCTTCTAATCCATGTGTGTCCATGATGATTCGCGTTTGAAAGTTAAAAAGACAACTTTACTTGAGACTGTCATATATAGAGAAGACACGTATTGAAATAGAAATAGCCTATTTTTGAAAGAATTATGTGATTATCTAACATATCTATCATATAGTACTTCTGAAGATTTTAAACATTCAAGACCGAAATCAACTCCCGCGAATATCGCATCTGTCCCATTAATACGCTCACATGAAAACCTTCAACCAAATAGAAAATGTTTATATACCAGTTATCAAAATATAAGTTATATTATGTCCGTGTGTCTATCTGAAATTGATATGTCAATCATCCTATCTCTCCCTTTATGCCATACAGCTCAATTTCAATTTATAACTCAGTTGATATGTCAATATTTAAGTTGATATGTCAGTCAAAATAACAGTTTATAAGCCAATGTAATTTAATATAAAGATCATTGCGTCTCCCTCATACCAGTTCATGTGCAATGTCAAGATGTCAGTTAATTTGCCAATGTCTGATGATAGAGCTCAAATATTTTGTTGGTGTCAGAGCCAGTTGATGTCACTACTTTTGAAAGTCAGTGTAAAATTTTCATTTTTGTTGTTATGTCAATATGTCTGATTGATATGTCAGTGTTGGTGACATGTCAGTGTTAGTGACATGTCAGTTGATACATATGTCAATGAGTTGTCAGGTGAAATGTTAAAGAGCATGCCAATATGTCAGATTGATATGTCAGTGTTGGTGACATGTCAGTTGATACATATGTCAATGTGTTGTCAGGTGAAATGTTAAAGAGCATGCCAATATGTCAGACTGATATGTCAATGTGTCAGAGTCAACTGATATTTGTTGTCAGTCGATGTCATTTGATATTTGTGTTGGTCAAAGTCACTACTGGTGACAAATATTGACCAATCAGGAGTATGTATCACAATTACTGTGAGTATATTGACCAATGGACATTAAGTCGATAATCTAGTAGATATGTCAGTCCGTATTAAACAAGATTGACCACAATTACTATTGATTACCGTTATCATGGTTCGAGATTTTCTCGACTTTGTATTTATCTCTTAGATTAACGGAAATATTTCGAGGAAAGTTAGATACCGTCAATTTAGACTTAATGTTAGGGGAATAAAATCTGCAATTATCATTTAAATTTAAATATTGATGAATTCTATAAGGAGTAAAAAATAAACATAGAAATATTGCATAAAGTTTACAAGCTGTGGAATACTCTTATAGAGTGAATTTTTCCAGATTCAGTTTCACAAATTTTCTTGATAAAGCTTTTGATTCAGCTCTCTGAAGTCTAAAGCTCACCAAATAATCAGAAGATACTTATTATCAACAAAGACATTAATGATTTATGTAAGCCTGCAGGCAACTTGGTTTCAGGAACTGGGAGAAATTTAGAAAATCTCTGATAATGAACCTCATCAACTCAAGATTTGGTTCCATTCAGTAATTCTAGAAACACCAACAAATTAGGCCTTTAGGGTATCTCTGCTTGTTACTGGTAGTGGAGAAAGTCTATTGCAAAGATGAAATTGTTGTCAGAAAGCAAAATCTTTGGTAATTGTATAAGACACTTTGTTGTTAAGAAGACATCTGAAGAGATTTGAGATTTATATACGACCATACAAAAATGTCCATTGGTAGTGGAAAAAGTCTATTCTTAAGATGCAATTGATGTCAAAAAGGAAGATCTTGGTAGTTGTATAAGATACTTTGTTGTTTAGAAAACGATATTTAGAAGAGATTTATATATGACCACATGAAAATGTCTGTTGGTTTTTGTCATGTGGAAGACGTCTGAGGAGATTACGACCATATGAAAATGTCCGTTGGTTTTCTCGTGTGGAAGACGTCTGAGGAGATTTGAGGTTTATATAAGACCATATGAAAATGACCGTTGGTTTTCTCGTGTTGAAGACGTCTGAAGAGATTTGAGACAGTTAGACCAATTATCATATCAGACAGGCGTCTAATTTACTTCTTATGTCTTTTATGAAATACCATCGCCACTTAGACACAATCATAATTACTGTCTCGGACAGTATTAAATACTGCTATTTGATTGGTCAATTCCAGCTCCAAGGCCACAAGGGAAATTATTGTGCCATGAAAGGAAAATTAGAATTAATAGAGCACAAAATTCTTGTTAATTACTGATCAGAACTAAGGCCTTACAAAAGCACTGGCATTTGCTTCAAGTTATAAGATTTGGAATTATTATTGTGTGAAAACCATCTATAAGAGACTTATATTTGTTGTTGCAAATTAGGTAGTAATTGAGGCGATGACAAGTTGCAGACTTATGGTTGGTTAAACTATGTTCAAAATTTGTTGATATATAAGTTAATTTAAATTTCAAAGTGCAAGATACTCATACCTCATTTTTTTTTGCAATATGGTCAGTGGCTCAACAAGATGAGTGGTGCCCTTGGACTTAAATCGGTTGGGGCTCCTCCCCTGGGAAATTTTTTTAAACAGATATGCTCTTCAAGATTTTGTTTTGGGGATGAGGGCCTGTGGACTTGGTTAAACTAGTCCCTATGGTAGTTGAGTCACTGAATATAGTCCTAAATGACAGGGCATGTCATTTTTTTTTTTCAGCATTTACTGGGTCTAATTTTGGGAAATAACACCTAGGATGTGAAACTTATTTGAATGAGCAGAATATCTGCTAGTGATTTATGATTTAGCAGGGATGCCAGATTTCCTCTTTTTATCTTCTATTTTTTACATCTTAATGGGATCCCTGCTGATTGATCTAACAGAGAAAATGTAAAGTCAACTGACGTAAAGCATGATTCAGAAGTCAACTATCAATATGAAGAGTCCTCAAGGGAAATTAGAGTTAAGTCCCCTTGTTGTAAAGAACAGTCTACTTGAATTAATATCGTTAGTTACGCCAAGTCTAATAGGCGCCATTTTATAATCTCAAGCAGACAAATTGAGTTTGATTCAATTGAGAGAGAGAGATTGTTGCTTATCTCCATTAGCCCAATAGACCTTATTCATGCACCAACCAGAAGGAGGCTCAGAAGGCAAACAAAAAATTGTTAACCCTTTCATCCCTAATAGCTGGTTTACAGCAATATATACCCTAGCAGCCAGTAAACTAGCCGTTACCAAGTGACGTCACACAACGTCATACGTTTTTAGTTACATGTATATTTCTTTGAGTTTAGGGTATATGACGTTATATTTCATTTACACTCAGTGTTTAAAGGGTTAATGTCTATAAACTCTTTCTTCATTTGACGCTGCCATCTTTTCAATAAAAGAAAAGAAAAACTAATAGCATGCTACTTTCGTTTTGTTTACGTTCGCAGACAAAGCTTCATAACGAATGATTTGTTTTGATTGGCTGAAATTTGCTACCAATTCAGTAGGGCCAATTTTGATTGGACAATATTTTCTCAAGTGTTAGCACGGCCCGAGGAAGTATGATGAATGGGGGTGTGGTTTGGACACGATGTTAGCCCATATAATTTATAGAAAAGTAGAATGTAAAATATATAACATTGCCTAATCAAGCAAAAATGTAATATGTAAAATGAAATCTGTTGCTAATTTACGATTATTAACATGAAATAGTGACATGCTTGACGATAGTACAGTAGATATACTGGCTCTGTTCACTGGAGGTCGTTTAGATGTAAAGGATGGCTCAGTCGATGAAGATGAGTAGTTATAGAACCAATTTTGAAATTTTCAGTTTTTCATCATTCTATGTTCGTGTGTGGAATGTCCTCCGTTAATCTAGTACTTTAAATATTGTCAACCAAGAATGACTTTCCACGGAACAGACAAGTAGGGTGTAGAACTCTTTTCATTATTTATAATGATGTTTTCAAGGCTCATTCTAACATTGCAATAAAAAAGGATTTGATTAGATTTTCTTCAGTGTGCTTTATCTATTCTTTTCTTTGTTAATAAGATTAAATTCATGTCACACAGTTCCTGATAATGATTAGATTATGACAGTTATATTCCTGGAAGCTCTTGAAGATTTCTATGGCCTCCAATCTAATGAAGCCTTTTCATGAATCGGAATGTATTTTATCAGTATTCTTTCGAATTGTTGAAGAACAATTAATAGTTTGAAGCCAAAATTCTGCTTAAAATAAACCTGTGTAATAGATGTATTCTCTAGTTTCTTACATTTGAAGGAGGCCCTTGACTCTCTACTAAAACTAATGCCCTCTGAAATCTGCATAGAGATACTGGAGTCTCAGAAGGTTGCTTCCTTAACCCCCTTACACACACACCTCACACCCACACCCTCATCCGCCCACACCCTCACCCTCACCCACCCACGCCCTCATCCACCCACGCCCTCATCCACCCACGCCCTCACCACCCACACCCTCACCCTCACCCACCCACAACCTCACCCACCCACACCCTCATTTTCTGTCTTGTAGAAAAGGCTGTTAATGATTTTTTTTAAAAAAATTTTATCAAAATATTTTGATTTGATTTCATTTCAGGGATATTACTGGGCGAATTACGCTACTGGACTTGGCGCATCACTCCATGAATTAGGTCACACCTTCGATCTTGCTCACACCTCATCAGGCATCATGGCACGGGGTTTCGACGATCTCCATAAAGTTTTCACGATTCAACGACTACGAGGTCGTCACAGTAGAGACAGTCAGCGTAACAGTATCTCTAGAACGCCCTCTACAGGCAGCATTGAAAGTGTCTCGTTAATCAACAGTTTTGAAGGCCAGAGAAGATATAAGGATGTCTGCTATGGTAGTCCTTATAAAAGGGTGAGTATACAATACAGTCAAGGGGTAAGCATTTCCCTTATTTGCACAAACCCCTAAGTTAAGCGTTTAGCTCAACTGTATTGTGGTACTGTGTAGGGCACAGAGACATCATAGAATCTTTAGAATATTTTGATAGACTCTTTAATAGTTCAGCTTTTTATAGATACCAAAAGTTATTCCAAATTTGGCTTTTGTCATGCTTAAATTCTCAACAACTAGTGATCCAAAAACTGAAACTTTATGTCTGGCCCCAAAACAGGCCAATATCACTTAAAAAGAACAGGAAGGAAGAGAATTGTCAAGCTTCGTTTTCGCTGTTGATACGATGCAGAATTAATGCTACATTAGAAAGTAAAAAGTCCAGACGTGTACTTGGGGTATTTGCTTCTACTATTTACTACTGTATCAATAATCCAGCATCGTAAACCATACACAACGCTGGTCACCAACCTTTATCACCTTCAACATTTGCTTGTTTCTTACTAGGTTGCTTTTGTATATTTCAGCTGTCCCGATCTAACAGTAAAAACAATGTTTATGTGCCTCCCCCACCACTAGTAGTTCGTGTAGAAACTGGTTTTAAGCCTGTCAAATCTCCGTCAGCTCTAACTCTCTCCGTTAAAAACTATGACGGCACGGAAACTTCGGAGACGATCTCACAGGAAGAAGGAAGTAACGAAATTACTTCTCCTAATTCTATTGGTTTAGAAAATGTCAACAGAGACTTGCAACGCCGAGGTAAATATACATCATGATAGATGGGGGACGACTCTCGCAAGCACTGTGCATGGCATCTTTAGAGGGATTGGAACCTGTACCTGCAAATGGATAATCTACCAGCACTCCATATACCTATTCAAGTTGTTCTATAGTATATATATACAGCATCTTGTGATTTTTTCAGAATGTCGGCCAAGTTATCATGGATAAAGATGAAAAGTCAAAATTTCTCTTCTGCTTTCACTTTTAATTTTTGCATAATTCAGGCCTAAAAATATTTCTACAGATTATTGTTATTTTTTCAGAACGTCGGCCAAGTTCATGTTCATCTGTTAGTTCTGTATCAAGTATTTCTCCACCATCATCCACGCCCTCTACATTACCAAACTCTCCTGACGAACCAGACTTGCGACTTCCAGAGGTTCATTTTACAGACGATGGAGCTCATTGGTTCCGATCTTCAGCAGTTATACTCAGGTTTCACAAGTAAGTTTTTTATGGTTTCTGTTTGACTAAGTTATGATTAAGGTCCTTTCCTTATTATTCCAGTCAATCTAGCTGTATAAGAGTTTGAATAATCAGGGGGTAGGGGGAGACATTGCTAATATCTTTAGGTTAAGGACTAACAGCTAGAAATGTTGTTAACCTTGTAAAATCATTTTCAAGAGGTTTGACTGACGACCAGCCAGCTGATTGACAGGATTTTCTAGAAATCTAATTTTTTTCTTTGTCAAATATGAAACTTTCATTCTATATTCTTTATGTTTTTGAAAGAGACAAGTTAAGGTTTTGTTTTAATTTATTTGATTTAATTTTGATATTTTTTTATATTTTAGATGGTTCAACAAACCGGATGGTAATAATCCTAAAAAACATCCAATTTTATCAGGGTAAGCACTTAGGCCTACTATTTCCTTAGCAAACTTTTGGTGCTCAAAACTAAGAAGTTTCAACACTGGAAATTTAGGTTGACAAAATGGTCCTAGACTCTGTTGCCTATTTACCTTTATGGATTTTGTAGTTTTGTCTGTCTGATAATAGAGTGACCACAGATAAGTACTGGGGAATTTTCTCAAACTACTAATATTAAGCATTGTTCAGTTATTTCCCCTTTCTCGTGTCAAATTTTCATAATTCTTGCTTGCTTTCTTCTATCATTTCTTGTTATGAGTAAAAATTTACAGCAAGTGTTCAGAAATACTGAAGGGTCAGCATAATCTGTCTTTCTGACAGCAGAGTCATTGGTGTTTCAGTGTATAAACATATTTAACAATTACTTTCTCTCTTCAACCACGGATTTCCCTTTTCAAAAACAAAAGATTGGTTGATTTGATTTAACGTCTGTATATTGCAGGCGACAACATGTTTCAGGTTCTGTTTTAATATTTCTATTTCAGGTGTCATATCAAATCACAAAGTGGCCTGAGAATAATAGAAGTACGGAGCGACCCAGACGGACTAGTTTTACAACATTGGGAATATTTAAACGATACACCACCTACAGACTTTACTCTTAAAAAATCTCGACTCCGTAACATTCCAGAGGGCGCTAAAACTGTGTCTATTCTCGCTCAAGATACTTTTGGTAATATATTAAAAAAACGGCTAAAACTTGTCAACTTAGAAGGATGATGAATATGGAGAAATCAGCTCAACTCTATCAGTTTTTGTTTCGAGGAAATTTTGTGTGAAATGTTCAACCAATGTATTGCAAGTGTTTCAGATTTAAAATTCAGCACAACTCCATCCGATTTTGTGTAAAGCTAACTTTGTTTGAACTGTCAACAAATGTTTTACAATTGTTCCTGATAAAGCATCAGCATCAGGACAGTTGGTGTGGAAATGCAGGTGAAATTTTTCTAAATTTGAAAAAAGAAAATAGCAAAATAATGGTGAATGGCCTCGTGAAAAGTGAATGAATATTTGAAGGGTAATTTGTAACATGACACAGTTTTTATAATGCAGAGAAAATTCATGGAATTTTGACTACCATCTCAACAATGTCAAGCTATTACAAACTTCGTCTTATACCTTATATGGGTTGGATTCCACGTTAGCAAATACAGCCAATCAATGTCTGTAAACAGAGGGCTCTGACGTACAATCCAATCAAATTGCTGCATTCCGTAATACAAGAAATGTTGCTATTGCAGTCAAGGTATAAGACACAGTTTGTAAAAGATTGACATTGTGAAGATGTGCAACTGCTAAAAAAAAAAAGAACCCTGTTAAAATATTGTTTTAATAATTATTAGATGATATCAACTTGTTTATATGATATTAATGTTTTAAACTGAAAGATATATTTCTATTGTTAGTGATTGTTGTTGTTTTTAAATTGGTTGTTATGGTTACATTTTAACAGAATATTTATCTTGTGAAACAATTGAATAAAAATACAGTTCACCAGTTACACGTTTATCTGTAACTGTCTTAACACATTATAATAAATACTCAGCAAACCAAGACTGAATATAGTGTGCCAGTCATCTATCTAACACCCCTCAACTTCTATTGAACTCAACATGCATTCTGTCTTACAACAGTACATGTGTATGAATTGGAAGATCTCATTTGTAAAAGTGGGGTGTTTTTTGTCTGATATATAATATCCAGCCTTGGTATACCATAAGTTGTATTTTTTCAGATAGGAGATAAGAGATAATATTAGTAATTTATTATCGATAGGGTTACTGTTGCCATTTTCATGAATGGAACTTCCATTTTTGATTTTTCATGCATTTGGAAGATGTCTAGTTCTATGTGAAGCCACGGGCCTTATACTTGTAAACTTAACTTAAGATGATAGTAGTGTTGCAGTCATCTGATTGGTCAATCATTAAAGTTGATATTGAATTTAGTTTTGTTATCCAATCAGATTTCTGTATTTTTTAAAATCTGAAGTTCAAGTTTGCAAAAGGAGGCCCCGGTATGTTGTATCAATACAAGACAATACACGTATCATGGCATGTTGTATCAATACAAGACAATACACGTATCATGGCATGTTGTATCAATACAAGACAATACACATATAGTGGTGTGTTGTATCAATACAAGACATTACATGTATTGTGGTATGTTGTATCTATACAACACAATACACGTAACACAATACACATATTGTGGCATGTTGTATCAATACTAGACAATACACGTATCGTGGCATGTTGTATCAATACAAGACAATACATGTATAGTGGCATGTATCAATACAAGACAATACATGTATTGTGGTATATTGTATCAATACAAGACAATACACATATCGTGGTATGTTGTATCAAGACAATACATGTATCGTAGTATGTTGTATCAATACAAGACAATACACGATCGTGGTATGTTGTATCAATACAAGACAATACACATATCGTGGTATGTTGTATCAATACAAGACAATACACATATAGTGGTGTGTTGTATCAATACAAGACAATACACATATCGTGGTATGTTGTATCAATACAAGACAATACACATATCGTGGTATGTTGTATCAATACAAGACAATACATGTACAAATCCACTGATATGTGTCAGCACCTGTGTTTATGGAGCTTAGTAAAAGCTGTACACTATATAAAGTGACTAGTTTTAAAATTAAAGCAACTAATAAAATTACAATAGAAACTCAATAAATTCAATATAATGAGCAGCTAAATTAAAATCAAAAGGAATATATTTGGAAATTCATACAGATTTTGATATTTTAGCACTCAATAATTTTGATATTATGAAATACTTCAGGGAAAATTTGAATTTGTTTTTAGAAATTTTATTAACCCTGCCTTCGTTGTCTTGAGAATTTGAAATCTTTTAAGAAAACAGGCAAGTAAGTGTTGATATTTGATATTTGATGAAAATATTATTTAATACTTAACGCTCAGCATTTAGGCTTTAATATATTTTTAATGGAGAACTTTTTTATTTAGCAAGTGAAAAGAGTACCGATATTTTTCCATCTTCACAAAGTCTAGCTATTGCAAACTGCGTCTTATACCTTGACTGCAATAGCCACCTTTTCTGTGTCACAGTGAAATTCAATGATTTGGTTGGATTGTACGCAAGCAAATACAGCCAATCAGAGGTCTTAATGAAAGTGTGTAAATAATATGCTGTAATGTTTGCAGTCTTTCTGTCAAGGTCTCAGATTGGCTCTAATAAAATCATTTCATTCCGTGATACAAGCATGAAGGCTATTGCAGTCAAGTTGATATAAGACGCAGTTCGTAAAAGCTTGATATTGTGAAGAAGATATTTTCATGTGAACTAGTTTTTTGTAGGAAAATGAAAATGAAGTTTTTGTAATTTAGTATTTTTTTAATATTATATATATATTCTGGAAAGTTCAATTTTTTATAGTTTTTGTGGCAGCATGAATGTTTTTTTTATCAGCAATGCTTGTAGAAGTTTTCAGATTGAAAGTGTCAGTTCTAATTGTTTGTTGAATATCAAAATCCAAATAAGGCGACAATTTGAAAAAAATGTGCTGAATATGCATAACTGTTAATATATTTATTCATTTAAAACATGTTCATTATCAATTCATCTTGTCAATGTCTTGTCTTATACCTTGACTGCAATAGCAACCTTTTTTCAGAGTAGTCTGTAAATGCAGCAATTTAGTTGGATTGTATGCTAGACAATACAAAAAGGTGACTATTGCAGTCAAGGTATAAGAAGAATTAATAGCTTGACGTAGCTTGATGCTGTGAATTATGCTCAAGATAGTTTACTCATGCTCACTGTATTGGAAGCTTAACTCAAATAAGATGAAATGCAACAAATTCATGCAGGATTTTTAAAATGTTTAGCAAAACACCTTATATTATTACTATTTCAAGGGCAGTAACTCAATAACTGCTCAATCTTTTGGATAAAATTTGAAATAATTTTGTAATTGGTCTCTAAGCAATGTTTATATCATGCTATTATATATTCTGAGATTTTAGAAAAAACAGGCTACCTCATAATTTAACTCTTAATTTCAGGCAGCAAAAATAAATTAGGAAAGCTGGGAGTTTAATTCATTGCCAAAATTAATAAAATTTCAACAAGATATATAGATATATTATTAATAAATTTTTAACTCATTTTTTTTGTCAACCTAGTTGGTAAAGCAGGCTGAAGAAAAATGTGTCCAGTCAAAAATAAAACACAGACTATGTACGATAAAGCTTTCTTGACAGTAGGGAATAAATAGATACTAGGCTCATGCTGGTCATGGCAGAATTTATATCATTGCACACTGCATGGTCTTGCCATTCACATAAACTCAATCAGGTAAATCAACATTGGACATAAAACTCAATGTATATTTTGATAGCAGGTTGTACTCCTTTCCTATTGAGACAATGTACAATCCTGATTCCCTATAGATCTCAAAATATTTAACCTTGAATCATGTTGTTATTCAGAGTTTCACACTGTGTGAACTTCAGACAACTAACCTATTTCAGTCTGCATCCCTACTGAAGTTGGACAAGTAGAACTTATTCTCATCAATCTATATAAAAACCTGAGTTGATAAATTAATAATAGCATATCTATATATTAAGTTCTATATAGAATATTTAATGAATGCTAGTTTGTCTCGTTGTGTTTCTGTGTTTTCTTGCAACACTAACTGTATGTGCATTAAAATGTCGAGTTAATAAATCTAGAAAAATTGTCCTGTGTTAGTTTTACAACTACTGTATGATTGTGTTATACGCAGTTTTTTCTATCCCCCAAAAATGGCCCCTTACAGAAGGTGGTGCACACTGTATAAAGGTTTGGTAAATGATTATATTATTATTATAATTATAGTAAATGTTGGAGATCCTTTGCTCGAATAGATTCATCTTCACGCTGTCAGGCTTTTACAAACTTAGTACTTATACCTTGACTGCAATAGCTACCTTTCTTATATCACGGAAGTATGTGAAGCTATTCGATTGAATTGTATGCTGACAAATACAGCCAATTATTGGCTTTGACAGAAAGTCTGTAAACATAAAGCCTTAATAATTACAGCTTTTCTATCAAGGGTTCTGATTGGCTGTATTCGCTAGCGTTTGCAGTCAAGTCACGCAATAAATGCTAAGACTCTGACGAATGGGATAAAAAATAAAAGTGACAAAAAACATGAGAGAGAAGATAATTTTATTGCAAGCAGACATCATTGATATGCAGAAACCAAACAAACAACATTTTAAACATACAGTAGGGGCCTGTTTCACAAACACTTTAACTTGATTTTCCTGTCATCTGATTGGTCAACTACTAAAATCAATTAGAGATTTAGTTTTACGGTCCAATCAGATTATTACATTTATTCAAAACTTGATTTTATCTCAGTTAAGATATTTGTGAAACGGGGTCTCGGTTCTCTTTATCCACATGGAAGAGAAAGTATATTGGATTCCAATATAACAAGCAGAACACAATCAGATAAATGTACATAATTCATGCAAAATATTTTTACAATTACAGTTCAGCTTTGAGTAAGAGAGTAAAAGTGCTGGACAGAAAATCTGAATAAAATTTTAACAAGATAAAGCCCAGATACCACAGTGTAATTGGTGACTAATACTTAATTTATTTTCAATTTTATTGATTGACCAATTACATATAAACAAACACTAAAATTAGCAGAAGTTTGCGATGACCTGACACTGCAAATTAGAAA
Organism: Lottia gigantea; assembly: GCF_000327385.1. Taxonomy (NCBI): domain Eukaryota; kingdom Metazoa; phylum Mollusca; class Gastropoda; family Lottiidae; genus Lottia; species Lottia gigantea. The sequence continues at coordinate 517,938 of NW_008706746.1, forward strand.
ATACTGAAATCTGATTGGTTGATAAAACTTAATTAAAGTGACTGTCCAATCAGATATGAGTAGCACTAAACTATCTTGCATTACATTTGGTTAAATTGACTCAAAATATATGACTAGGAATTATAAGTGAGCAATATTGACAAGGCTGGAAAGAATGTGTTAATTAACCCTTTGACACCCCTTGAAATATAAAATGAATTCGTCCATACATCAATTTGCAACAGTGATTTGTACGTTAAGGACAGCCAATTTACAAAACCAGGGGTGTTTAATTACCTGTAAAAAGTTTCCAGCCTTGAATATGGAATACATATACATATTAAAGCTGTAGTATTGCCATCTTGTGGACTTTGTACCTGATATCTTCCTGTTTACGAATTAAAGCTTTCGATTTTCACAACATTTTCCATTAAACAGTTTTAACAAAAAATCTTCGAAATTATCTCCCTTTAACCACAAACAATTTTGGTGCAAACCTTAAGGACATTTAAGGAAAGGGTCACTTCAGCCAAAATACACCAAAAAAATTAAGAAAGTACCCAGAGTACACCAAATGGCAACACACTCTTATAGTTAATGCCAGGAATGAATTGGTGCTGGGGCTCAGAATTAAAAGTCCAGATAACTCATTTCTGACAATTTTGAGGTGCCAAAAACATATCAAAATCTATATTTCTTTCTATTTGATTTTATACAAAGAGACCGTAAACGAGTCAATCTCTGCTAAACAGAAGAAGGTTTGGATGGGGCTTAATTCTCACTTACTGGGGCCCAGCCCCCACGGACCCAACCCTAACGCCAGGGCTGACCAATAAGTTGAAGTTATTGTGAATATGAACTCATTTTCCTAAACTAGTGCAAAAATAAAATGTTATGTCATTTCCCTTTGACCACAAACAAAGTTTTAGAGATATTCTATAAATATACAGAAAGTATCTCACTGGCACATTGAAAGCATGTGTATATATATATAACTGGAGTAGTCAGGAATACCCAGTATCATTAAACAAATAAATAGTGTATGAAATGAAGACTGGATGACCATGACACAATACTGATTAGCATGAATCTCACAAGTTAAAAGTATATAACAATGATAAGATGACGATATACAGTCAAGGAGACATTGTGCGATCTAAGCTTTATTCCAGTCTAATCAAAATTAAACAATTTTATTCCCTTGTTTTATTAGTTGTTTAAATGCCAGCGCTGGAAAATGTAGAAATTTGATTGGCAGAAGTCATTGAGTTAGGGCACTGATTGGCTGTATTCACTGGTGTACAATCCAATCAAATCACTACATTCCGTCATACAAGAATAGTAGCTATTGTAGTCCAGGAATAAGACCAAGTTTGTAATAACTTGACATAGTGAAGATGCCACAACGATTCAATAGCAACTCAGTCTAAAAACTTATTTTCAGGTAGTATAATTTGAAATAGTATGATTTCAACTATCCGAAAATAAAATAGACTTCATGTTTTTTTTTGTATGAAAAGTCCGTGGATGAACACAAACATCTTTGTTTGTCAATACTAGGAATGGAAAACAACAAACAAACAGCCATAGTTTCAGAAATACAGTAATCTGATTGGTTAATTCAAGGAAAACTTCAGAAATACAGTAATCTGATTGGTTAATAAGAGAAAGATTTCAGAAATTCAATAATCTGATTCGAAAATAGCAAGAAGATTGAGAGCTGATATATTCTTCAAGCGATGTTTGATAAATATTAGTAGCGGTATTATTTCAGGTCGATTTCGAAATGTTTATAAATAGCGGTGACGTAACACATGACCGCCTGCCAGTCTGGTCTCTCCATAGCAACCATATCATTTATACACTGTAATAAACAATATCATTAGTTAACTTTTCCTGCATTTATACAAATATTTTCTTTTCCTGCTGATAGAGAACTAAATTTCATGTGTCACCTCACATCAGAATTAAAATCAGTTTTAAAATTGTCGTTATTCTGAGGCCATTAATAAAAGCCTTTCACTGATGATGATACTAGCAATACGTATTGTGTCAGAATGTTAACTTCTTCCAAGTGTTGACAGTCTAAGTTTTCCAGTATATTTTTATTTAAATGTAGTCAAACACAACTTTGGAAGTTAAAAAGTGATACAGGCACATGAAATTTAGCTAGAGCCTATATTATTTAGACAATTGCATCCCTTTTAATCAAAAGGGCAAGAGATATACTCATTGATTGTGTAGGAACATGCACCTGAAAATTGTTCTATTTCCATTCTGTTCTATATACAGAGATAAACACAGACCCAAATGTTGTTCATAATAGATTTACTATGGAAAATAGAATAAAAATTATGAAAATTTTTGTGAACTCACCAGAGTTTTAGGGATGCCCTCATCCTCACCTGCTGTGAAAGCTAACGTAAAATTTCTTCTCTAAAAATATAAATAAGCAAAGTAAAGGAACTAGGGTAAGAGTGGTAGTTACAAAATATGAAACCCTTTTTAAAATAAACAGCATCACACAATAAGTTAAAGCCCTAAATCAAAATGCCAATGGGTACTAACTATGTGAACTTTCCAAAGCATGCAAACACAACAGGGGTTTTGTTTAGCACACAACTTCACCCAAACTAATTATTACAGTGGAGATCGAATGAAATCCATGTATTGCTGAAAGTGTAGATCTAAAAAAAAAAGAGTAAAAATTGCTTGCATTGGCTAACAATTCAATAGAGCTTGAACTATTAAAGGTAAGAAAACATTCTGACTAACCTTATCATCAGTGTTAAGTTCTGTGTATGGTATTTTATGGGGGAGATAACTATGAAATATAGCACAGAACGCCAGACCATCGTTCCAACTTGAACTAAAGTTAGTTATATCTACACCCTGGTAATATACAAAATAATACACTATATAAACATTGATTAAATCAAAGGATAACAATATATAGAAGATTTTCAAAATACACTGAGCACTAGTGACAATGCTGTATATAGCTGTTTTGGAGATTGGCATTATGAAAACTTGCAGTATCCTACTATTACATAGTATGGTATATAAATCAGACAAAAATAACATGAAAAGAACAAAAAAAATTTTTTTTCAATTTCGGGTTACACAGAGATGGAAGTGTCCATTGAATTCATTTCTGGAACTTTGGGAAACATAGGCAGCGAACGTTTTGCCTTTCTTATCCAGAAAAGAAATGAATCTGCAACCCATTTCAATTTCCAACTCTTACATCGCTGGTAACAATGCTGTATAGCTGTTTTGTCTAGAGATTGGACTAATGAAGATGGGTTATACTGTGTTGATACAGTACTGTCAGTGAAATTGTAACAACATCAAATAAACACCATAGACTATTCTTTTGGACTAATAACTTTCTATACTTAATGAGTATAAATGTCTGAACAACTACTCTCTGACTACATTGTGATTCTATATTTAATAACACAATATCTTCTATCTCAACAACTATTCTACAGCTGATTCTTATATTATTATTTAACATTATGGTGAGGTGATCTCCACTTAGTACAAGTTGATCTCCACTTAGTACAAGTTGATCTCCACTTAGTACAAGTTGATCTCCACTTGTGTAAAATCAAAAAAAGAAAATATTGGAAGTTTATGGTGAAAAATCCAGAAGAATATAATGTCCACTGTAGGAAATGGAAGCGTTTGTATCTATGACGGCCACAATAGCCTAGTATGCAGCTAGAAGAAAATCTTCTTTAATTGTTAGGCGTAACATCTGCGTTACAAAATATAGTTTGTCAGAAGCTAGTTATCTCCCCTGAAGACTATCCTAGTCGTAGACAGAAGTCTGGCCGCCGTAGATTAGAAATGAAAGGATAACACTGAGGTAGTCTCACCTTATAAGTGACAGTTTTTTGTTGACACCATTTTAATAACGCATTACGTTTAGAACCACCCATCTGTTTAGCAAGATAACCTAATGGATCTTTACTACCATCTTTCTTATCATTCTCTATACTGAAATCAACAACATAAACCATTAATATAATTTATTCTTTAGAGGGAGAGTGTGTGTGTCATTTTCATAAAATACATTAAAGGGACAGGTGGGCCATTCTTTTGACCAATCATACTTTAGTCTCAGAAACAGGAATTTTTTTTAGCTAAGCCAATCAGTAATAGTGTTCACAGCTCACGGTGGAAATTTGAGCCTTCAAATCCATGTGTGTCCAGAATTATCTGCGTTTGAATGTTAAAATGACGACTCGTTAATTTAAGATACTCTGTGATATATAGAAAAGACATTTAGGAATAGTGAGATATTTCTTAAGGAATTGTCTGATTTTCATACATTTCTAGTACTTCTGAAGACTATTAAATACATATATTCAAGATTAAAATCAACACCCAAAATGCCGCACCTGTTCCTTTAATTCTGACTTACGCATTTATAAACCAGATTCTACACAACACTCTATGACTCGACAAAAAAAATTGAAACAATATAAATTGCATGAACTAGATATCCTGGATACAGTATAGTACAACATGACACGACTTCCTCTTACAATATATTGTTTCTATTTTCTTGTGACATATCGTGACATGTCAGATCTGGTTTGAGGGCACCTTAATCTTGTCTCCTGATAGTCAATAAAACATTTATTTTAATATTTTCAAGAGGAATTGAGGACCAGTTTCATACAAACAGGAATTATGATGGCTTATTAAAATAATCTTGCTTTACTTTTAGTGAAATACTGTGATTTTATCAAAGATTTTCATGTGAAATATCAGCTTCAAATGTAGATATGATCATTCAGACGCTTGATGCTTGATGCATGATGCATCATTTCAGGATTAAGGATTTCAAGACAAGGTTTACATATGGTTAACTTTTTGACACCAGAACTAACAAACTGGATATATTTAATATTCTCCTTAATGAAATAAGCTTACTCGCTTCTTAATCAAATTTCACTGATTATCTTTAAGTCAATCAAAATGTCAGCTTCAAAACAGTACTGACTGATAAAAATATATAAAATTTGGTAATGTCATATTTGAAATAATCACTTGACTCTACAAAGAAAACTTTAGCAAAAATGTCAAAATTTTGACTGACAATTACCTTCTGTAAAAACAACTTTCAAAATAATAGTGTGAGCCTATGTCTGTAATTTTTAACAACACAAAGTGGTTTCAAGGCACTACAGTACTATTTTGAAGCTGATATTGATGGGTTAAAACTGACTCCAAAATAGAGAAAGGGGTTACAGTAGTGAAAGCCTGTTGTGAATAAAATATTCCTTATAAAGAAAGAAAAGTTACTTCTAATCTAAAACACTTACTTTGTAGTGCCGCTATTCCGTCTTGGAGTACTGCGATCTTGACGGTTATGAAGTATGGAAGAGATAGTAGGTGATATTTTACTATGATCACTGTCAGACCGAACAAACGGGGGCATCGATTTCGGTTGGTCGCTAGGCGACCGGTGGAGATCAAATCTTTGTGCAGGTTTCTCGTTTGTTTTTTTCAGAACTGATTTTAACGTATTCTCACACTGGGGACTTAAGGGACTATCTTTTGTCGGGGATGTAGGTGATTTGATATAGTCTTGTAAACTAAACATACTGTCATTAGAATCTGAATTCCTACGCGAACTATCTTGACTAGAGTGAATAGACGAACACCCACTTTTAACTTGAGTTTCAATAGAACGAATCAAACTTTTAACAGATAAACTTTGGTTTTTAGGGTCAATTTTACGGACATCACGAATTGCAGCAAGTTCTCTATCAACTGAACACAACACTTTTCCCTTTAATTCTGCATTAGTTAAAATAGACTTGGAAGTTTTAGGTTCCGTGGAATATTTTTGAATAGTAGCCAAATCTAAATCTGATTTAAGACCTTCAATTTTTCCTTCTAAAGTCTTCACTTTTTCTTTCAAAGCGAAATTTTGGTTTCTGACTTCTTCCACAGTATCTTGTGTTTCTGATCTGAAATCATTGGCTATCACCACGGCAACTTGAAGATCTTTCTGGAATTGCTTCCATTCTTCCTCGTCTGTGGCATGAATATTCCGTGTTTCGTTCAATTCAATTAGAAGTTGAGAATTCCTCTGTTTAAGATCATCAACCTCTTTTTGAAGTTCCTGTATGGTGTTACCATGGTATTTCTCATTGTCTTGGTAACGATTACAGTCCTGTTCTAACTGATCAATATGATCACGTAAAGCGTGAACTTCCTGTTGTAAATCATTACGGCTTTTCTCCATGTTGGTTAGTTTGTATTCGAGATCGCTCACTTGAGTTTTTGAATTCTTTTTCACAACTTTGAGCTCCTCGTCTCGAGTCGAGAGTTGCTCCTTTAATTTCAACACTTCACATTTACAATGAGCTAAGGATTCTTCCACGTTTGCTAGTTTTTTCTCGACTTTGTCTTTTTCAAGTCGTGCGTTATCAAGAAGAGCCTCTAATTCAGTTTTATCGGTGGCATTACGGAATTGTTCCAACTCGGCTACTTTCGTTTTCTCGTTTTCCAGAAGCGTCTTCAATCGATTAATTTCAATTTTATCTGCAGTCACGACTTCCCTCATTTCTGCCCCTTGTTGCTCCAGAAGATCTTTTTCAGATTTTATACCAACAATTTTATCCTCCAATAATGATGATTTGTCACGTAGAGCTTCATTAACATCATGTACTTCCTTGAACTCATTTTCAACAGAATGAAGTGTGTTTGAATGTTCCGTTAACTTCATCATCAACTCTTCACGTTCTTCTTGAGCACTCTTTAACGAATCCATCAGTAATTCTTCACGTTTTGATTTATCTGGAAGATTTCCACTGATTAAAAGTGATTTCAATTGTTCAACTTGGATTCGTGTGTTTTCTAATTTTTCAGTCTGGGTGCACAGTGACTCTAATAATACTGCTTTTTCATCTGCGAGCCTCTCATTCTCTTCTGTCAGTTCGTTCACGGCATCCTGCAGATCGCCCAGTTCTTGAAGCGTGGCCTGAAGTTCCTCAGTGGTGCTGTAGTTGGTTTCTTCCATCATAATAATTCTTTCCGTCAAACATGCCACTGAAATTTCACTAAGTCCATCACTTTGACCACTTTTATTGCTTTGTTTCTCCCAATTTGATTGGTCGAGAGACAACACAGAAGGATGATCAGGTGTTCCACATAAATCAGCCAATGAGAGGCCAGGTTCGGATGCTGACACAGAACCAGAACGTTCGATAGATTTAACACCGCTGGACACAGTATTACCTTTGGCCCCATCTGTTGATAAACTGTCACAACTTGCACTATTGGGAATATAACTATCTGGAGTTGCTTCCCCTGATTTAGAGTTTTTACTCGCGTTGACGCCCTTTTTTAACATTGACAATTTCTCTGCGTCTGTTATCTGCTCAATGGGAATTCCTAATTCTGTCAGACGATCTGATAAATTTTTATTCTGATTCCGTAATAATTCCAACTCATCTTTTACTGCCACTGACGGAATCTGTTCTTTTAACCGTTTATTTTCGTATTTCAAACGTTCAATTTCAGCTTTTCGACCCTCAGCTTTTTGAATCAACTCAGATATTCTCGCTTCTTGAAGTTTCTTCTCTTTTTCAAAATTTGCCAAAAGTTCAGCATTGTATGCCATTACATCAGCTGGGGCTGAGGTTCGTTTACGCGTCAATTTATCCTTGCTCACGTTCTGTGTACTCTGAGCACGTTTTATTGATAAAGTTTTGTTGCTAGTGTTCATGGGTTGTGTTTTAGTGGGACAACTGATGGTGCTAGAACCACCAAGACTAGTTTTATCTATAGACTGCGTACTGGAAGCTTTACGTAATGGAATTTGACCTGGGGTTGGAAGAGTGGCTGGTTTATTTGGTTTGGATCGTCCAGACCCTTTCTCCTTTTCCTTTAAGGCCACATTTTCTTTATTTTTATCGACAGATTTTGATGAGTCTGATAACTTGGTTGTTCCTTTAGATTTACTTACACTCGGCTGTTCCATCACTGTGGATAATTTCTTTTTTTGGTGACTTGATAAATTCTCGTGACTTTTACTCAAGTATGTTTTTCCGAGCAACCGTGATTTCCCAGATCCCTGGCCGATGCCAGAGTGGTCTGATTTTGAGTGTTTCATTCCCATGGTGTTTGGTGTACTAGTAGCTGGGGGACTGGTTTTGACAGGTGTTGGCCCTTTTTCTTGTTTCTTCATTTTGAGGCTGATGTTGGGGATCTGAAAAGAGAAAAAGGTAAAAAATTTAAATTCTTTATAACCATGTAAACAATTTTCAATCCATAATCTACTAACCCTTTAACCCTTTGAACGTTGAGTGTAAATGAAATATAACATCAAACATCATATACCATGAACTGCAAGTAATAAAAGTAAAAGTGTATGACGTTAACGTTGTATGACGTCACTTAGTAACTGCTGGTATACCGGCTTCTTGGGTATATATTGTGTTAAAGTGTGGCCAGTAAACTGGTTTCAAGGGATAAAAGGGTTAAGCTACAATTATTGGTAAAGTTTACATTAAATAATAAAACACTTTTATTACATACTACTGAGTTTTATTATCTACAACCTTTCAACAGTTTACATTATCATCAATTACCTGATGTAAATCATTGAAATAAACCAAGGAGTAGAATTAAATAAAACTGTCTTCCATTATTTAATCTATTATTATGTTTGATTTATAATGATAATAGTTTCTTGATTTCAACTACTTATTCTGAATACTAAATTTATACTTAATATTTCAGTTAACATGAACATAGCTGAACTAACAGGAACCATTTCAATATAGAATTTCTCTTTTCACATTCAATGTACCAGTATATTATTATATACACTAGAACCTTACATAGATCCTGTCTACCAACTAGTCCAAATTCCTTGTCCCTATCATCTATATACCTATAACAGCTGGGTCAACTGACATATACAAGGTCATCTGACATTGGCTTTGGCTTACAGAAATCAATTTGAAAATATTGAGGGATTTTTTGAGGATCAAGATAACATTGACTGTCTAAAGTGTAGTTGTAGTTTTTTCTATTAATCTAGTTGTATTATACCCCGTGCTGATAAGAGAGTCAATATGTGGATATTAGAAGATAAATAATATCACCCCCTTGTTAGATAATCCTCAATAATATCTAGTCAACAAGGTACTGACTGTCAGATAGTCTAACTTGAATAGTGGAGAGGGGTCATTGTAACCCCCTCACCACCCCAAAATCTATTTGGTTTCAGAAAGGCACCATAAACAATAAAAATTTTTGGAAATATTACTTATTTTCAAACAATATAACAATAGAAAAGTTATGTTCCATCTGGTCATAGAATCTTATCAAAAGAGTTAGACCTGGAAGAGGGAGAGTCCTGCACAGTCTACAAGCTACATGGGAAATAGTCTGATAGTCGCTTGGGGTGAGGTTCTCGGGAGAGGGGGAGTTGTCGGATGAGGAGCAATTGTCAAGCAACAACAAAGCTGATTTGGATTACACTATATATGTGCAAACCTACCCTACTTGTCAAGCTGACCTCACAGTCATAAGGTAAATAGATTCCTGACTCTTCTGACGCCTGTCTTAACATGTCATGCAATCTTACAACACGAAATCGGGGATGTTTTGCCAGACACGCGTCTATTAAATCTCCTCCATACAAAATCAATCGAAAGAATACCTTGTTTAACATATATAACTCAAGATGTGACAAGATAAATGTTTACAAAATGTTTGAGAATATTCAATGAAGTTATCAATGAAACACAAAATCAATAGAATCACTGACAGGGTTTGGAATTTGGCCAGTAAACCTCCAAGACATTTTCAGGAATCAATGAAACTGTCTTATCAACGGAACTATTTATTTTTCTGGTTGACCAGTATTTTATAATAAAAAGACTTTGGTGAAAGTGGTTGTGAAAACAATATAATTGAAATTACGAAAGCACAGGCCAAGGAGGAAAACAGGGCAACTTTTCAGCTCCCACCTATATTTCCTTGAACAAAAAATGTTCAACAGTCTAATACTGGTCTTTATTGCCCTCAACCGGTGAAGAAGTTCAATGATTATATTATGTAGACCTTTTCTTTCAGCAGAAAAAAAAATCAAAAGAGATATAAATAAAAACCTTTAAGCTGTCACCTATGTTTCCTTAAACTATTATTTTACAGTGCATAACTGGTCTAGAGTCAATATTGCCCTTAACTGGTGTATAAATTCAATCATTATATTGTGTAGGCCAATTCTTTCAGGAAACCAGAAATCCTAAAAAACCCATACCTATATTTTCTTAAAATATTATTTAACAGTCAATAACTGGTCTATATTGCCCTCAATTTTTGTAGAAATTCAATAATAATATTATGTAGACTTTTTTTTCAGTAGACCAAAAGTTAAAAATTTGACAAGAACTTACAACTCTCACCTATATTTCCTTAAAACATTATAGTAACTGTCCATAAATAGTCTACATTGTCATTAACTGGTGTATAGGTTCAATGTTAATATGTAGATCAATTGAATATGATTCAAATAATAAACCAGAGGAAACAAAATAGTCACAGGTGTCTAGAGTATAAAACAATAATCAATATTCTAAATATATCACTAATTTTCTGACGTCATCAAATGACATTTCTACTAGACTGATGCCCAGTGACATCACTGACGTTATTTCTATCATTAATTACATTTTTTTTCCAAAATTCAACTTCCCACGTCAGTTATTAAACATAAGAAAATATGTACTTGGAACTAGAGCTTGCTTAGATTAATGATGTTTTTTCATCAGATTTCATTAATTTCTTCACTGGAAAATATTAGATTTCTTAAATCATCCCCATGTCAGTAATATGACATATGTCTGGGAACTCTAAACTAAATCCTCATGCGAATAATTCCATTACTGTTTTCTTCACTAGTTCAACATGTTAATAACTAATAAAAAATCCTTACTCTACTTTTATCCAGATAGTTATCTACAGAATACATCCATACTTGTTCACTACTTATTGATTTATTCTTATGCTGACATCCACTGTCTCTACTTGTGACCTAGGCCAGTGCTTCTATAAGAGAGTATCTCTTATAGCACCTAATACTTGTGACCTAGGCCAGTGCTTCTATAACAGAGTATCTCTTATAGCACCTAATACTTGTGACCTTGGCCAGTGCTTGAGTATAGAGAGTATCTCTTATAGCACCTAATACTTGTGACCTAGGCCAGTGCTTCTATAAGAGAGTAAAAATCTAATAATACTACACTACACAGGGTTAAAACTACCTTCAACATGTCTCCACCATCACTACCTGTATCTAGAAAGGTAAAAATCTATATGATAAGAAAGTTTGTAAGATTATTACAGATAAAGTTATAAATAGATAACCTGTAAATTGTCCCCCGACTGAAGTAGACACGCCAACCAGCGATGATTGATTGATAGTTTTAATATCCTATATTTTATCTTTAAATACTTATAGTGCTTATAGTATATTACCTAATATGGCCTGACATATCTTACATAGACAGTTGATCAATGAATGAATGAATGAATGTAATAATGAATGAATGCATGATAAAGGAATATATTTCTATGCCAGAATAAGACAACTGAATGTATGAATGAGAATATCCATTACTTCCTCATATGGTGTTACCTTTCTGATATTTTCATGAATGAAAATATTTTTTATTACTACCTAATGTAGTATTAAACACTTAAATAGGCACAAGTCACAATAAAAGGGGGGCTGTCTCCTACGTTTACGTCACGATAAGGGGAGTTTCTTACAGATTAACTCCAGTACTATAATCTTATACGCCTATTTATTTTCTCAAATCATTATTAAGTAAAAGAAAAGAACAGAAAACAAGTGGTTGCCTAACAAGATACGCCCACTTTCCTGATACATTTTCAGTATGACAAGGGCGGTCACCAATCTGTGTCAAATCGTACCAAAAATCTAATTTGTAAACACAAAATTTGATAAAATTCTAACATAAACTTTCACCTTTATCACTCTCACAAGCCAACAAATTTTGCTGTGTTTTTGCTCATGCTGTGTTTTTGCTCAGTCAAGGGCAATAACACAAATTCTATTGATCGAAAATTTGTCAAATTCAAACTTGACTAAGATCTCATGCTTATAAATGATCACACCAAATTTTATTAAAATCGAATGAAAACTGTAGTCTCTATTGTGTTTACAAACAAATATTGACGCGTTTTTCGTAAGTCAAGGGCAATAACTCAAAAACCGTTCATTGAAAGATCGTCAAATTGAACTTGTCCAATAACTCATTAATATAAATGATCACACCAAATTTCATTCAATTCAATTAAAAACTGTTGTCTCTATTGCGTTCACAAGCCAATTGTGGATGAACAGATGGACGGACCGACGGACAGGGGCGAAGACAACTACGACCACATTATTATATGGGCGTATAAAAATCTGTTATCTCTATTGCGTTCACAAGCCAATTGTGGACGGCCGGACCTAAAGGGGCGACAACAATATACAATCACATTATAATGTGGGAGTATAAAAAGAAGAAAATAAGGAAGGAAAATCAACTAGATTCTGGTTCAACAATTTTATAGTATTTTTCTCAAATAATGAAATATCTATCAGTCATGCCTATTAGACAGGCATTTTAATTTTTATAGCTCAAGTCAATACCATGCTCTATTACACCATATAATTACTGGCTTTTAATAGATGTCGTCCGGCTAATAAGAAATCACCAGAAACATTTATTTTATTACTTGAGTGATTTTCCCACACATGATTTAACAAAGTTTATCTGACCACAAAGATTTTTCCAAGTAGATTTTTAGATATTGATTATATGTACAGGATGCCTTTGTTCCTTTTTACAAAACAAACCATAATATAATAATATGCATGCCTGTTGATTTGCTGGTTAAAAAAATCATGAGATAACATTGATAACTTATAATTTCCATCCTAAATACACGGTTTATCTGCTTGAGTGAAGCACAGTAGAAATAAAAATGAATGGAGTTGAACGTCCTACTTTTCTGCACCATGTGGGCTAATGAAGATGGGTGACATGTGCAATGAGGGAAATTTTGCCAGGATAGCGGTATGAGCCTGCTCTTTTTCGATTTCCGACTGTTGAGGGATCTTTAATGTGCCTGTAGGGGCTTGTCAGGGCCACGGTTTATTGTCCCATCCTAGACGCTTGTTCCATGGAGATGTGTTGAAGAGACAATGTTGTCTGATGATTTTATATATTTGTATAAGTGAAACACGGTAGGAATATGAAGTAGTTTCAGACATGTTCAAGAGACTATAGTGTTTCAGGGTAGATATCTGTAGTTGAACCAGGTGATGTCTTAGATGCATGTCTTTCTAACACATTTTAAAGAAATATAATATAAACTTCCTGGGGATAATTTAAAACTAATTCAAATAAGTTAATTAATAAAACTGAATCAGACAACCTGTTTTAATCATTAAACTATAAAAACTACAGGATGTTACTGGAAAACAGCCTCCAGATTACAATTACCAACAATAACAGATATTTCTATCAAATAACAAAACTTGACTGGTAATCTTTCTTCATTATTCCAGTTTACCAAACTATAAATATATACTGCATAAGTTATAAGTTGCTGTAAATGGGTACTGAATAAGTCATCTTTCCTCATTATTCCAGTTGACCCAGCTGTAAATGGATACTGACTAAGTCATCTTTCCTCATTATTCCAGTTGACCCAGCTGTAAATGGGTAGTGAATAAGTCATCCTTCCTCATTATTCCAGTTGACCCAGCTGTAAATGGATACTGAGTAAGTCATCTTTCCTCATTATTCTAGTTGACCCAGCTGTAAATGGGTACTGAATAAGTCATCTTTCCTCATTATTCCAGTTGACCCAGCTGTAAATGGATACTGAATAAGTCATCTTTCCTCATTATTCTAGTCAACCCAGCTGTAAATGGATACTGAATAAGTCATCTTTCCTCATTATTCTAGTCAACCCAGCTGTAAATGGATACTGAATAAGTCATCTTTCCTCATTATTCTAGTCAACCCAGCTGTAAATGGATACTGAATAAGTCATCTTTCCTCATTATTCCAGTTGACCCAGCTGTAAATGGGTAGTGAATAAGTCATCTTTCCTCATTATTCCAGTTGACCCAGCTGTAAATGGGTAGTGAATAAGTCATCTTTCCTCATTATTCCAGTTGACCCAGCTGTAAATGGATACTGACTAAGTCATCTTTCCTCATTATTCCAGTTGACCCAGCTGTAAATGGGTACTGAATAAGTCATCTTTCCTCATTATTCTAGTCAACCCAGCTGTAAATGGATACTGAACAAGTCATCTTTCCTCATTATTCCAGTTGACCCAGCTGTAAATGGGTAGTGAATAAGTCATCTTTCCTCATTATTCCAGTTGACCCAGCTGTAAATGAGTTCAGATAATCTGGGGTAGACATATCAAGAGATTGGGTCAAGAACCAACTAAAAGACAAGATCCTCTTGAATCCAAGTAACCCTTGTAAATAATGGTTGTATCTTGTTATTAAATGAGAAGTAAAAATTAACCTTGTAACAACTAATATATAAGAGAGAAAAGGCAGGTAAATTCTCAATAAAGATCTGTATTGATATAAAGAGAGTTTGTGTGTACTGTAAACACAGTTAATGTTGGACTAGTACAGGTCATTGTTAGTGCGATCAACAGAAAGCATTGGTTGGGGAATTGTCGAAAGATCCACTTTATTTCTTCTAGGAGCAAATATCATTTTAAAATTGAAAATGTCAGTCCAATGTACAGAAAGCATTGGTCCGGACAATGGAATAGTGTGCCATATATTTCTAACGAGAGTCATGTCATTTCAAGGTGAGAATACAAGAGTTACTGTTTATTATAAAAAGGTGAAGTTTATGGATACAGAAGAATATAGACGAAACTAAAACATGAGGTATATGTCCAGACACAAGCAGTGCCCAGTATATCTTGAGTGGTCAGGGCTATTAGTATACTCTCTTTAGATATCCATCTGTCATAGGATCTTTAACATGCACAGTACACAGGTTCTTAGTTTATTATCCTATCTAAATGTCTAGACAATTTTTCCATATCAGCCCACTGACCTGCATCATTGACAGAGAGAAACCGGTTGAAACATTTGAAGGTATTGGTGGGATTGAACCACAAACTATCAGGTTGCACAAAATCTAAACATAGTTTAAAGTATATTAATGATCTTTTCAAGCACTGAATTGGAGCATTATAGACAACAAACCTGACAACTTTTAATTATTACATATACCTTGAATAAATAAACCAAGTAGTAACGATCCAAACTGCAAAACAAAACCACACATCACATTGGCGTAGCATTGGTAGCAGTTTATGAACTTTTCATACGAGGAAGTATATCAATCATAAATCAGTGAAATGTGGTATCAGGTGTCTAGAAGAGGAATCATACTCTGCCTGGGAACCATTCCTAATGAGCTTACATCATAATTCAAACTGAAAATATCATTCTTACCAAAATATCCTAAGTCATAGAATGCATGCATTGCCATTCAAACCCATTATTAAACTGTTTATATTTATCCCTTTTTGAATGGATAGTGAATGGCTTCTTAGTGGTTTGTTAGATTTTATCATTTTTTTAACCAGAAATACACAAAGATGAGTGGCTGAAGTCAGTTTTGTGTTGAAATAGATCACTAATGGGTGTCACGGTCAGGGCAAATTGGGAACATAAAATATAGCTAGTACAAATACTAGAACAAACAACATGGGAGAATCACAGATATCAAGATACATCATAATGGCAAGGTGAAGACCACTGCCAAGACTAAAACAAACAAATACCATGGGAGAATCAAAAGAACTGATTGCAACTAAATAAAGTTTTATTTTCTAGTTTTCATCAAATTTTATATGTCTCCACACCACACCACAAAGATATTCTAAGACAACCGATACATAATTTAAAAGTCAATTTCGAATATTTGTGTTATAACAGAAAAAAACCTAATTCTGAGCTAAGAGTGTTATAACAGAAAAAAATCAAATTCTGAGCTGAGAGTGTTATAACAGAATAAAATCTAATTCTGAGCTGAGAGTGTTATAGCAGAATAAAATCTAATTCTGAGTTGAGAGTGAGCAGAAAATAGAAATTTCCAATGAAATGGAGATCTACATCTGGTTTCTATTGTAGATAATATTTTTAGTGAATAGTATAATACTGTTTATGACCCTGAACAAACTTTTTAAAATAATGGGTATTAATAGCTAACAGACTGAATTTATAGACCGGAAACCTACAGAGCTCATTTACTATGACCTGCTAGCAGGCTACAGACAACAATTAAATTCTAGTATGTGCTGATTAAATGTATGGCAAATTTTTATAGACTGGCCACTGGGGGAAAATTGAAATTATAGGTCCTACAGACGACAATCAAACTTGTTCCTGATTGAGTTTGTTGTTGTATACTTACTTGTTGAACACAATGAGTATAAATAGCTAACAGATGATATGTTATCAGGAAACTGGCCTGGAGAATGAGGAAACAAGGAAATGGCCTGAAGAAAGAGGAAACCTCTTAATGTAAGATTTGGTCACAATGATACTTCTTAACAGTACAAAATATCATTGACTGCTGTTCATTTAGTAAGTTAAATGTTTCAAAGTCAAAATACTTGCACAATGACAAACAATAAAAATTCTTAGCAAAAAGAAACTACATATTGACATGACAGGTGTATAA
Source organism: Lottia gigantea (assembly GCF_000327385.1). Classification (NCBI taxonomy): domain Eukaryota; kingdom Metazoa; phylum Mollusca; class Gastropoda; family Lottiidae; genus Lottia; species Lottia gigantea. Next base: position 534,710 of record NW_008706746.1, read on the forward strand.
ATATCTGAATAAATTCACCATGAATACAACCTGAATTCAAGTCATGTTTTAAAAGATTCTTCAAAAACTTTAGCCATAATACAATAAACACAACCAAATTGAATAAATATACTTCAAATTCACTTGTTCTATTTTGGTACGGTCAAATAAAACTTTTGATAGTATTTTCTCTATTATCGAATGAAATGCAGTTTTAAAAGGATTGTAAAGAGGTTTTCTAAATTTTTTATGTGTACTGGGGACACTGAAAGCATCAATTTGTACTAACCAGTCTTCAATCAGATGTATGTGGTTCCTGCAATTCCAATAAAACTAAGTGTTTACTAATCACAAAGGGTCTTATGTAATATAGCATATTTTGCGATTAGTGTCATCAAACACATAGTTTTGGTGTAACATTTCTTCAATTTTCCTTTAACTGAGATTTGAGTAAATTTGTTAATAATTCTCCACCCTAATTTAATAAAGGTCATGTCTTGTCAAAAACCTGGAGACATAATAGGCCAACAATAAACACAAGTAAATTGAATAAATATACTTTAAATTAGATTTTTTTCTGTTATAACACTCTCACTCTAATGGTACGATCAAATAAAACTCTTACTAATATTTTATATTGAAATGATGTGTCATACACTGCTTTACACTTCCTGATTGGGCTAATAAAGACCGGCAATATTCTGCAGTGTTTAATGAGAAGAATTGTACTAAGACAATGGCATTATCCATGACTGCATTTGGTATTTATCAGTCAAAGTTCCAATGACCCCTACCCTCAGTTTATAAAGGTCATGGCATGTCACCTTGGTTACTGTTTCCCTTTCATACTCAGATTTAAGTGGTGATGAGACAGGAAGAGGGAGAAAGAGGGGTGGGTGGCTACAGTGCCTGTAATGCCTCACCCTCATTTATTAAAGGTCATGTTATGTCACCTTCATTACTGTTTAGAGGCGAGAGAGAGAGGGGATGGGGAAGAGTTTTAGCCTCACCCTCATTTTATAAAAGTTGTGTCAAGTCACCTTAACACATAGGTTGAAGGGAGTGCAAAGGGATTCCTGTTGAAAATATTGACCCCTTACAGCGACTAGAGATACAGACTGGGTGGCGTTCAGACATGCAGGCGTCGGTCTCTGTCTGTCACTCACATTCTCAGAGACAACAACTCTAACATTTTCTAATGTCATCGCCAAATTTAACAAGTAGCTTTTAACATTTAGTCTGATGACATTTACATACTGAAAACACGACTTATAACTTGACTTCAAACAAGTTTAAATGTTGTTTAATAGAGCACTAGGTTGAAAAACTTGTTAAACTGGAAAAATTTATCTTTAAAATACTTTACATCAGTCCATCTATGTCATTGATCATTATCTAGCATATCAGAGGGAATTAGATTGAAAACAATCTGGAGATACAACGTCATACATCATGAGATCAAAATCACACTAACGTGATCTTTGCCTGTCAACTTTTAAATATGAAAAAGAACAGTGATTATTCAACAAACTCAATACAAAATCATCTTTATTAGCCATGCGAACTCTCTCAATGGCATACAGAATTGACAATCAGCATATGTGGATTCTCTGAAAGGAATTAGGGAGTTCAGACAAATCCCTAATAGCATTATTAGCCATGTGGACTCTATGGAAAGAATACAAAACCTATGTCAAGTTTGATTCAACAACAATGCTGAATGACTGCTTAAAGGAGACAAGTCCATATTTAAATTTGAACCTCATTTGTAAACAAGTTTTCCTGCTGAGTATTTGACATCGACAAAAGGCAAAATTATTATGAAATGGTGTTTTTATCCTACTATTCAGCAACTGAATTCAATTATAAAATGTTTTGAAAGTGTATATACGTCCTAATTTTTTGCACATTTTATATAACACTATAATTCACGAGGTTTAAAATATGATATATAAAAGAAAGAAAACACAAGTCTTACCAAATGTAGTATTACAAGTATTAGCCTCCATTGTTTAATAACACCACCCTCTACAGGGTTATTGACACAAAACACAGCTAGGTTGTTTGGGAAATAAAAACTAAATAAATACCGCCCCGAGGTATGGGAGAATGATGATTGGAAATCAAACGGGTAAATCTATTAGTTGGTTATATCAGTTGTCAGTTCAATTGATTCACCATGGTTAATGTATCCTCGTTATTCTCTACGTTATTTCTGACCTGCGAATATATAACTTGAATCTTGAATCACTACTCCTTCATCACAATGGTCAGGAAACGGTTGTAGTGAATTGAATTCAAAAACTAGGTATAGTGTTATACACCTTCACAAAATCATCTCATAATAGATTGTTGTTAAATGATAACTTCATAGAATTATTCCAGTTTGGTTTGAAAAACTATAAAATCTTTTAACTAACTGAACAAAATAAAATAGCACTTTGAAATAATAGTTCTTTAGATAAGATTATTGGTTACTGGAATTGTTTTAGTTGGCCTATATCTGTATTTTTATATTCCATATCTATTTTAACATTAAGTTACTCTGTTGTACTTCAATAATATTGTAAATTAAAGCTCTGTTTTGTCATGAAAATCTCATAAAATCCACATAACAATAGTCTTATAGGTTAGATATCTATTATACACCAGCTAAAATATAAACATGCATGTCTCAAATATATTTAATCTTAGTCAATTTCTCCCATGGGCAAAATAAAACTTGACTTGTACACAGTAACACAGGCTGAATTTAAAACTGGAAGTTATATATCTTTCAAATCAATCAGAGCTTCATTTAACTATAACTGTTTTATTTCTCTTAAAATCAAAATCAGGGACAAATATCCATCTTTTATTTCCTTCTTAAACCACTGCTATCTTATCTATAAAACAATATCTTTGTAAGTTTAGTCTAAAATATCTCACTATAACCATTTCTTCTGATAAAATATCCCTTTCTTTCCTAAATCTTAGACATAGTTTTAAAACAGCTAACTTATCCACGAAACAATATCAATCATTAGTAAGTTTAATCTAAAATAATAATCACGTAATACACACTGTAATATAGATCTGCAAACTAACACTAATCCAAGAAAAAAATAATCTTATTGAAAATTTGTCCACATAATATGTTGAACAATGGCAGGTAAAAATATCTGTGCACTTTATCCCTAGAAACTATGTTATAGAAAGTTTAATCTATAATTATCAATATATATACAATAGAAACCACTGTGTAAATCAGTATCAGAATGTTATTATTAATCCAGGTACAAGGTAGATAAAATATTATGTTCACACTATTCACAAAAGAATTTGTTATTGAAAGTTATTGTGTAAAATTACTGATATACGCAAAAAACAAACTGCAAAGTATCTGAAAATATTTTTTCACTCAATATTAAATAATCATAAGAACAAAGGTTGAAAAACTATGAAAATTATTTATAGAAGTTTTGAAAAATATATTCCCTGAACACAAACTTAAAAATTCACTCAGATACTAAACAAAGGTGTAAAAACTGTGCACTTTGCGTATCCACTGTACGAATGGAAGTTTTGTCTAAATTATCACCATTCTATAGACAAATCTAATCTGGTATGTAAAACTAGTTGTTCCCCACTCAAATCACACTGATAATCCAAAGATTTACTCTCAGTTTTAGTACCATTAATAGTTAATTATGACTGTTAAATCCTAATAAAGTGCAATTTAATGCCCATCACTTGCTGATAGTTCACATTTTTTAAATTCAAACACCAAGGATTGTCAACTACTAGGCAATAAGGGGCTGTGGGTTCAAATCCTCTTCAAGGCAAGAAATACTCTGATGTCTATGCCAGTGATTCAGAATGTTGCCCTGGTGTCGGCTCTCATTCCCTAATACCAAGGAAATATAATGAAATTAATTAAGATTACACTCCATCCAAATGTCATCAGTAGTCACACTCTATCTCCCAACCTGGTCCTGTCTCTACCTAGACTATACAATATAACACAGTGTAACACACTCCAACACAAAGTAACAAAGGATCTCTCAGTTATTTAGCAACACAAGGTTAAACAACTATATTATGTCACCGTATAAAGAAACAATCTTTAACAATTTTAAACCCTTTACTGATAAATACCAGCAAGTTTTCTATTTATAAGTTTAGTTAATGAAATGATTCAATTTCTTGACATATCCATGAAATTTAAAACAATTTAAAGCAATTTCATTAAATAGAGCTCTATCCAGCATTTCACATGTTTAATCAAGTTTAAAATCTTGAGTTTTTAATCAACCACAAACATCTTGACAAAGACTATATTATCCTTCTTTCAGACCACAATGGATTCACATTCCACAAAAATTTTATACAAAATGCATCCAAGATCACGACATCTATCCGAAATACTTCTCATAATCTTCTATAAATATCCACATCATTTCTGTTTCAAAAAATAACATGTTGAAAGTGTTTCCCACAATCCAAGTTTTATTTCCGAAAATGTTCTGTTGACACCTAAACAACCACATTGAGTCACAAATTATTTCTTCCAAGCAACGTTTCAAAAGTAAAGTATTCGAAATCATACAGTTTCCAGCAGTTTATAGGTATGAACTCTGATGACATCTACAAGGTTTATAAAACCCAGTCGCTGGCTGTTTGTAAACCACCTGCCTGTGATGAGATAGACCTGATTTCAGAGATAAGTTAGTCAATATACCAGTTTCTAACAGAGAAATCAAGATACAAGCTAGTACAACTTGATTTCTAACTATTTACATGTTTTCTCTTCATTACAGATATTCATAATGTTGTTAAGAATTTCAGTCAAGTAAAGAAGATAGAGGATGGTGTTGTTAATATAATAGACTAGCCCTAGTTTTATGGTCGTTTATTCTCAATATAATACTCTTTATTAGTTATTTCAGTTGATATGTACCCAAATGAATGAATGAATGAATGAATGAATGAATGAATGAATGAATGAATGAATGAATGAATGAATGAATGAATGAATGAATGAATGAATGAATGAATGAATGGATGGATGGATGGATGGATGGATGGATGGATGGATGGATGGATGGATGGATGAATGAATGAATGGATGGATGGATGAATGAATGAATGAATGAATGAATGAATGAATGAATGAATGAATGAATGAATGAATGAATGAATGAATGAATCAATGAATCAATGAATCAATGAATGAGCATTTTAAAAATATTTTTTATCAAAATCTTGAGCACTGTACTTAAAAAAGATCAAACACATGAGAAAATATAAAAAAAAAAATCAAACATATTCAGAAGTTCCTTTGATTAAGGACAAACTAGATGCTTAATTGCAAAGTGAAAAGTGATACAGAAAAAAAAATTATTCTCTGTCATATAAAAAATAAATCTTAGACAAATATTTCCCATAAATTGTCCAGTTAATTACTTTTTAATTATTCTTGATCATAAGAAGAAGTTAGTTAATGGGTATATAGGTAATTATATGACCACAATATACAGCCTTAGGCCAGGATCACACATGATTACACCTGATAGACCTGACACCCACTTTACTTATCTTAATGGAAAATCAACAATCAGATTTCTTTCATCAGGGGTCTTATTCTCCAAAACTTAACTATAAGAAATACAGTAATCTGATTGGATAACAAACCTAAATTCCAAATCAATTTTAGTGATTGACCAATCAGATAACTGGAACACTAAAACATCTAAAGTTAAGTTTTTGTATATGAGGCTCATGACTCAATCACTGACAATTTACTATTTCTAGCTTCTGTTGTATATATAAAATAACTTATATTTTTTTATTGCAGTATTTCTGAAATTACAAGAATCACAGGTGACATTGATAGGTTTGAATAGAAGCTATAATGTCTCCATTTACATGATATACTCTTCAGATTTTTCAACCTTCTTTCCCCTCATCAGTGATGCAGGTCGGAGGGCTGACATGCAAAAAAGGTCTAGTCATTTAGATGGGACAATAAACCGAGGCCATGTGTGGTACAGGCTGTTCATGTTAAGGATCCCTCGACAGTTGGAAATCGAAAAAGATCATGAGCCACTATGGTGGCAAAATTTCCCTCATTGCACACTGCATGGAGTTGCCTGTCTTCATTAGCCCAAGTGGTGCAGAATAGTAGGAAAACGCCATTCATTTGATTTCCACTTACATGTCATAGCTTGAAATACATGTCATATATCCAGCATTGTGAAATGAGCAAAATAACAGCATTAGATACTCTTTTTCCATTTTCTAACTTTCAAGGGATCTTTAACATGAACAGTTGAAAAACCAGACGCATTTTCTGAGGAAGGCTGAGGGAAGGACAGTTACATAGCACCCTTGTTCAATATTTCCAGTGCCCTTATTTTCCAAAACTTAACACAGATAATTAGATTTTAAGAAATACAATGATCTGATAACAATACTGAATCTAAAATTGATTTTAGTGATTGACCAGTTAGATGACTGAAACACTCAAATTATCTTAAGTTAAATTTTCAGGAATAAAGCCATAGGCAAGCAGTTTTAGTTTTTTTTCATACCCTCCTTAAGACCCACAGGCATATGGCTATTACATGCATTAACATAAGACTTTACCTTGAGCCATTGAAGAACTTTACCACTGCTAGAATCCATGAGATTGGTCACGTCTTAACAACGAATATTGAGAGGTAAATCAAGTGAACATCCTTTAAACATGTATGGCATAGTACCCCAACATTCTATTCCATCAAGTCAACAACCTTTAATCATGTATGACAAAGTATCTTAACATTTTTTACCATCATGATGTACATCCTTGAAACATGTAGGGCAAAACACTGTTATCTATTCTACTATATAGCTGAAACATAAACTGCTATACATATTTTTTGGCACAGATTCATAAAGTTACTCAGTTAATTCCATATCTTACATCAAAGCCATCACAAATATACTGTATATCTTGTTGAAAACAACGTGGGAACATCCACTGAGCATTAAAGTCAAATGAGAATTAATAACCAAGTCAGACGAATTAAAATTACATCCAAACACATGCATTGGCCATTGACTTTAAATGAGTCACAACAGTAAAACATAAGACCAAAAACTACATCCCAATACATTCACTTAAAGTTAAAACAAAATGAAAAATAACTCTTTTCAAAACCATCCACTAAATGTAAAACTCAAAATTAGAATAATAATCAAGAAAGAAGAACTAAAAACTACATCTCCACAATCCGCTAAACATTGAAGATAAAATTTTAGCAAGAAGACAAGAAGACTACATCCGAATACATCCAATAAACATTTTAGACATAGACCGAAAACTACATTTGAATACATCCACGAAACATTAAAGTCAAAATTAGAATATATCTTTTGAAAACATCCACTAAACATAAAGACGGGAGGAACATCCACTGAACGTTGAAGACAAAATGAGAATCATCTCACCATGACAGAAGAATACTAAGATAGAAGTAGGTGTATAAAAACAATACATGTAATCACCAGATACCAAGGTTATTTCTTATCTCTCACCACCTATAAATAACTTAAAGTAACTCTCTTATGTTTTATTAAGAACAAAATGACATGGAGTTTTACACTGTCTTATTGAGGCAGTGAAATAGATCTATCTGTACTTGTAGTGAGTTAAATTGTCGTCTGCTAGGGGATTAGGCAACATGAGTTCCAAATCTCCAAAAGACAACAGAAATTCTGATGTCAGACAGTTCTCTTGCATGTCTACCTGCCTTTCAACACCTATCACCTATCCTTGCCCATGCTTAACAACTTCTGAAATGTGTAAATGTCAATACTTCACCATATTCTGGGTTGGCACACGGTCTTTTAGTGGCAGTGGAATAGATCAATTACCAAGTTGATTTGTTTGGGGATGAAGTGCCATGAGTACAGACCATTATCAAGGCAAAGAAAATGCTGGTGCCACAACCAGTGTTTCCAAAAGTCTTGGCTTTCAACCACTATCACCTATCCTTGCTGTGTCTGGCTATATCAATATCGCCTTGAAGGGACAACGACTTACTGATTTTATAAATTCAATTGTACTTCTCTCTAAAGGGTTGCAACACTGCTTTTTTGTGGCAGTAGAATAGCTAAATTGGTAGAAACTTGAATTGTTGTCTATTATGTACAGGCAATAATTCTAATGCCATGACCAGTTCATCTGAAAATTGGCCTGGTGTCATCTTTAATCTCTTGTCACTCTTCTGTAATTTAATGAACAAGGACAATACCATTCAGTGTACAATGGGAATTTGGCCAAGACATCCAAGATTTCTAACCATCAAGATGATCATTCACAGCCTGTAGCACATAAGGCCTTGATTTCTTGACCATAAAAGTGTCTATTCATAAGAGACAGTTCCATTTTGTACTTTGTAAACTGCATCACCCAAAAGAAGAACCAAGTTAAAAATGCAGATTTGGATTTCAAGTCTCCATGTAAGCACTCCCTACATGTCCGAATTACAATATCCGTTTTGAAGCAACAGCAGTCAGCTTCCACAGAACTTATTGGTTTAATTGTAAGGGTACAGCAAGTCAGATTCTAGTTTTGAAAAGGAATAAGGGTAGCAGAATATTAGATTTATCAGATCATAAAGCCAGTAATTAGATATGTTCTTTTTACAACAACCCATATATAAGTATTTATCAGTTTAATTTGAGTTTAAGTCTACAATGTGCATTTAGTCATGGTTTCTGTACTGTTACGGTCATTTTGTTTTACAATGAAAATAAAAAGTTTACTTACATGATATAAGATACAATGAATCCATTTTTAAGATAAAAAACTGAATGATCAGCAATAAATCAAACAACAAATAAAGAAGGATAAATAGTGTTTGTTTGTTTTGTTAATAAATTTATAAATGGTGCAATCAAATATTTCTAGATAACACTGTCTGTCAGCATGTGAAATCAAGAATTAGAAATAGTATATCTAGTGATTCTTTCTAATATTTGATAACACTATCTGTATGAACATGTGAAATCAAGAATTGGCATTTATAATCCATATATCTAGTTAGTGATTCTCTATAATATTTGATAACACTGCCTGTATGAACATGTGAAATCTAGAATTGGCATTTATAATCCATATATCTAAAGTGATTCTTTATAACATTTGATACCACTGTCTGTATGAGAATATAAAGTTAGGAAATTCAAATTTTTAAAATAAATTCCAATTTTCACTGTCCATATGAAAACATGAAAACATATTATCATAAGTTCACTCAACTATCCAAATATCTAATATCACCAAAAATAAATCTCTTGCAGAAAACAGTCAACACCCAATATTCTTCAACACAATCAAGTTATTAATTAGTTCACCAACTATCCAAATTAACACAATATCACTCAAAATTATTCTCTTGCATTAAAAAGTGAACACCCAATACTTTTAATACTTGATAATTATTTCACTAGATCATCCAAATTAACCAATATCACAATGATATATTTAAAAAAGTTAAAGGAGTGGCTAACTGATGTCAAGAATTTCCTGTCCACTGACACTTCATATTTCACATTTTTTAACTCAATCTTTTCCTGATTAACAATTAGACACTTGACGTTCACACTTGATTGGACATTAAAGTGACAGTTTCGCCACTCATTCGACCAATTGTAACCTAGTCTCAGAAACAGGATTTTTTCAGCTAAGCAAATTAGAAATAGTGTTCACTGCCTTCTTAGAAACATGTGTCCAGAATTATCCTTGTTTGAAAGTTAAAATGACACCCACCTTTCCTTGAGACTCAGTCATAGTGAAATTCCTAGTTGGAAGTATATCTGAAGGGATTGTGCGATTTTTGTGCGTTTCTGGTATTTTTGAAGATGATCTTAATATATTCAAGACCCAAATCAATGCCAGAAAATGATATGAACAGGATACATTATGAAATATTGATATCAAAGTAATGAAGAGATGGAAACTGAACTTTCTTTCAAGAATTTATTTATAACCATATCAAATTTATATAGCAAAGATTACTTCCTCTACTACTGCTAATAAAGAAAAAAAATTATTTATCAGATTGTGGTTACTTTGACTATTGCTATTACTTTATATCTGGAGGCCAGGGGGGTGTGTGGGGGGTGTGTGGGGGATCATGGTCTCCCACAGAATTCAGGAGTTGGGAAATAAACTTTATCAGAAAAAAACTATAAATTCAAAAATTTGACAAAAAATTGAACAAATGACTGCAGATAAACAACACAGGCTATAAAAGGGAGGTAATCAGATGAAAATGTGAAATCAATAGTTAACAGTGGTCTGTTGTCGCAATAGCCAAACTATAGACAGGCAATAATACCTTTGCATATATCAGGTTACCATTCAAACCCTTAATCTGTAGTTTCAATTTTAGTTTGGATTCTTAATATATCTCCTCTTATATCACATATAATGATCCAAGTGTAGACATGAGAATAAATTCTACTTGTCCATCCAAGGGATGCAGGCTGAAATAGGTCAGTTGTCTGAAGATCACACAGTGTTAAACTCTGAGTAACATGTTTCAGGTTCTGTTTTGCTATTTCTAGTGATGAAAATATATGAATATGATAATAATATATAGACATATTGACATACCTTTGATGAGCCCATCATTTCAAATTATCACTCTCTTTGACAGTGTACAGAAGAGTATCAACTTCCTGTAGCAGGAATATTACTATTATCCTGATCAATGAGTTCCATTAATCCTAATATTCAACTTCAGTAGGGATGCAGGCTGAAAACAGGTCAGTTGCCTGAAGATCGCATAAAGTGAAAATCGGAGTAACACAATAATACAAGTTCTGTTTTAATTTTTTTTATTCTAATATTACAGCTACCACTTTATATCCAAACCGATTGTCCTGATGAGGATTTTTTATCCAAAACATGTGTGCACAACATAATTATCCTCTACCTATTCTTAAATCATTAAAAAAGTTATGTATCCTAATTAAACATAGCATATAAAGTTCTTCAAAACCAAGTTTAAAGTTGCAAAAACACAATGGAAACAAGCTGACAATTACAAGGAAATTTGTCAAATATGAACACTCACTTCAATTCTCTGAAAATCTGGGCAAAACGTGACTCAGATCAATAAAAGCTAAGCTTATGCATGCCATAATATCACTATACAAGTAGAGATTGTGTGTTGGGTGAAGTCTATTGTTCCATTGAGGATGTTTTTCCTGTTTTCTAGCAGTAACAATACAAACTAACTTCCTATTGCCTTCATTTCTACTCATATCTGACCTTGAACTTTACATCAGTATTTGAGGACAAAATGGTATTGAGGTGTGCATGGGCAATGCAGACGAAAGATATCCAGAAAGATTGGGGAGAGGTTTGTGATGATTAACAACTGTATCTAGGTGGGTGGAGTTTAAGCTGTTCTTGCAGATTGGTGAATTGCCTTCATTTCTTCTCATGTCTGACTTCTCATGTAGCCCATTTTGGATAAATACTGACTAATCTGCCAGACGATATCCGAATACTAGGAGTATCACAGTTCATTGTTTAAATTATCCTTCCAATTGCCTACTTTATATTCATATTTGACCTTGAACTCAACCAGTATTTGAGGACATCTTTAACCCATTTGGGATAAATACTGTACAATTTCCTGGCCAGTTTATGCCTAGAAGGGTGTCTTGATTTACTGTTGAAACGATTCGGTTTCTAACTAACTTCCTATTGCCTTCATTTCTATTCATATCTGACCTTAAACTTTACATCAGTATTTGAGGACATCTATAGTCCATTTGAGATAAATATTGCTAAATATTTATTATTGATAGATAACTAGATTACTTTTTAAGTCTAGGGGTGCCATGTTGACTGTCTAAATGATCACATTCTAACTTACATGCTATTGCCTTCATTTCCATGCATGATGTCTGAATTTCAACCTTTACATCAGTATTTGAATACATCTATTCTGTAGTCTATTTGGGATAAATATTGCATTTTCCTGGCTAGTGTGTTTGAAGAGGTGCTGATATCTATTTGGTAGCTTCAGCAGAATATTCCAGTAGGTACATATTCTCATTCTCCCTATTGCTGATAAGCTTAGCTAAAAACTCTTATCATATCCATGTTTTAATACCATAAGCTATGTGATAATCTATATAATGAATTTCTTTGGAAATTTACAGGAACCACAGACTTTGGATGAGAAATTAGAATGAAGCAAATGAAAGCTATTAGTGTTTTTTTATGTGTCCCCATACATACAAAAGTAAGCTTTTCAAAAATGGAAGCTAAGAGTACAGTACTGATTGTACACAAGACATTAATGTACATAGAACAACCTTTGAGTTCATTTTAATTCGAACTTCTTTATTTCAAAGGATGATGGTAATGACTCTGTTGAAGCTGATCCTGATTCAGATTGATTATCTGAAAAATAAGTTCTGAAAATGTCTGAAGAATGAATTTGAAATAGAAAATGTTGAATTACCTGTGAAGAATAACAACTGTGAAATCTGAGAACTTTTTAATCTGCCACACTCATCTTAAACTCTCTAATGTAACAACCTATTCTTCTTCTCATCAATATTAACAATCTAAATCAAAGTAAAATATTAAAACATTATTTCCGAAAAATCATAAAAATATCATAAGCTTATAGCTTACATTCGATTCATACAACTTCACATTGATCAAGGTATTACAAACTTTGTCTTATACCTTGACTAAAATAGCCACTGTTTTAGTTTTAAAGCGATTCGATATACACTAGCAAATACAACCAATAAGAACCTGTGACTAAAAAGTTGTGAACACTATGGCTTATTATTTACAGGCTTTCTTTAAAGTGATTAGATGATTGTCTGTATTCATAAGCTTAATTTCACAGTTCCAAGATTCATACAGGACTAGATCAAGCTTAGTTACCACGTCCTGTGCATTTTAAAAGAATTCTATGCTCATGTCACCTGTCATTTTATTTTTCAATTTGATTTGTTTTGATTTTTACATTTAGAAAAAATTAAATATTTTCTTTTTCTTTTTTTTTCTTTGCACAATAGGTTGTACTTACAACAATACTTTAGCTCACAATTTTGCAAAAACTGTGCACATAAATTCTGATTTTATCACAATCGTTGAACAAAGGGCCGTTTATTTGAAATTTCATTTGAAAAACAAATGTCAATATTTCATTTACCGGCCATTTTAACCATTTGCGCATCCTCATTGCGCACAAATTTGAAAGGTTTCGTACAATCCATTAACTAAATTATACCATTTGGTGATTGAGAGATAAAACGAATAATTTACACTTGTGTGGAAAAATTAAGAATGAAATGAATTGGGAAATTTATAAATTACATCTGTGTTCATTTCATATTGTACCAAAAGGCCTAACACATATTGTAGTTTTACTTTTTATTGCGGTAAATCAATTGTGCTAATGAAATGAAATTGATTTTTTTCGCGCTATGAGTCTATTTTATTATACAAAGTTAGAAAAATGGTTTGTAACCCCTTTTTGCCCCCCACCTTCATTTCTGCTACAAATATTCTTTTTATACGTTTTCGTCTTAAAAAATGTCTGAGTGTTTGAATGAATGTACAGTGGTGGAGTCAAAGAAGGGCAGCCGCCCCCCTCGCGGTCCCGAAAGCAAGTTTTTTTCACAAATAGGTTAGAAATTCGGGCAACCTCAGATATTTGCCTTAAATGTCAGTAAATCGCGTTTTCGGGCGTCTTATTCTTAAAATTTTCTTGTGGTGGTCCCACAGTCCCTATACAAATAAACCTTAAATTCGCCAGGAAATCTCGTTTCAGGGAGTCAAATTCTCTAAAAGAAATCTGGAGGAGGTCCACAGACTTCAGAAAAACGTGTTTCCAGGCTTCCAATGGGTGTCCTCGGCAGCAATAAAGATAGCTATAACTCTATAGAGAGCACCACTGTAATACGTAACAATTCACAAAGTTTTCCGTGAGGGTAGGGTGTTACCTAAACTGCCCCCCTTAGTTGGATGTTGCCCGAATTTCTAATCTAGTTATGAGATATGTCCCCGTAAAACTTGCGGTTGAAAACTGATGACTTTAGCCTCTGATGGATATTGGTGACAGTTGTCAGCCAGCTAGAAACTTGCTGACTCTCACGCAGTCTCTGATAGATATTGTTGACAGTTGCCGGCATGCTAGAAACCTGCTGACTCTTACCTAGCCTCTGATAGCTATTGTTGACAGTTGTCGACTACCAAGAAACCTGCTGACTCTTACCCAGCCTCTGATAGATATTGGTGACAGTTGTTGGCTATAGCTAGAAACTTGCTGACTCTTACCCAACCTCTGATAGATATTGTTGGCAGTTGTCGGTTAGCTAGAAACCTGCTGACTCTTACCCAGCCTCTGATAGATATTGTTGGCAGTTGTCGGTTAGCTAGAAACCTGCTGACCCTTACCTAGCCTCTGATAAATATTGTTGACAGTTGTTGGCTAGCTAGAAACCTGCTGACTCTTACCCAGCCTCTGATAGATATTGTTGGCAGTTGTCGGTTAGCTAGAAACCTGCTGACTCTTACCTAGCCTCTGATAAATATTGTTGACAGTTGTTGGCTAACTAGAAACCTGCTGACTCTTACATAGCCTCTGATAGATATTGTTGGCAGTTGTTGGTTAGCTAGAAACCTGCTGGGGGCAAGGGGGGGGGGGGGGGGGGGGGCACAGTTTATTCTTGCAGTATGTAAATTGTAAATTTTGAAAATGCCCCTGTAAAAGCGCCGCTGGGCTATTGTTGACAGTTTTTCGGCTAGCTAGATTCTGTAGACTCTTACCTCCTTACCTAGCCTTTCATAGTTATTATTGACGAATGTCGGCTCCCATAAATTTTATTTGAAAAGTCTTAAGGTTGCAGAAAGAGCCGCAAAACATACAAAATGTAGGGTGTCGTTTTCTGGGATGGAGTAGCATCAAAGTGATATTTAGCCAACATGAATATTTCCTTTTATTTATCTTTTTTCAACTTGCTTGTCATTTCCAAGCCTTTCTCACGAGCCGAAATTGGGGAAGTCACAGCGGAATTCCCTTAGAAAGGAGTGTATCATGGTGATGGAATATCTAAAACGGGAATGACGCGCAATTTCTATTTATAGATCTGACCTCTAGAGGTCAATTTCATATATCAACCAATCAGAATCCAGTATCATGTCAGTTGTAATGGAGGATTTCATGTCGACACGAAACAACTTCTAATCTAAAATGACAAGTCATAAAATTGGTGTGAACCTCAGGGTTTCTGGAAATTGTAACCAAGGTGGTCGGAAATATATGGAAGATACCCATTCGTTCAAATTCTACAAAACAGACGGGAAAGATTACGACTTTGCATATTTCGGAATCTTTGATGGACATGGCGGAGCGGAGGCTTCTCGATTTGCGAGAGATAACCTTCTCGACGAAATTATAAAATTTGACAGTTTCTGGAGTGATAATGACGAAGATGTGTTGTGGGCCATTAAATCAGGATTCTTGGACACTCATCATGCAATGTGGAAAGAACTTGGTAAGTGTTGGAAATCTTAAAACAATGGAGGTAGGGGTATAAAATGTTGACATTGTCGAGGGTTTGAATGTTGCGCTGGGTGTGTTTCTTCGCGATTTTATACATTGACCTTTCTCAAAAACGTGTCGCTTTCAGCGGACGGTTTCTTATAAATTTAGTTTTATTTTCAACCCCAGTTTCCATACAATATTTTGACACCTTGGTCTTTGAATTTCGACAACAGGAATGGTGTTTATTTTGGTTTTTCAAATTACAAATCGCGCGCATTTTCGTAACCAGCCATGTTTTGATTTGAGGCGCTCGATAATGTGGCTGGTCGTCGTTTGACCTCCATAAACTCGTTTCTTGTCGGATTGACGAGTCAAGACTTGTCCCTGACTTAGATAACAGATTATCCCGTTAAATCTAATTGAGTTTGAGCAAACATTTAAAAGTACGTAGTTGATATTTTTAGTGGGAAAATTTGAAATCAGCTGATGTAAAAAATTAAATTGATAACGGCGTCATGATGATTATTTCCCGACTCCGCGAAGTAGTCTAGAAATTCAGGTCAAAGGTCAATGTTGTTACAAAACAAAATGAAAGTAATAGTAAGTCGATCACAAATGGGTTTTTCTCATATTATCTAATCATAATCCCATTCATTAAGTAAAAGTGATTAAAATTTATTGATTTTTCTGAATGTTAAAAAAATAGACTCATAAAAGCACTGGCCTAGGTCACAATGAAGATTCATGATAAGATAATTACATAGTTAACTGTAAGAATTGAATTAAAAGAAATTGAAAGTTGATAATTGATTTAATTAAATGAAAGCCAATCATTGATTTTTGGATCCTTATTATTGTGCCACTGTATACAAATCATAACACATTTCTTTTGAAACAACATAGTAACTATGTACATTATTAAATAGCCATGCTTGATATCAGAAATTTCTCATTTAGAATTTAATGGTTTGTGCACAAACTTCACAGCTACATTTTTTATTTCAAGATACATTGCTAGGTTATTAAAAAGAACTATTAGGAAGAGATATGAACTCGTAATTTACAGCTAAAATTATGAGCAATTAGTTAATTTAGGCTTACAAAATAGATTAACAATATCAGCTTAACCATAAACTAGCTTTTCCTGATACTGGCTTTATATCTTTAACACACAGCCTAATAAAGAGAGATATAAATTTTTGAAATGAATATTGTTTAGAACTTATTGAAATAGTGAACATGTAATTTACAGCTTACAAACTGTTAATAATAAGGCTAACATTAAAAAATCAACATAATCAAAAGTGTTCTTCCATATATGTCAACCAACATTTTTACATTTTTGATGTCAATATTGTTTGTCCATTTCAGATAAATGGCCAAAAAGATTGTCTGGTTATCCAAGTACAGCTGGAACTACATGTAGTGTAGCCTTTGTTAGAAACTCTAAGATTTATATTGGACATGTTGGAGATTCAGCTATAGTATTAGGCTCAGATGTTGGTAAAAATAATGCTATTGTCATGAAAGCTGACTGTTTAACTAAGGTGAGTAAGAAAAATCTGTTTTTGAGAAAAATGAAGATTTAAAATTTTTCTCGGAGGGGTTGTCTGTTAAACACAAATCTTGCAGTGGAATAGCTCAATCTTTATTCTAGTGAGTTAGATTATGGTCTGTTAATTGAAAAGGTGCAGTGGGTTTTGATTCGTCCTTAAAGCAAAAAAAAATTCTGAAGCCACATTCATTGGTTTTGAGAGTTGTCCTGATGTCGACTTTCAAACAATGTCACAAATCTGTCAAAAAGAATAAAATCCTGAATTTAAAGAGTCTTTGATGGATCAATTTATGAATGAATGATATTCTGTAAAATGAAACAAGAGTACAACTGGACCTATATCATTGACAGGTGAAAAAACTTAAGTTGAAAAATCTGGAGGCTTAGGTATCTTAATGTATTTCATATCTAGGTCAGTGAGCTAGCATTTAACTCATGGAGCTACCCAAGCGCTAACTCATGGCACAAGCAGAAACATTAGTACATAGTTTAATGATCAGAATTTAAAACTACATGTGTATGCTTTTAAACTTATTCGCCTTGTCCTCTATCTGTCAAACTTACTTTGGTACTAATCTATGAATATGTAATTTTTTCATCAGGATCACAAACCAGAATGTCCACATGAGAAGAAGAGAATTGAAAGTAGCGGGGGTGAGGTTGTAGCTAAATCAGGAGTACAGAGAGTAGTTTGGAATCGACCGAAATGGAACCATAAAGGTCCGATACGACGGAGCACACCAATAGATAAAATACCATTTCTAGCTGTGGCCAGATCTCTAGGTAAGACATAGTTAGCTATATGAGTCTTGGTCTTTCTCAAAGACTTAACTTCCAATGTGGTCAAGTCATCTTATTGGTCATTCACTATAACTGAATTCAAATTTAGTTTTTATTATCCAATAAGATTACTGCATTTGTTAAAATCTGTGTTTATCTTTGTTAAGAAGTAGAATTACAATGAGAGAACCTAAAATAAGGGTAACAAGCTAGATAATACAGTGGTTGATAGGAGGGAGATAACTCCATTTTATTTTGGTAACTCAGACCACAGTGCTTTTCAATTCAAAAGTATACATTAATGTTGAATACTGTGGCAGTCTGTTTGCTCTTGAAGATGCATCGATGTCAACTTGTACTACTTTTTTACTCTTTGTGAGGAATACTGCTGGATTTTTATTGTAAAACATCAAATAATTTTTTTCTAACTACTTTAACAATATTTTTAATTGGTTAGCATGAATTATGACATCTTTTATGCCAAAATTCTAGAGAACAGGATTGAAGAAGAATCTCATAATATCATGGATGGCAAATACAATAACTCATTGAAATAACAACAATGGTGTATGGTGTTTAGTTGCATTAATGGAATTGGTTGGTTGTCAGAATGATTTTGAATGGGGGCAATTCAATTATCTTAGTTCCCCTTTCCAGCCTGTAGCTATGGGCCTGTAAAGTTGTATACCGAATACTAAGAATTAAAACTCCATTTCTGTCCGTCAATTGTAACTTGTCTGTTTAACTTTCAGGAGATTTATGGAGTTATGATTATATCACAGAAGAGTTCGTCGTATCGCCTGAACCAGATGTGAGTGTTCATAAACTAGATCCATCGATTCATAAATGTATCATATTAGGATCAGATGGTTTGTGGAATATGGTGTCACCAGAAGAGGCTGTTTCCGTAGTTACAGATTTGGAATATCATTTTGAAGATAGAGTTGTTTATGATCCAGTAAGTAAAGAAAATTTAAATTTAGGACATCAGTTTTGAATGATTCTCATATTTTAATACTTCTATTTCTCAAATGAAATGATCAAGAATTGTGTTATTAATGTTCCTTTACAGACTCAAAATATTTTTGTCAATAAGAAGCCATTGGTTTAATTGAAAAAAACTCAACCTATGTAAAGTATTTGATAGCAGTATTTCTATTAAAAAATTATGATTGAAATAATTTGCTGTATTTGTCTATTTTAGTCAGCAACAGTAAGCTATTGGATCAACCCAGCAGAAAGACTGGTAGCTCTTAGTTTAAGGAAATGGAAAGCCCGGGGGTTACGTGCTGATAATACAAGTTCAATTGTGGTGTTTATTGACCCCCTAGGGCCCAGTCGTCTGACAATACTTCGGAAAAAACGAGAAGAGCATTTTGCAAAACTACGAGAAGATATGAGAATTAAAGCCCTGTCGAAAGCTGCTGAGGTTACACCGAACGTCCAGAAGGAGTATGAAGATAACTCTGTCTCATCTCCGACTCACTTACCATTTATTCCCACCACACCCATCTGTGAGCCCCGTTCTGTGATCCCACCAAATAGTGCCCCATCTAAATTACTGCCAAATAAGGAAGACCAATCCGAGAGTTCCTCGAGC
The DNA here is from genome assembly GCF_000327385.1 of Lottia gigantea. NCBI lineage: Eukaryota > Metazoa > Mollusca > Gastropoda > Lottiidae > Lottia > Lottia gigantea. Next base: position 554,184 of record NW_008706746.1, read on the forward strand.
AAAAATGATTCCGAACAAAATCTGGACTCTATGAAGAAACAACCCAAAAGGGCGAGAAAGCTTTCATTATTTCCTCAGATTTTAAATTCGGAAATGAACGACAGTATTCAGGCAGGCAATGCTGCGACAATTTCGTCCCTGGCAGATTCGTTGACGCCTGATAAACCCTCCGAGCCTAGAGACACTCTTGCTGAAAATTCAGAATTTTCTAAATTTGGTGCTCTGAATATAGGTATGCATTCCATGCGATTACGAAAATCGGACACTTCGATTCCTTCTAAATATGGGACATCCAATTCAGAATATCCAGGAATATTACGGAACAGTCAAAATAGTGTACACAGTCGACATGTGAAACTGAAATCGTCCAAATCGAAACTTTCTCTGAGAAAATCAGGTTATGAGAACGGACCGAATACATATCAAAATGTGCGGCTTGGAACTCGACTCCGAGTGAGGGATCAAAACAATTCACATTCCTTAAGTGCCAAGAAAAACTTACGTAGTAAAAAATCAGTGACAAACAATGACAGGAAAAATAACAGGACGGTTTTGAAAGCAAAGCTGTCGACACGGAAATCAGATTCATCTAAAACAACGAACAAAATGTCCATGTCCATGAAAAGAAAATTAGAAAAAGATGAAGACTGTCCGGTTGCTAAGAGACTACGTGGTAGCCAGTCATAGGGCTGTGTTTTAAGTTTTTACATTTTAGAAAGTTGTTAATCATTTTTTTTTTAATATTTCATTTTAATTGTGCTATTGTTACCCATGATTTTTTCTTACACAATGTTGACACAGATCTGATTTTCTTTAAATATGGGCTCTTCTATGCCTTCACATAGTTTTATTTCAAAGTTTTGACATTTGCAAATAAAAGAAGCCCAGTGTGCTACAAGCTCTCCACCTTAAAGATCTCTTAACAGCTGGAAATCAAAAAAGAGTAGGCAAATGCCACCACTGTCCTGGCAAAATTTCCCTCATTGCACACACCATAGGGTGTAAAAGTTGGGTCTAAAACTCTATTCATTTCATTTTGCAAATAAAAGCTGATTTTTCATTGCTTCTATAATACCACAGTAATATTTGATAGTGATTTAATATGAAATTCATATTTTAAAATGGTTCATAAATTGTAAATATCAAAAATCATTTTAATTTATTTGATTTTAAACGAAGTGCTCAAGAGAACATCTGCTTTTAGATTTAGGAAATATTTGGACATCATTTGTCATGATAGTATGAAGCTTCTGGCACAAGATGTACCCATTATATTATAATGAACTCTTCCACACATGCATACTTTCAATTAATGCGATACAGTTCAGGATGAGTTCATTTTCTAAAGTAGTGATGTTTGTTATCAACATGAATCTTTTTGATCTACTCATCTGCAAAATGATCAAGAAATAATCGTCCCTAACTGTACCTGCCAACCATTGTGTTTAGTCAGAAAAAGATTACTTAGCAATTTCTTATTCTATCAAACAAGTAGTGTAATTATTAAGAAACAACAGTTTTATGAATATTGATTATTTAAAGATGGCTTCCTTTATTCTCATGTATGAAAATGAAAATGCTAATACTTAAGAGGAATTTTAATGACTTGTAAAAATACCAGTTTGTCTCATATGTCCATAATTAATTCATAATTAGATAAATTAGAAGAGAATTACCAGCAAAATTACAATGAGTGGCTGATCAAGAAAGGTTAAAAAGTCTTTTTTGTTTATCCAGACTGTACATACATGGACAAACATACATGGTTAAAACTCTTACTTAGATTCAATAAGAATATAATGATATGATTAAGAATACATGGTAATTCATTAGAAACACCAATTAATCAAATAGTTTGCTTAATTTGACGCTAAAAAATAAGGCAATCCATCTTTAAACACAGTGTTTCATTACTAACACATCATTCATCAATAGAAGTCTATATCCATAAAGCTGTTGTATCTTAATGTGCTGTGATACTTCTAAATGTCTTACAAGGATTAAGTTGTGTAATATCAGTAACTTTCTGAGAGTTAACTGCAGGGGGAGACAATTTTTTTTTAATGGTATTTAAAAGCCCACAACTATATGCAGGGCAGTTATCAGGCACTCAGGTAATTTTAATGTACAGAAAATTGTTTCTTGTTAAGATTATTTCCTATTGTTATATACTTAAATATGTGTCTTTTTCTCAAAAACATATATCACCCTTTTTCTTCCCTTAAATGCAATAATTTGAATGGGTTATTTTCTGTAGGCTCACAGAAAAGTACATTTATTAAGAAGTATACTGCTCTCCCACAATAAGGATATTTCAGTAGTAAAAAGCAGTAATCAATTGAGATACAGTCTAATTAAATTAATACCAAAACTTCGTATATATTTTTGTATATGCGCCACTTCAGTTAGGGTCTAACAACAGCCCTCTTGAATGTTCGTCAAATTAAGTGTTTGACCGAACCTGATAAACACTGTCACAAAATGTCAGCGCTGAAGATTGTAGAAATTTGTTTGGTTAAAGCAGATGTCAACGAATGTTCAAGAGGCCTTGTCGTTAGACGCTAACTTAAGTGGCTATATAAAAAATGGAACCTAATAAAACAAAGAAAGTTTGGTGCGAGTCAATTGATGAAAACTGAAAGTTGATGATGGGAAAGCACCTGATGAACTTTTGAGTCTAAAATTCACTATTATATACAGGCATACCATAATTATTGTTAACACTAATATTTCATAATGGCTTGATTGTTAAAAAGATCCAATTAGGTACAACAGTCATGTAACTCAAATAAAATTACAATATCTTTTTGTTATAATTTTTCATCAGTCTCCATCATAATCTAAAAATATTTTTACCAAGGCTGCATACTGTTGATGTTGGCTATAGATAGCTTGAAATGTCACCAATACGTAACCTTAGTATAAATCTTGTTAAGATTAAAATTAAACGAGAAAAAAAAAAAGAAAAATAATAAGAAACAAAATAGTAATTTTATAATAGATTGTGTTCAACTAGAACTTTGGTATATTCAGCTCGAATTCTGACACAGGACTGGTAAATGCAATCAAATCATCTGGTTAGAACTCGTATCAGACATGAATGAAAAATGCAGCTCGTTTGTCTACTTAGGGTTATAGCCAGACATGACTGAAAAATGCAGCCCATTAGAGGCTCTCGTCAGACATGACTAATTGGATCATTTTGACTTCAAGTTCTTGTTTTTTGTTGATGAATAAATCAATTCACAAGTAATTATTTTTAGTTAAGGAAGATTATTTTTTTAAATAATGAACTGTATGATATTGTTAATAAATTACAAACTTTATTTCTTGGTGTTTTCCTTCTCAGGGTCAGTCACTACCGATTCTTCCTAACTTTTGTCAAAAGATTAAATTATATGGAATATTTTCAAATATATTATATTGGGCATAGATCATCTCATTCATAGTAGAAACTAAATTTTGTCTAGAATTTGTCAATGAACTGTAGTGGAGTAAGCTCCCCTGATTCTATTCTACTTCCTGTATCAGTAAGCTCCCCCCCCTCCCCCCATTCCACTCCACTTCCTGTATGAGTTAGCTCCCCTGATTCCATTCCACTTCCTGTATGAACTCACTCCACTAATTCATTTGCCATCTCTTCCCATGTTAAAACACGAAATTCAACCTTCTATAACTTTTTCCAGAAATCTCGTTGAAAGCTTTCCAATATGTCGAATGAAAGCCTGACCAATTCTCAATGTCTCCTAAAAAATTCATTATATGATGACCATGAAAATTTTGAGCTACTAAAATTGAAAGTAGACTACTACCGGTTGTACTCATCCGCTAGAGTTTGGCACTTCATAAAACGACTATTTTTAGAATTAGCCTTCCACCTTTAGGTCTCTCATCATCTCACCAAATCTGAAAGATAATGCAATTTCAGACATCAAATTCCAAATCTAGACCAAATTTTACCCAAAAATAGGCAGGCAAAAACCCCAAAAGGGAGAGAGAAAGAAGATTTCTAAAAATAGCCTGGACTACATTCCTATACAATCATTTGCATTAAATATTTTAGTGGAGTGAGTCCTATGAGTTAGTTTCCTAGATTCTATTCCACTTCCTGTAATAGTAAGCTCCCCCGATTCCATTCCACTTCCTGTATGAGTAAGCTCCCCTGATTCCATTCCACTTCTTGTATGAGTTAGTTTCCTTGATTCTATTCCACTTCCTGAATGAGTAAACTCTCCTGATTCTATTCCACTTCCTGTATGATTAAGCTCCCCTGATTCCATTCCACTTCTTGTATGAGTAAGTTCCCTTGATTCTATTCCACTTCCTGAATGAGTAAGCTCCCCTGATTCCATTCCACTTCTTGTATGAGTAAGCTCCCCTGATTCTATTCCACTTCCTGTATGAGTAAGTTACCTTGATTCTACTCCACTTCCTGAATGAGTAAGCTCCCCTGATTCTATTCCATTTCCGGAATGAGTAAGTTTCCGTGATTCTATTCCACTTCCTGTATGAGTAAGTTCCCCTGATTCCACTCTATTTCCTGAATGAGTAAGTTCCCTTGATTCTATTCCACTTCCTGTATGATGGTAACCATTTCGTTGTCTGTTATTGGATTTCTTTTTACTTTCTCCATAGCTTCAGAAAGTTTTATAGCCAGTAGGTGTTTACACTGAAAATTTAATAAAATTATTTTGACCAATGTGTGAAAATTATAACATTTTTCTCTGCCATTTTCCATCAGTGATATGATTGGCTTAAATGAACTACATACAATCATTACGGACTGCTGGTGGACTGTGAATACGCAGTAAAAGTCAATCTGGGAGTGGACTACCACACAGCCAGGAATGAATTGGTGTTGGGGCTCAGATTTTGTACTGAGAAAATTTGAAGAATTAATCCCCAGAGAACTCATTTCTGACAATTTTGAGGTGCAAAAACGAATCAAAATCTTCATCTTTTTGATTTTGTATAAAGATACTGTAAATGAATTAGTCTCTGCTAAGCTGAAGAAGGTTTTGAAGGGGTTAATTCTCACTCGCTGGGGCCCAGCCCCCACGGATCCCACCCTTACGACAGGGCTGCTACCACAGTTAGGGAAATAACCCCAAACAAAACTTAATTTTAAACCAATCAATTATTCGAACACTTAAATCATTAAGGTTAAGGCTGTTGGACTAGCTTACCAATAAATAATCTTCTTTTTTCAAAACTGAAACAAAATATCCGAAATATAATTTTCAAGCAATTAACTGTCTTATTTTCAGTATGTTTTCATGATTGAATTCATTTCATAGCCATGTTGCCTGTCATTATCCATCAAACATGCCCACAAATTCCAAACCTTTTTAAAAAGAAAGATAGCTTGCCAGACAAGGTAACATACACCCACTGGCAGCTGTCAAAAATGATAACTAAGCCTTTATTGATAAAAAGTATATTAAAGATCTTCAAAATAATACAAAATTTCTCATGTTAAAAATCTTCATAATGCATTTGAAATTCGTAAACTTTGAATGTATGAATATCTCATCAATTTACAGTTAGTTATGCTCATTTTTTTTCAATAGCGATAACCAAAATACATCATATTATCAACATTAGTGCTCTCAAGTCTTTGATTTTTAAAGACATTTTACAAGTCAATGCTATAAACATATAACCAAATTATCATAAAATTCAAACATTAACAAGGTCACATCAACACTGTTATACCTGAGAATCTGAAAGCTGGACAGGAACAATAATGACTAGATATAAAACAGGTATAATATTTTGTACCAGCACTTCCTACAACCTGCAAATAAAGTTCAGATATATATAAGTATACTTTTACCATGATAATTTGCTTCTAGGACTGGGTATCAATACCAAAATGAGATCGATTATTGCTGGCAGACTGATAATCAATTAATAACGAAATAATTCAATTGAGAATCCCTGTAAATACTAAATTCAAAACATGCCACAATTCTTAAACTCATGTGTAATTTTTTAATCGTAGTATGTTCTTGCTTTGATTGGTTATTATAGCTTATTGTGGAAAATTAATGTGCTAAAGGGAAACTATGTGGAAGAGATTAATATTTCTAAACGGGTGGAGCAAATGTATCTTTGACATATAATCAATTATGAAATTTGATAATAGAAATTATAAATTCCTAGTGACAATAATCGATTATGTCGATTATTTTACCCAACCCTAATTGCAATCAATATTTCACTTGGTTAGCCAGTAATTAAAATTTATCACGACGATCTGCAAATCAAACCATATCAAGGGCAATAACTTAAGAAACCCTCAACCAATTGGAGCCAGATTTAAACTCATCCACATTCTCATCAAATTAGACATGCACATCAAGTTTCATCAAGATTGGATAAAAACTGTAGCCTCTATTTTGTCTCCAAGCCAAATTTAAGGCGTTATTAAGTCAAGGGCAATAACCCAAAAGCCATTCATACAATATTGCTAAATTTGAACTTCACTGGATCTGAGAGTATGTTATTTATACCTGATAAACTTCTCTACCACTCGGTGATGTCAGAAGTGTAACAGACTCATTATCTATCAATTCAAGGGCAGGTAATAATGGAGCCTGGTATACAAACTGCAATCTGAAATATTGATTAATTTATATCATTATTAGACGCATTATAATCATACACCTTTCACATACCTGTTCAAGTTCACCATACAATACAGGTCTGAAGATAGCATAGTGTTAAACTCTGAGAAACAACTTGATTGATTACTAGGTCCTATACATTAAAAATATCTGCAATACATATAATAAGTATTAAACAGAAACATACGTTAAAAGAAAACATATAATGAAGAATATAAAAATCAAAACAAACAGTAGAAATGACACATAAACCACATATAAACAGCGAAACATTCAAGGGGCAGAAGCCCCAATCATAACTTAGTCTCAGGGTAATTTAAATGTGACCAATTGACTTGTGACAAATTAACTTGCCAATTATAAAAACAATCATGATAACTTACCCCGATAAAATTTCATCTGTTACTGAAAAAAAATGCAACATTGTGATCAGATGAGTATTATTTCTATCTGAATTATCATTATGGCATATTGCTTAAAGAAATGCTACCACTTAGAATAAACATAAAATAAAGTCTCTAAATTTGTCCAATAAGACTACATTATATTCATCAGTGGACTTTCCTGGTGTCATAACTATACAACAGAATCCCTGTAATTGACAACATATAATACTTTATAAATATTAATGGTTTTTCAATAATAACCTGTAGTTTCTGTGTAATTTACTTAGTTTTTTAGATTTATAAGATTACAGAGAGGTTCTGTCATATAATTTTGACACTAAGTAAGTGCACTTATGAATATATACTCATTTTGATAGAAAGTTTACAAATTTGTATTTTCCGTCTAAAAGCAAAAAATTTACAATTTGATTTGATTTGCAGATCGTCATGATAAATTTTAATTTTGGCTAATCAAAGGAAAAATGGTACCGCTTGAATTGAACAATTTAATGAATGTACAACAAGAGATATTTGGTGACAACCATTTTAAGCTGTACTGGGTATGACTGGATAAAAAAAGTAAAATAAGAGCCCTGAATGCCTTAATGAGAACTTACATTTTCCGTGTTGTTTATAGACAGTTTGTACTTCATTCATCAACTGTTGTGTAACTTGATTTAGAGTCTCCACTAGAAATAAATAGTAAATTATTTACAACAAACATCAGTCTGTCAGATTATAGACTTATATAAAATCTACTGGAGAGAAACTCTACTAGTATGATGTTTATAGTAAATCATTTAGTAATCTATAGACTTGTATAAAGCATACAGGAGAGAAACTCTACTAGTGTGATGTTTATAGTAAATCATTTAGTAATCTATAGACTTATATAAAACATACAGGAGAGAGACTCTACTAGTGTGATGTTTATAGTAAACCATTTAGTAATCTATAGACTTACGGGAGAGAAACTTTACTAGTATGATGTTTATAGTAAATCATTTAGTAATCTATAGACTTATACAAAACATACAGGAGAGAAACTCTACTAGTATGATGTTTATAGTAAACCATTTAGTAATCTATAGACTTGTATAAAGCATACAGGAGAGAAACTCTACTAGTGTGATGTTTATAGTAAATCATTTAGTAATCTATAGACTTATATAAAACATACAGGAGAGAGACTCTACTAGTGTGATGTTTATAGTAAACCATTTAGTAATCTATAGACTTATGGGAGAGAAACTCTACTAGTATGATGTTTATAGTAAATCATTTAGTAATCTATAGACTTGTATAAAGCATACAGGAGAGAAACTCTACTAGTGTGATGTTTATAGTAAATCATTTAGTAATCTATAGACTTATATAAAACATACAGGAGAGAGACTCTACTAGTGTGATGTTTATAGTAAACCATTTAGTAATCTATAGAACTATATAAAACATACAGGAGAGAAACTCTACTAGTATGATGTTTATAGTAAATCATTTAGTAATCTATAGACTTATACAAAACATACAGGAGAGAAACTCTACTAGTATGATGTTTATAGTAAATCATTTAGTAATCTATAGACTTATATAAAACATACAGGAGAGAAACTCTACTAGTATGATGTTTATAGTAAACCATTTAGTAATCTATAGACTTACGGGAGAGAAACTTTACTAGTATGATGTTTATAGTAAATCATTTAGTAATTTATATACTTATATAAAATATACAGGAGATAAACTTTACTAGTATGATGTTTATAGTAAATCATTTAGTAATCTATAGACTTATATAAAACATACAGGAGAGAAACTCTACTAGTGTGATGTTTATAGTAAATCATTTAGTAATCTACAGACTTATATAAAACATACTGGAGAGAAACTTTACTAGTATGATGTTTATAGTAAATCATTTAGTAATCTATAGACTTATATAAATCATACAGGAGAGAAACTTTACTAGTATGATATTTATAGTAAAGCATTTAGTAATCTATAGAATTATATAAAACATACAGGAGAGAAACTCTTATAGTATGATGTTTGTAATAAAGCATTTAGTAATCTATAGACTTATATAAAACCATACAGAAGAGAAACTCTACTAGTGTGATGTTTGTAATAAAGCATTTAGTAATCTATAGACTTATATAAAACATACAGGAGAGAAACTCTTACTAGTATGATGTTTGTAATAATGAATTTAGTAATCTATAGACATACATAAAACTTACATGAGAGAAACTTTACTAGTGTGATGTTTGTAATAAAGCATTAAGTAATCTATAGAACTATATAAAACATACAGGAGAGAAGCTCTACTAGTATGATGTTTGTAATAAAGCATTTAGTAATCTATAGAACTATATAAAACATACAGGAGAGAAACTCTTATAGTATGATGTTTGTAATAAAGCATTTAGTAATCTATAGAACTATATAAAACATACAGGAGAGAAACTCTACTAGTATGATGTTTGTAATAAAGCATTTAGTAATCTATAGAACTATATAAAACATACAGGAGAGAAACTCTTATAGTATGATGTTTGTAATAATGAATTTAGTAATCTATAGACATATAAAACTTACATGAGAGAAACTTTACTAGTGTGATGTTTGTAATAAAGCATTAAGTAATCTATAGAACTATATAAAACATACAGGAGAGAAGCTCTACTAGTATGATGTTTGTAATAAAGCATTTAGTAATCTATAGAACTATATAAAACATACAGGAGAGAAACTCTTATAGTATGATGTTTGTAATAAAGCATTTAGTAATCTATAGAACTATATAAAACATACAGGAGAGAAACTCTACTAGTATGATGTTTGTAATAAAGCATTTAGTAATCTATAGAACTATATAAAACATACAGGAGAGAAGCTCTACTAGTATGATGTTTGTAATAAAGAATTTAGTAATCTATAGACTTATATAAAACATACAGGAGAGAAACTTTACTAGTGTGATGTTTGTAATAAAGCATTAAGTAATCTATAGACATATAAAACATACTGGAGAGAAATTTACTAGTTTGATGTTTGTAATAAAGCATTTAGTAATCTATAGACTTATATAAAACATACAGGAGAGAAACTTTACTAGTATGATGTTTATAGTAAATCATTTAGTAATCTATAGACTTATATAAAACATACAGGAGAGAAACTCTACTAGTATGATGTTTGTAATAAAGCATTTAGTAATCTATAGACTTACATAAAACATACAGGAGAGAAACTCTACTAGTATGATGTTTGTAATAAAGCATTTAGTAATCTATAGAACTATATAAAAAATACAGGAGAGAAGCTCTACTAGTATGATGTTTGTAATAATGAATTTAGTAATCTATAGAACTATATAAAACATACAGGAGAGAAGCTCTACTAGTATGATGTTTGTAATAAAGCATCTAGTAATCTATAGAACTATATAAAACATACAGGAGAGAAACTCTTATAGTATGATGTTTGTAATAAATCATTTAGTAATCTATAGACATATAAAACATACATGAGATTTCATGGAGAAATGATTGAGAATGAGGAGATGACATGAAAGAATGAAAGAAGTTTTACGTCCTACATTTCTGTACCTAATGATCTAATGAAGATGATGGTGATTAGGGTAGAGAGAAACTTATAAATGATTTACTGCAGATCTCATAACTGTACAGTTTTAAAGTTAGGTGACCCACAATGTTACTGATTCTTTATCTCCAACTTGACTGACTTAAAAACCTACTTTATATTCATAAAAACAGGCAAGGTCTTTATCTTAAACTCAAATATATTCAATATATAACCTTTATGACAAGGCACACTCTGCTTCAAAACACTCTGAGGTTGGCCTTGAAATCTCTCAGCTGGTACAGAGTGGGAAGGATTCATTTTTCAGGGGGTTCATCCTGAAATCATGGTTAACTATTTTGCAACTTTCGTCTTATATTGCTATTAAATTTCACTCAAATTAATCAAACCTAACATTTGCCTCAAAGTTTTTGCTATTATCTTCCTCGAAATGTCCACATTTGCACAAATCAAATTAATAAAAAAATTACACCCTCCTTTCTCTAACATAAACTCTCCCACCCTTCAAGATGGCAGCTGAAATTGAAAGCATAGAAAATATTCTGGAAAAACACATCCCTGCTGCAGAATTGGATGAAGTTGCACGATTACTTTATGGCAAAAAGTTAAGGTAAGCCTTATACAGATATCTGAGCTTTCTCAAAAGTTTGCCATGGAATATTTTAGTCGGAAAACGAACTTGTTGTATTGTTGACTTACTTTTAGTTATCAGTGGGTCAATGGACGAGTTTACTTAGGACTGGGGTGAATATGGATTGAAATGTCGGTCAAATTGGAATTAAGTCAATTTCGTCTAAGATTTGGAAAATTTAAAGAATTTCAATTAATACTGAAAGAATTTTGATTTGTTTCCTTTAAATTGATGCAATTTGTTTGATGTCTGAAAATGACACAGAACCAACCTTCGTCCCCCCTCGAAATTCTAGATGATGTTTCCCTATTTAAAGTTGCATGCCCACTAGCTCTTTCAGAATAAAATAAACATTAGGCCTAGTTCAGATATTTTTGGTCAAGGGTTTTCATACTGTAGTATATTCTTGTTATTCAGGGAGTTTGCTCTCTATTCGCTCATGCAAGGTCCTCCATTTCTGAAACTAGCTGTCCTGATGATGGTTGTTTATCAGATTCCCTCGTCATCCAAACTGCATGAATAAAGCTCTAGATCCAGGGTTCCCAGCCTTTTTTCAGGTAGCATCAGATTGCAACAGTTCACAATGAACCAGAGTTTCATATTTCTACTCATTTTTATTTAACACATCTTTATCGTTTATTTTGAAAAAGTTTTCAGACTAGTCCCTGACCTCATGAAAAGTGCATTACTACCCAAATTGGGATTGCAACCTAGAGGGTGGTCAAATATGAAATAAATTTGTTGTAATTTTTAAATTAAATGAAGTTGTATGTCCTACTGTCCTATTTTTTAGAATTCTACCTCTACCACAGAAAGCATTAGATGATGCCCGACAAAGAAATTTTGAAATCAAAGCATATGGTTTTGATGCAGCAAAGGAGAGCACTCGCAGTGCCAGGATCGTACGTGTCGGTGCCATACAAAATAAAATCATTCTGCCTACCACAGCTCCAGTACAGGAACAGGTAAGTTATAATTTTGATGCCTTTCTGCAACAAGGTTTGACAACTTGCCATTCTTTCAGAGAGTCCACAAAGTTATTTTTTATTCAGAATTTGGTCAGGGCTTCTATTCTTATTGTAGCGGCATTATGGGCCACACACTATAGTAAATTAGTGACACTTGTCCTACTTAGAGTATTATATTGATTGTCTTTGGATTGTGATTCTGTGTCAGTGATTGTAACTGATGTATTAAGTATTGATATTTCAGCGTGAGAGCCTAGAGAAGAGAATCTGTGAGATTATAGAAGTAGCAGCAGGATGTGGGGTTAATATTATTTGTCTTCAGGAGGCTTGGAGTAAGTTCATTGAAATTCCTTTCTCTTAAAGATGGGTTCCCTTGTCTTCATTTATGAAAATGAAAATATTAATACTTATATGAATAGAAAGTAGAGGAGTTCTAATGACTTGGAAAAATACCAGTTTGTCTCATATGTCTATAATTCATTCATAATTAGCTAAATTGGAAGAGAAATACCAGCAGAATTCCAATGAGTGACCGATCAAGAAAGGTCAAAAAGTCTTTTTTTGTTTATCCAGTCTGTTCATACATGGACATTTATGATTAGTTAAAACTCTCAATTATGTCCAATAAGAACATAATGATATGATTAAGAATACATGACAATTCATTAGAAAAACCAATTAATCAAATAGTTTGCTTAATTTGACATTAAAAAATAAGAAAACTCATCTTTAAATGGATTGTAAAGAGATTTTCTAAATTTTGTGTATGTATTTCAATTTTCAATCAAATGTCTGTGGTTGTTGCAATTCCACTAAAACTGAGTGTTTGATGACGATAAGCGATGGTGGTAAAGCATATTTTGCGATTAGTGACGTCATCAAACATTTATTTTTTGCAGGAACCACAAAAGTCTGACTAAAAATTGAAATTGGTGCGTGTCCCTGATACACATATACAATTTAGAAAACCTCTTTACAATCTCTTTAATGAGATACTACCTCTATAATGCACATATAATATAGATTTTCAAACTCGGCCAAGAGTATATATTCATCAGTTGACTTATCTGGTGTAATAGCAATATAACAGAATCCCTCACCGATACATGGCAATTCAAATGTTTATTTTTTATTTTCAGACATGCCTTTTGCGTTCTGTACACGTGAAAAACAGCCCTGGTGTGAATTTGCTGAAACTGTTGAATCTGGTCCAACTACAGCCTTAATGAAGGAGGTAGGGTAGAGTTGGCCATTTTGATGATATTATTGAAAAAACTGACAGTTTGATTAATAAGTTGTTGGTTATTTTACATTGTCATCATCATAAAATTATACTATATGGCATATAAACTTTGTAAAGCACCATTGAATACTTACGTTAGAGCAGTAATGAGCGCTATACTAAGTTCAATAATCTTAATCTTAAACTGAAACCATTGAAACGTTGTGCACAGTAAAACTCACGAGTATTATACCATATAAACTGATGATGACAATGTAAATTGTTGAAACGTTGTGCAAAGTAAAAAAATGAAATGAAATGAATGGAGTTTTACGTCCTACTCTTCTGCACCTTGTGGGCTAATGAAGACGGGCAATGCCATGCAGGGTGCCATGAGGGAAATTTTGCCAGGACAGCGGCATTAGCCTGCTCTTTTTCGATTTCCAACTGTCGAGGGATCTTTAACGTGCACAGCCTGTGGCACACGTGGCCTCGGTTTATTGTCCCTTTCCGAACGACTAGACGCTTTTTCCATGTCAGCCCCTCTTACCTGCATCAGTGACAGAGGGAAATCGGGTTGAAAAATCCGAAGGTATTATCTCGACCTATGCCGGGATTGAACCCTGGACCTTCAGATTAGCGAGCAAGCATCTAACTCACTGAGCCACTGCCGCTCCCTGTGCAAAGTAAAACCCAGTAGTAGTATGCCATATAAACTGATAAAGACAATGTAAATTGTTGAAACGTTGTGTACAATAAAACTCGGGAGTAGTATACCATATAAACTGGTGATGACAATGTAAATTGTAGAAACATTGTGTACAATAAAACCCAGTAGTATCATACTATATAAACTGATGATGACAATGTAACTTGTTGAAATGTTGTGCACAGTAAAACCCAGGAGTAGTATACCATACAAACTGATGATGACAATGTAAATTGTTGAAACGTTGTGTACAATAAAACTCAGAAGTATTATACCATACAAACTGATGATGACGATGTAAATTGTTGAAACGTTGTGTTCAATTAAACTCAGGAGTAGTATACCATATAAACTGATGATGACGATGTAAATTGTTGAAACGTTGTGTACAATAAAACTCAGAAGTAGTATACCATATAAACTGATGATGATGATGTAAATTGTTGAAACATTGTGTACAATAACACTCAGGAGTATTATACCATATAAACTGATGATGACGATGTAAATTGTTGAAATGTTGTGTACAATAAAACTCAGGAGTAGTATATCATATAAACTGATGATGACGATGTAAATTGTTGAAACGTTGTGTACAATAAAACTCAGGAGTAGTATACCATATAAACTGATGATGACGATGTAAATTGTTGAAACGTTGTGTACAATAAAACTCAGGAGTAGTATATCATATAAACTGATGATGACGATGTAAATTGTTGAAACGTTGTGTACAATAAAACTCAGGAGTAGTATACCATATAAACTGATGATGACGATGTAAATTGTTGAAACGTTGTGTACAATAAAACTCAGGAGCAGTATACCATATAAACTGATGATGATGATGTAAATTGTTGAAACGTTGTGTACAATAAAACTGAGGAGTATTACACTGTAAAATTGTGTTCTATTATTTAATGTTATCTCTACCACAAAATGTGGTTTGAGTATAATTTTTCTATGTTTTATAAACATTATTATGATTTTGATTTCAGTTAGCACGAAAATACAATATGGTAATAGTTTCACCAATATTAGAGCGTGATGAAAACCATGGTGATATCTTAGCTAATACTGCAGGTAGGTTTTTCATGAGTAGAGTTACTTCCCTTGATTAGAGTTACTTCCCTTATACTTCTAGTAAAGAGATTTAGGTCTCCTTAAAGCCTGTTGCTAAATAAAGTTCCATCTCTTAGTGTTTTTTTCATTGACTTCTCTACAATAGCCTAAAAAGAAACAGAACAATTGGACAAAAAACAATATTTTATTTCAATTTTCCATTCAGATACAGAATAGTAGGATATAGATCAATATTTCAATGGCCTAATAGACCATATTCACGCCTCGTTTTTATACGCCCACCCCTCTCTATGTCGACATATATTGTCGGCACCCCTGTCTGTCCGTCAACATTTACTTGTAAACGCTCTAAAAACTAGATTTGTTGATGGAATCAAATGAAATGAGTTATTGCCCTTGCCCCAAAATCTTGAATATTTACCATCCGCATGCAGTGGTGGGCGTATATGGCTGTGGTCCACTATCTTTAGAAACTGAAAGCAAGGTTTATAATGCAAATTTTGTCATCCATGGATAAGATGGCGACGTCATATGAAGGAATAGCCTATGTGACTTCAATGAACCCGATCAACAGCAGGAAAATGGGCTTATAACTGTGCTTTCTTAGAATGGTGTGAAGTAAAATTCATCTGAAAGTATTATTAAGTAGCTTAATCAACTCCAATTTTAATGACATAAAATATGATAATTTTGAGTCAATGGGATTGAAGAGGGAGACTTTAAAGACGCCCAGGTGGCGGTAATATGCAGTAACACATTGATACGAATGTTTGTATGCATTATGAGCCTTGTTCTGGATTCAATACAGCTGATGAATGAATAAGGTCTATGAGTTACAGAAGAATAGGATATAAAACTCCATTTTATTTCAATGGCCCAGTAAGTTTTAGATAAGTATGAGGCAGTAATTGAATTGTAAAAGATGATGTTATTGGTTGTATTTCAGTGGTGATATCCAATACAGGGGAAGTAATTGGTAAATCACGCAAGAATCATATACCCCGTGTTGGCGATTTTAATGAGGTAAGAAAGTCAGATACCTACTATGTTTTCTTAATCTGATTGGGCAATGTAGGTTTCTCATTTACTCCTTTTATCTTTAAATATTATTTAAATTAATCAATATTTATATCAAATTGGTTGCATTAAAGGGACAGTTCTGCCATCTTCAGGGGTTGATTTTGGTCTTGAATATTTGTAAATAGTCCTCAGAAGTTCTAGAAATGTATGAAAATCTTATATTCATTCAAAAATACTTCTAACGAGGAATTTTACTTGTTATTTCTTTATATGTTTTTTGACAACCTTTCTTTTTAACTTTCAAATTCTGTACACACATGGATTCGAAGGCTCAAATTTCGACAGTGAGCTATGAACGCTATTACTTATTAGCTCAGCTAAAATAAATCCCGTTTTTGAGACCAAGGTACGATTGGTCAAATGGATTGTGAATTTGAACCTTAATGTGTGTGATGCAATGTATCTTTTGAAATTTCGGTGTTTGGATTCATGACAACGTTTTGACACACTGTCATTATATTGATGTATTTCAGTCAACGTATTATCTTGAAGGAGACACAGGTCATCCCGTCTTTCAGACTCAATTTGGTGAGTAGAACCCATTCTGGAGGGTTCACCCAACCTCTTTTCTGCCCAACAGCTCTTGCCTTCACTTTTCACCAGATTTTTTTAACCTATCTATCCTTTTAATTTAGGTTCAATTTAAGCGCTATCATATTGCATTTTGGGATCCATCATTTCCTTTGATTAGCCAAAATTAAATTTGTTCAAAACGATCTGTGAATAATATCAAATGGTATATTTTCCCTGAAGATCTATAGAACCTGGTCTTCAAAGCCAAAACTGAAATATTGTACATTAAAGAAGCCCTGACAGTTGGGAATTAGAAAAAGTCGACTTAGACAATGCCCTAAAGTATATTTCCAGTGGTGGCGCTAGCTAGACTGGAGCTGAAATCAAAATGCAGCAACTCTGTAGCCTCATCGTCATGGAGTGTTCGCCCAAGAAAATTGACGAAAAATTGAAATTATTTGGTGCATTCTGACAGATATTTTGGTGCAAAAAAGTATTAAAATCATAGTGGGGGTTGCAAGTTTTCTAGGGGAATCAAATGACCCCCACTGTATACCTTATTGCTGTGTGTGTTTTCAGGTCGTATTGCTATCAATATTTGTTACGGGAGACATCACCCACCCAACTGGATGATGTACGGAGTAAATGGGGCAGAAATCGTTTTTAATCCATCAGCAACAGTTGGAGCTTTAAGGTATTAATGTTGTAGTATAATAATCCTTAAACCAAACTTTCTTTCCGTCTTCAATGGTTACCTTTTAATTTCCATTTAGCTACTTCAGTTGGAGTCTGAAGGTGTCCTGCTCTTGAACATTCATCTGTTTGATAATACCGCCAGCCAATTTCTTCTTCTTTTTGTGATGTGAACAAAAGGTGTTTTCTGAGAAGCATTAGACACTGAATGCACTTTTGGTTCATTAATCACTAATCGCGAAGGGCATTATGTGAAAATGCATATTTTACAGTTAGTGAGGCATGAAACATTTAGTTTTAGTGGAATTGCAGGAGCCACAGACGTCTGGTGGAAAATTGGAATGGTACAAATTGATACTATCAGTATCCCCGATAAAATTAAGAAAACCACTTACAATCCCTTTAATGTATGACATGTCTTTTTATTTTCTATTTCTTTAATTCAAATCCATATTTTTTTTCAGTGAACCTTTATGGCCGATAGAAGCACGAAATGCAGCTATAGCCAATAGTTATTTTACTTGTGGTATAAACAGAGTAGGCTCAGTGAGTTATTTCCCTTTATCAATTATGTAGTGTTATTATTTGCAACTGTAGTGTTTATTATTTGCAACTGTAGTGTTTATTATTTGCAACTGTAGTGTTATTATTTGCAACTGTAGTGTTATTATTTGCAGCTGTAGTGTTATTTGCAACTGTAGTGTTATTATTTGCAACTGTAGTGTTATTATTTGCAACTGTAGTGTTATTATTTGCAACTTTAGTGTTTATTATTTGCAACTGTAGTGTTATTATTTGCAACTGTAGTGTTATTATTTGCAACTGTAGTGTTATTATTTGCAACTGTAGTGTTATTATTTCCAACTGTAGTGTTATAATCCAACTGTTGTGATATCATTGTCTTTGTACCAGACCATCTGTAAGATAAATGCCAAACCTTTTGATAGTGGATCAGAAACATGTCAGTGCCCATGATTTTTTAGTCTAGTAGATAATTGGCATCTTATGTTGCTGATATGTTTTGGATATACAGCCCTCATCAGGCCACGTATTCTCGAAACGCTCTAAGTGCTAGGATATCTTAGAAAAAGTGTTACAAATCAAGACCCTAGGACCAAGATTGTTTCGAGAATACGAGTCCAGGACAGTTATTTTAGAAATGATGTTTAACTTTCTAATAATTGACTTTTGAAATCTTTTCAACTTTCAGGAAGAGTTTCCAAATGAATTCACATCTGCAGATGGTAAACCAGCTCATAAAGATTTTGGCCATTTTTACGGTTCTAGTTATTTTGCTGGTCCAGATGGCAGCCGAACACCGGTAGGTTAATTTCAAGGGATATAATCGTCTATTATTTACCAGCTGATAAATATATATAAACCATTTACTAATGATTTGAACTATATTGATAGTGCTGGCATGGGAACAAGCTCGGTTGACGATTTTTTTTACTAGAGCCTCGTCAAGAGTTTCACCGACAGTTGATCGTTTTCCACTGAGTCGATAATTTCGTACAGATCATGTAAGAGGAAGGAAAATGAATCTAATTGGATGATGACACTCTGTCTTGCGGACGATAAACTGGTTTGATATTATTAACCCTGTCTTGTCTTGGAAGCATGGGCATTTTACTCAAGATTCGAGTAGGTGACACAACTGAGAACACCAATTTACATCATTCTAATTTTCAGTCATCCATCTGTGGATTTTGCAATTCCACTAAAACTTAATGTGTGATAAGGTCACTATCACAAAATCTGCTTATATTTATATCATATAAGGCACTTTGCAACAGTGATGTCATAACATGCTTAGTTTTAGTCGAATTGTATGACAGAAGTTTGGAGTGGTGCAAATCATTGCCAAATGTGTTCCTGATATACATAAGATTTATAGAAAACCTCTTTACATTCGTTTAAAGATGGGTTTCGTTATTTTTCAGTGTCAAATTAAGCAAACTATTTCATTAATTGGTGTTTCTAATAAATTATCATGTATTCTTAATCATATCATTATATTCTTATTTCATATAATTCAGAGTTTCTACCAATCATAATTGTCCATGTATGTACAGTCTGGAAAAACAAGAAAGAGACTTTTTGATCTTTCTTGATCGGTCATTCATTGGAATTCTGCTTTCTAATTTAGCTAATTATGAATATAATTATGGACATATGAGACAAACTGGTATTTTTCCAAGTCATTAGAACACCTCTGCTTTCTATTCATTAAAGTATTAGCATTTTCATTTTCATAAATTAAAATAAGGGAACCCATCTTTAACAGTTGTTATTATTTACAGGGGCTATCTAGAACAAGAGATGGTCTAATAATATCTGAGATGGATCTGAATTTATGTCGGCAAGTGAAGGATAAATGGGGTTTCAGGGTAAGTAAGAAATTTTATGATTTTAAGCCAAGGTATTTAATCGACAAAAATATTTTCTGTTTTTTACGGTGGTTTTTTACAAATTTTTACATGTTTAAATTATTTAAAACCATATCTTTAATACAGAAACTAAATCTTTTTATAGAACGGATATGGCGGTAAGAACACTGAGCATAAATATCCGACTTCTCCATAGCGAGAACCCTCTAAGGTGTCATGTGACCTAATGCAATAATTAAGTATTGCATTTAGAAAGTGGCTGCTCCCAGGCCTCCAAAAAGTTGCACATTCATTTAGTGCAAAAAATGTCATAATATTGAAAGAATATTCTTTCAATTTGCATAAAATACAGGATTTAATTCAGTCACAAAAAAAATTAATTCTTGACCCCTTAAATTCAAAATTTTTTTGCGACAACCCCTTCCAACATAGGCGACACTGTACCTTGACGGGCACTTATTTCTTGGTCCAATTATAATGTTGTTTTTCTCTTTAGATGACGCAGAGATTAGATCTGTATGCAGAGGAACTGGCTGAGGCTGTGAAACCAGATTATAAACCGCATATTATTAAGGAAAAATAATTTTTCAGGTTTTGACGTAAGATTATTCTTCATATTCAATAATAGCATCACGTGATGCCACTCTGCACTGGAATAGTCCAACCAGTACACAGTTACCGGTATCATACTGTTTGTTAAACAGAAAACAGGGAATAAACTAGAACTGTGAACAGCGTGGCAACGAGACCATATCCCATGGGTTCAAAACCTTTTGAAACTTCTATCCTGTTAGCTTTCAACTTTTGTCGACTAGTTAGGTTCTGTCATCATGCTGACTGGTATTTATAAATATTATTTAAATCTTCCATTTACATTCAATAAATTGCCCTCGAGAGATCTCAGAATGTAAGAGAATATACTATGTTAAATTCCCAGGAAGTTTGAGGGATAAAATATTGGCTAATCAGATTAACTCATTGTCTGGTTCACTGATGGTGTGAAAGTTCAAACCAACAGTTTTGTATAACACACTTAACCATTGTCAATCATGAGAATTTTATGAGATAACAAATAAAATCTTTATTTATATTTTCAAATTTATCCAAATTTAATGATTTGAATTTTTATAACAAAATATCCATATGACATATCGTTTAAGAGAGAATTCCGAATGCATTCTAATAATGTAAACCACGCTGTTGTTAATTTTTTTTGCAAAATATTTTTATTCATTATTGCCATATATCATTTCAAAGAGAATTTTAAGGCCATTAATATTTTGAAAAAAAAAATAAAGCACCTGTTTTTTTAGAGAATGTGGTATAGTCGCAAGTTGCAAAATGTCAGATTTCGATGGGCTATTTATCCAGAAGTTAATGTTTTTCATCAAATATCAGCATATCTATAGATAGATGAGGTCAAGGAAATCCTACACTGAAAAATTCAAGGTCATTAACGTCAAGGTCGCTGAGATATAGACTTTCAAATTTCCGAAAGATTCCAACGGATATAAAAAATATTTAATTCGAAATTCAAAAGTCTGTTCCCAACTAGTTTTAGATAAAGTAACCAGGTTTTGATATACACTAAATTCCTACAAATCAGATGTTAAATGGAGAAATCATTAAATTCTACGAAATTACACAACTCTCAGTGAATGCGACAATTCCGGTTTGATTTTTTTCTTGTTAAATGATTCAACTTAATTATTATAGATAATCTATATGGTTTTTGTCCACATATGAGAATTACACCGGAGGAGAGTCGCCCAACCTGATTTTGAGAAACCGGAAGTGATTTAAAACTTTTGATCACATATTTTTTTTTTTTTTATTTTTATTGACATTCTGTCTATATCCTATGATTTTCAGATCGTTTGGATAATAAGCGCCTAAGTAGAAAATTTCCAATTTATAATGCATTTTTTTTTCTCTATAAAATTTTTCAAAATTTTAAGAATTTTTCAATTGCATTCCATACATCTTGTTACAAAGAGCACAAAAAAGAAAACCTGAGGTAAATTGGACCACATATAAGCTCTACAGCCTCCAAACCAAATTTTAAGCCATATGTTACTTCCGGTTTAGCAAAAATTTCAATCATTTATGATTCCAGCCTATTTAAAAATCTTTGGTCAAAACAGAAATACTTGACCATTTTCAGTTTGTTTTAGAGACAAAAAAAATCAATTGCATAACATCGATATTTCGATTTGCCTCGCAATTATGGTACAACACACTTCTTTCATAACAAAGTACATAACGTTTTATCACACTTTACACACGTCGTCATCAGATGATGACTGTAAATTGTCTTAAAATGTTTTGTACTTTGTTATTAAAGAAGTGTGTTATACCATAATATATTCCCTTTTGTTTTCTGTTATAAAAACAGTTTAAAAAATTTTGGCGCTCTTGCCGAATATCCAGCTTTGCTCAAAGCTTTCCAACGATCTATTACGACCCTGGCGCTATAGTCGAGCTTTGTTACGCTTTGGTTCCGCTTTGTACGCCGCTTTAAAGCGCCATCAAAGCGCCGTTGGTGTGAACGGAGCATAACACGTCAAGCCTTTCAGAGAGTTCACATAGCCATCAATATTTCTTGAGATCTTGATGCATATTTTTTGCTGAAAGCCTATAAAAATGATATTTTTGAATTTGTTAAAAATGAAGTAAGGGTACGATTGGGGTACAAACCATTTTTCTAGTTGGGCACATATAGGTTCATAAACTTTGCATCCTTTTCATGCAGTCCACATAGCTATAATAATGTTGTTGTTTATATTGTGTTCACTGGTACTCCCAGTGCTGTCACCGGTATCTAAAGAATGATTTTAATAAAAGTTTAAAATAATTTGTTTTTATTTTCAGTGATTATGAGATCCAATGGTGCTGGAAATTCCACAGAAAATGATAATGCGAATAAATTTGTTTTAAACACTGGTCTGATAGTTAACGTTGCCATTGAGACGTATCGTAGCCCCCCAGAGTTGTCCAAGCCCCAGGAGAACTAGCCTAGCACCTCAGATTTATCATATCTTAACCCCTCAGAGTAGCCCCTCAGGGTAAGCATGGCTCAAGAGAGCAATCCTAACCTAGCACCAGAAAGCTAACCTTACCCCGGAGAGTAATCCTACCCAGAAAGCTAACCCAACCTTGAAGAACTAATCTAGCACCTCAGACTTATAGCCCTGGAGAGATATCTTAACCCCTCAGAGTTTTCCTAACCCCAGAGAGCTAACCTAGACCCCCTGGGTAAACATGGCTCAAGAGAGAAATCCTAACCTGGCATCAGAAAGCTAACCTAGCCCCGGAGGGCAATCCTAGCCCCAAAAGCTAACCCAACCTCGGAGAAATAACCTAGCCCCTCATACTTATTATAGCCTTAGTGAGCTATCTATGCTTGGAGAATAACCTAGCCCATCAAAGTCAACCTAGCCACCCAGAGTTATTCTGGACCCTCAGCCTTAGCCTGTGGAGCTAGCCCCATTAAGTTATCCAAGCCCCTGAGAGCTATCCTAGACGCCCTTAGTTATCCTAAGCTTGGAGAACTCAAAGTCATTCTAGCCACCCAGTTGTTACTCTAGTTACGGAAAGATTCCTGGGCCCTGAGAGCTAACCTTGCCCACCAGGGTAAGCATGGCCCAAGGGAACAATCCTAACCTAGTCCAGGAGGGCAATCCTACCTATAAAGCTAACCCAACCTCGGAGTACTAACCTAGCCCCGGAGGGCAATCCTACCCAGAAAACTAACCCAACCTCGGAGTACTAACCTAGCCCCGGAGGGCAATCCTAGCACCAGAAAGCTAACCCAACCTTGGAGAACTAACCTAGCCCCTCATACTTATCATAGCCTTGGTGAGCTATCTATGCTTGGAGAACTAACCTAGCCCTTCAAAGTCAACCTTGCCACCCAGAGTTATCCTAGACCCTCAGCCTTAGCCCAGGGAGCTGTCCCCATTAAGTTATCCTAGCCCCAGAGAGCTAGGTAGGCAGGTAGATGACAAGTTAACGTTCGCTTCCAGCGGATGCTGATATCGCAAACTAGGTAGTTGTTGGTAGTCGTAGTAGTTGGTGTTGGATTGGATCAAATTGGATGATTCTGTGTTGTTGGTTTGGTTGTTGATTCTTCGTTAGATCTGGTCGGGTCGAATGACATGGCGGTGAAACTCGGCCCTGGATGGTGTGGCCTGAGTTACTCGATCTCCTTCATTCTTCCAAACTCGTTCTGATCACGGTATTTCTAGTTGATTGGTAGTTGAATGGTAGTCGTTGGTTTGGTTTGGTTTGGTTAGATTATCTGTTATCTGTTGGAAAACTAGAAGACCTGAAAAAAAAAAGAAAAAAAAAAGAAAGTGAGAAAAGAGGGAAGGAAAAAAATAAAAAGGGGGGTGGGGAAGCTTTCAACAAAAGGGGGAAGGATGTTCTCTGATGTTTCTGCAATGAAACTTGTTAAATTGATTGGATATAATTAAAAAGTATTAAGAAACTTTGAGTATAAAAACTTAGCCTATCTGTTCAAGACAGATTTGGTTATAAAATGGAAGACTAGTTCCATTATCGTATACCAGTGGTCAGTGGGTGGAGCCAAACCATTCTGTATGATAAGTGGTATGCCGTTGGTTTGCAGGTACTCTGTCAGTGGCTTACGAGCGGGTTTCAGTTCAGTGCATTGAATGAGGACATCCCAGAGAGCTATCCTAGACGCCCTTCTTATCCTAGCCTTGGAGAACTAACCTAGCCCCTCAAAGTCATTCTAGCCACCCAGAGTTATCCTAGACCCTCAGCCTTAGCCCGGGAAGCTAGCCCCATTAAGTTATCCTAGACGCCCCTAGTTATCCTAGCCTTGGAGAATTTACTTAGCCCCTCAAAGTCATTCTAGCCACCCAATTGTTATCCTAGTTTGTTACGGAGAGATTCATGGGCCCGAGAGCTAACCTAGACCACCAGAGTTATCATAGCCCAGAGAGGTTTCCTAGCTCCAGACCAGAGAGCTATTCTAGCCCCGAAAGCTAACCTAGCCTTTGAAAACTAACCTAGCCCTAACAGTTGTCCTAACACCTAAGATTTACCCTAGCCCCGAGGAACCGATCAGGTCCAGAGAGCTAACCTAGCCCCTCAAAGTGATCCTAACCCCAGAGAGCTATCCTTGTCTCCTAAACTTGGAGAACTTACCTAACCCGTGAGGGTTGTCCTGGCCTCGGAGAGCTAACCTAGCCCCGAAGATCCGACCTCAAAAGCAAACATTTAAAATTTTGTCAATTGCAATTGCACAAGAACAAGAAATTAAAACTCAATTTGTAAAAATTGATAGAACTAATTAATACCCCACCACGATGGACATCTCAATCATTCAGTTTATAGTTCTAGTTTTCTCTGCTATCGATTGCATTTCTGTTGCTCATATAGCAGATGTTCTGACACATTAAAAATACATATGACAAATGCAGATTAAATTTTTGATAGCAGCTTATGATGATAAATTGAAAACGCCTGTCAAGTCATTTTTTCTACGCGTTTTCTCTACAGTAACACATTTAATAATAGTGCAGTTCTTAAAGGGATTGTAAATAACTAAATTTTCGACGGCGAGTTGCAAATTCTTGACGACTACTTGCATAAGGGTTTTCAACTAGTTGAAAAAAAAAACTGGACGACGACTAAAATATAAAATATGGCTAAAGATTTCGACTCATTGTGACTACTTCGGTGCCTAATACAAATGCAACCAAAACCAGAATTTTTTTGCATGCGTATCGAATTTCTAATAGAAGAAGTCCGGTGTCCAGTGTGGTGTAGGGTGTAGAAAATTGATCGGATTGAAACAAACTTTTGCCACCAATTACACTCATTTAATGAATCATAGACATATGGACTGCAACTTAAGTGTTATCATTGTCTTGTTAAACTACCCACTGCAATCACCGGACAATGACGAAACTATTCTGTTATTGCCTGCTTCTTCTCCACTTTTCCCCACTCATTTCATCTGATGACGACACGTAAAAATTGTGTTGAAACGTTATATGCTTTGTTATTAAACAAGTGTTTTATACCATAATATATATTCCCTTATGTTTTTCTATTATATTGACAAAACTGTATAGGCTAAAGGGTAGCCATCTACGGTGGCTCACATACGACATTTTTCACTTTTTATTTTGAATTAAAAACTTTCTTTTCTTTTTTAATTTGTGAAAATAAATTTTCACCTAGGATATAATTGTTTTCGCCAAGGCGAAAATTAATGGTTTTAATTCAAAATTATAAGTGAAATATGTCGTACGTGAGCCATTGTAATACGGCCATCAAAACTTATTCCGATTTCTAAATAAAATATTTGTTCCATCCTCAACCTGTACATCTGGGATAATCAAATCCTCCCTTCCCCGAAATCCAGCATTCATCCAGATTCATCCAAGTGGGCTACGGTAAGCAAGGTAAAGATACCTCAATAGCAGAGATACCTGTGTCCAGAAAGACCTTAAACAACCATTCCGGAAAAACTATTTACTCGTATGCATGAAAGGGTGATAGCTGATGGACGACTGGCGACTTGAGATATTGCCATTTCTTCAAGAGAAATACATCTCCCACGTATTCTTAATGCCAAACATCAAAACAAGTTTAAGCTGCTTTTTTGTAGGTCGGAAATTTTTTTTCTCAAGTTTGTGAAAACTAAACACCAAAATCAAGAGAAATGTGCCCTTTAGCATATCTGAAACTTCTAACTAAAAGAATCCAGCCGTTAATTTTGAAACACCAAATATATTTAAAAACATAACGTAATAAGAAAAACTACTGTACGAATTTGAGTAAAATAAATGTGGGCGCGTATATTGCCGTCACCCATTTCCGTCGGTCCGTCCGCCCGTCCACAATTGCTGCTCGTAAACATTCTACAAGGCACAATTCGTGAATGATTTCCACGAAACTTGGTATGATTGTTTGTAATCACACATGGATGAACCTTATTGATAATCAGAAAATCGAAAAATATTTAGTATGAATTATTGTCCTTGTTCTTGAAATGTTCGTAAACACTCTATAAGGCACAATTCTTGATGGATTTTGACGAATATTGGTGTGAGTCTTATCAACCAAGAGATGAACCCTATCGAAGATCAGAAGAATTAGAAATATTTAGTATTATCGTTCTAGTTCTGAAAACGCATTCAAGTTTTTAACAAGCTTAACACTGAATTAACAAGGTTTCGAATCACTAGCGTATAACATATTTTGCATGTTTTAACTTATTTGAACTGTATAATGACTTTTTTAACCATTAATTAAATATTTTGAATGAAAAATTTTTCTTCCTGATCAAATATGATCAACGATTCTATCAACCAACTCATATGGTGGTAATGTCAACATACATACAACTCACGGTGGTAATGTCAACATACATACAACTCATGGTGGTAATGTCAACATACATACAACTCATGGTGGTAATGTCAACATACATACAACTCATGGTGGTAATGTCAACATACATACAACTCACGATGGTAATGTCAACATACATACAACTCACGATGGTAATGTCAACATACACACAACTCACGGTGGTAATGTCAACATACATACAACTCACGATGGTAATGTCAACATACATACAACTCACGATGGTAATGTCAACATACATACAACTCATGGTGGTAATGTCAACATACATACAACTCACGATGGTAATGTCAACATACATACAACTCATGGTGGTAATGTCAACATACATACAACTCATGGTGGTAATGTCAACATACATACAACTCATGTTGGTAATGTCAACATACATGCAACTCATGGTGGTAATGTCAACATACATACAACTCACGATGGTAATGTCAACATACATACAACTCATGGTGGTAATGTCAACATACATACAACTCACGATGGTAATGTCAACATACATACAACTCACGATGGTAATGTCAACATACATATATTCCATATGGTAGTAATGTTAACATACATACTCATATTGTGTTATTGTCAACATACATACATTCTATATTGTG
>NW_008706746.1:582170-583131 GCF_000327385.1 Lottia gigantea
ACAAAACATACAGGAGAGAAACTCTACTAGTATGATGTTTATAGTAAATCATTTAGTAATCTATAGACTTATATAAAACATACAGGAGAGAAACTCTACTAGTATGATGTTTATAGTAAACCATTTAGTAATCTATAGACTTACGGGAGAGAAACTTTACTAGTATGATGTTTATAGTAAATCATTTAGTAATTTATATACTTATATAAAATATACAGGAGATAAACTTTACTAGTATGATGTTTATAGTAAATCATTTAGTAATCTATAGACTTATATAAAACATACAGGAGAGAAACTCTACTAGTGTGATGTTTATAGTAAATCATTTAGTAATCTACAGACTTATATAAAACATACTGGAGAGAAACTCTACTAGTATGATGTTTATAGTAAATCATTTAGTAATCTACAGACTTATATAAAACATACAGGAGAGAAACTTTACTAGTATGATGTTTATAGTAAATCATTTAGTAATCTATAGACTTATATAAATCATACAGGAGAGAAACTTTACTAGTATGATATTTATAGTAAATCATTTAGTAATCTATAGAATTATATAAAACATACAGGAGAGAAACTCTTATAGTATGATGTTTGTAATAAAGCATTTAGTAATCTATAGACTTATATATAAACCATACAGAAGAGAAACTCTACTAGTGTGATGTTTGTAATAAAGCATTTAGTAATCTATAGACTTATATAAAACATACAGGAGAGAAACTCTACTAGTATGATGTTTGTAATAAAGCATTTAGTAATCTATAGACTTACATAAAACATACAGGAGAGAAACTCTACTAGTATGATGTTTGTAATAAAGCATTTAGTAATCTATAGAACTATATAAAACATACAGGAGAGAAGCTCTACTAGTATGATGTTTGTAATAAAGCATTTAGCAATCTATAGAACTATATAAAACATACAGGAGGGAAACTCTACTAGTATG
>NW_008706746.1:602282-639381 GCF_000327385.1 Lottia gigantea
ATATATTGTAGTTGGAAATTTAAAAATAACCATTATTTAAAGTCTCACACTTGACGTAGGCAAGAATGAGACAAGTGTTTATCAATTTTCTGAAAATCAGAACGATCGTCCATTTTATCAACGATAGCCTGGAGTTTTTACAATTTAAATTTGACTGTATTTCATCTATCTTGACACGAGTCCATGGTTTCAGGCGAATCGATTTTTAGAAAAAAAAAACAGTATGATATCGAGTTGGCAATTCAACACCATGACGCTACCCGGGTGACATCTACCAGCTGGTTACGAAACATTTAGAATAAATATTCGCATCAAATCCACTCTATCTTCAGTATCAGGTTAGGTATCAATCTGAACCCCAGAAAGATGTTTAACCTTTTGTGTTACTTGTTAACATACCTGACTCTTATTGTAAGTATTTATAACTTGAAGACGCCTTGAATCATATTGAAGCCGGTAGGTCTTGGAAGTCTTGATTCTTTCAACGCCGGTAAATATTTAAAACTTTAAGCCACCGGTATTTATTGATAACTTTAAGACACCGGTAAGTATTGATAACTTTCAGACACTGGTAAGTATTGATAACTTTGAAACACCGGCCGGCAATTATTTATAATTTTAAGACACCGGTAAGTATTGATAATTTTAAGACACTGGTAAGTATTGATAACTTTGAAACGCCGGTAAGTATTGATAACTTTGAAACATCGGCCGGTAAGTATTGATAACTTTGAAACATCGGCCGGCAATTATTTATAATTTTAAGACACCGGTAATTATTGATAATTTTAAGACACTGGTAAGTATTGATAACTTTGAAACACCGGCCGGCAATTATTTATAATTTTAAGACACCGGTAAGTATTGATAATTTTAAGACACCGGTAAGTATAGATAACTTTGAAACGCCGGCAATTATTGATAACTTTGAAATGACGGTAATAATTGATAACTTGAAGACGCCAGTAAATAATGACAACTTTAAGACGCAGGTAAATATTGATAACTTTGAAACGTATTGAACGCCTTGACTAAGAGAGGGTGTGACGTGAGTAAGTAGCCAAATATATTTGTATCGATATTGGCACTAATTAGAATTCACATCTTCGATAATGCTTATTTGGTACACCCATTCGTCACCCGTTTCCGGTCATTTTCTAAACACAGGTTTCTGTAGCGGATGTTGCTAGCGGAGTGAGACATGTTCACGATTCTCAAAAACCTGATTGGGCTTGTGAATTGGGCACAACTTTCGGAAAGTTCACATAGCTAATTTTGTTCCTTTATTTTTGATATATTTATTAATGGACAGGTCAGTTTGCCGATGAACAATTTTCGAGGTCACTGCTCAATACTATTTTCTTTTTTTGGGGAGTTGAAATTTTGTTATGCTCAAATTTATGAAAACTATACACCAAAATCTAGAGGAATGTGTCCCTTAACTTATCAGAAAGTTTGAACTTAAAGTAGCTTGCAAATTTCAGAATTTCCAATCTAGTTTGCAGGTTTACATAAACACTTTAACGTCGCTACGTCTTCTGGACGGTGTTGGAAAACTTATGTACGAATCTGATCAAAATAAATGCCAAATTGTTGAAAAATTTGTCTCCTTCTTAAACTGAAGATTTTAACTAAACATATCGAGTCAATATAAAGCATTACAATAACACTAGGTCAAACTGCTTAATTAACTATTACTAAGCTTTGATCACACCTTTTAAAACACACTTAACTTTATATAGTAAATAGCATATTTTAGAAATCTGTTCATGTATATTACAATATTTATAATAATACAAATTTCTTTTATAATGCCCCTTTAAGGTCAGGTGTAAGCTACTGCTTTGGAATATCTATTAATATGTTCAGAATGTACGAACTCTCTTGATATCAAAAACGCAGAGTTTAGTTATAGTGAAGACTGTGGAGATATCACGATAACCTGTAAGGATGGTTACGAAATGTTTCAATCGCTGACATGTTCAAACGGCGAATGGATGTATCCACAACCTGTCTGTAAACTAGGTAGGGTATTTATAAATAATTAATCCTTAACCAGTGATTAATAATAATAATAATAATTAGGTCAGAACCCAATCAAGCGGAGGTGTGTCGTTATTTTAGGTTTTCATTGTAAGGCATTGGAATTGTGAACTGTGTAAAAACATGAAAATTTCTGTCTGGTACGGAAGTTCAAATATACGGAAGTTCAAATATACGGAAGTTCAAATACGACATGTTTTTGTATTTCTATGGTACATGGTTGTAGAATGACAGCGAAACATTCAGTCTATACTTGATTAAATTATAAATAATTCTAATTATCCTTTTTGTAGCAAATCTAGAAGAAATGTAAGTATGACTTTTACTACTTATAGTTTTTAAAGGGATAGGTACGCCATTTGGGGGGGTGGGGGGGGGGGGGGGGGGGTGATTTGAGTCTTGAATATATATAAACAGTCGTCAGAGCTCAATACATCAATTGTAGAGCTATATAGATATACCACTGTTAACATAGTGCTCAATACATCAATTGTAGAGCTATATTACCACTGCTGGCTGTTTGGTTCTTTACAAGGCAATGTTACGATTCAATTCGTTATAGATGTAGATTCAGATTTACAGTAACTGATGAGAATTGCTGAATGGAATTTGATATTAACGATTGTTCGTCAAACTTATATATTACCCATCAATACAGTCAGTACAGCATAAATAGTTTCTTTACTATTTCATTGAAGTTTCTAACTTCTTGAGAATATAATATTAAGAACTGTTTAAGGATAAACGCTCTAGCTTTTTAATTTTACAGGTAATGTACGAGTAAATGTAGCCTCTGGTTTGATCTCTATTCAAACAATTTTTCATCGTTTCCATAACCACATTATAGACTTACTACAAAGCCTTCTGGATAGCTCGCAATATGTATGGGATGATGAAAAGCTCTTTCAAGTAACAAGAAAAATTGTTGGCGCTGTTATACAAAATATAGCTTATAAAGAATTTCTTCCATTATTGATAGGACCAGCTGCTATGAGTCAATATGGGTCAGTATTGGTTAGATCTCTTCCATCGCGAAAATAAACCCATCATTTCGGATCCTATAGTCTCCTAATGCTTCCTTACAATTGGACAATTGGCGTTTAAATTCCTTGCTTTACTCTGGATGTATTATATTTCAGGCCAAGACTATTTCTATATTTTCAACCTCGTCTCTTTGAGGTCCGCCCTTCCTCTCTAAAGCCTCGTTTAATGCACTGCCTTTATTTCGGACTCGTCTCTTTCTTTATAACCTGTCTTTCCTCTCAAACTCGCATGCTGGAGCTGTTTTGTTAAAGGCCTGGCGTCTTTTGCTTGTCCGCCTTTTTAAGTCTGTGACTCTTTGATTAATCAACCGATTATAATAATTCAGAAACTGTGTGTATAAGACGTCTTTTTTAGAAAATATATTTGTTATGTTAAACAAGAAGCGGTCTACTATGACAAGCAATCAGATACGACCATCCCAGCATGAATTGAATGAATTGACTAAAAAAGACATTTTGTATTTTGTAGACTAACGAAATATGAAAGTAGTGACTATGATTCAAGTATATCACCCGGTATCTTCAGTAGTTTTAGTGCAGCAGCGTTTAGATATGGTCACCCTGCTTTTCCTAATAAATGGACACATGGTACAGAGAAAATTCCTTTCTCTGAGCTCTTCGAGAGACCTTATTATGTTCAAGCTGATCAAGGTTAGTTCCCTTTAATTTTTTTTAATTATGTCCCTTTCGCATGGCTAACTTACATTCTGACCACAGAAAGCCAAAAAGGGAAAATAAAGAATCAGTTCCCTTTAATTTTTTTTAATTATGTCCCTTTCGCATGGCTAACTTACATTCTGACCACAGAAAGCCAAAAAGGGAAAATAAAGAATCAATCTCGAGTTCAACAGTTATGAATTGTGACGGTGTGGGAAATTTGAATTGCGTTTCCAGTCTTCATTAGTTAGACCAATCATGTGAACAAAAATTTAAAGTCGATTTCTGTCTCATTTTATTTCAAACTAATTCAACCTTCAACTCTTAAAGATGGGATTATTTTAAAATTAAAATGCTAATAATTATATAAACAGAAAGTAGATGTGTTCCAATGACATAGAAAAATATCAGTTTGTCTCACATGTCCATAATTATTTCATAATTAGCTAAATTAGAAGAGAATTGCCAGCAGAATTCCAATGAGTGACCGATTAAGAAAGGTCAAAAGGTTTTTTTTTATCCAGACTATACATACATAGACATTTATGATTGGTAAAAACACTTAATCATATGCAATAAGAACATAATGATTTGATTAAGAATTCATTACAAATGCTTATTTTACAAAAGGTTTGCTTAATTTGACACTTAAAAATAAGGAAACCCATATTTAAAGGGACATATTCGCCCAAAACAGGATTTGCTTTTAGCAAAGCCGGTCAGTAATAGTTTTCACAGCTCATCGTAAATGTCCAGAATTATCTGCGTTTGTAAGTTAAAAATACGACTGATCTTTTTTTTATACTCTTCAACATAGAAAAGACAAAAATAGAAATATAAGGTGAAATTTCGTGTTTTAAATATTTTTTGAAGGAATTATGCGATTTTCGTGCATTTGTCGTCGTCTCTTACAATTTGAATGATATACAATTTGAAGATACTAACAATAACACATACGAGAATCGCTCTCCAAACAAACCATTAATTAATCAATGGACTCCCAAATTCGAAATGTTAAGGATATTCAGTATTCATATCTATATTGCAAAATATAAAGTTAGGGGTCTTGAATTGTACCATGAATTCAAGTTAGCCAATTTAAAACAAAATACAGAACCCACACCTCACTTTAAACAATTAACAAATATGTTCTGATTAACATTTTGATTAATAAAACCAATAGTATTTAAAAATCTACAAAGCGTGCCGACATAAAAAAAAATATGATAAAAAGTGAATTTAGCTGAAAAACAAGTACGGCCGCCATTGCTAAATAAGAACTAAAAGTAATAAAACATTTATGACGATAACTTCAGGCACAATGCTCCAATTTAAAAATAAAAGTAGGTAAAAATGGGAAGTTACTTTTCTCTAGTGTACTAAACTTAAGGATTATGATTGGTGGGAGTGTCGATCTTTTCGCGTTCGTAATATTTTTGATTTTTAGGCTTAGAAAAAACTGTGAAAGGAATGCTTGAAGATTCTAGTCAAGGAGCAGAATTGAAATATAGTCAAGCTTTGCAAGTTGATTTAGTAAATTCCACATTAGTTGATGGAAACGATATGGCAGCAATTGATATACAGAGAGGACGAGAACTTGGTTTACCATCGTATAACACATTCCGTGAATAATAAAATTAAATAATTAAAACAAGGACCTTTGTTTCCAAACCTCGACTTCAATATAGTCCAAGATGGCAAGATGAGATGGAAAAAGAGGAGAGAGGACGATGGGATTGTTTTTTTTTTTAGTTTCGAGTTCACTATATTTTAATTCATGTCTATAATATTACAGGCATATAGACGATGTTCGGCGGACTTTCTGAACCTCCAGTAGACGGTGGTATTGTTGGACCAACATTTGCTTGTATCATTGGCCAACAATTCAAAAATCTGAAATACGGAGATCGATTTTGGTTTGAAAATGAACGAATTCTGAATTCCGAACATTCTGGATATTCTTTGGGTATGGCGTTTATAAATTCAATTATGAGGATAAACGATTAATTGTTCACTCAAGGCTACTTTCTTTCATTCACGTTCCGTCGTACGGCGACTGGAAATGAACTTGGTCGCAGTCAAATGAGGGAAAACTAAAGAAAAAGTTGCAAAAAATAACTAACTTTAAAGATATAATGTAATTAAGGCCCTTTACCACGCTTATGGCGACGATCCGAGCCAATTTTCCGCTACAGTTGGAGCAGTAATAACGCCTTTCTGTTGTGACGGGACCATTACAGAGTAAAGTTTTTATCGTTATCAGGGTTAGCTCAGTCGGTCTATTCCCTCCTTGTCTCTGCTCAGCTACGAAGTCGAACTGCGTGTGAATTGTTGAATAAGAAATATGAACATATTCGTGCATTCTAATGGTCTATAATCAGAAACCTAGTGTAGAAACAACGGAGTATATGTATATAATATATTGTTGAATTTAACCAATTTCCGAAATTGATTATCTGTATATTTTAGGTCAGTTAATCGAAATCCGTGATCTGAACTTTTCGCGAATTATTTGTGATACCACTGACATTAATGTCATAACCATCAACCCTTTTATGCATGCAACAGGAGAGTAAGTCATCATCTTCAAGTTTTGTATTTATTTAAAAAGACAGCCTTTTTTTTCGTAAATCGGACTTTTTTTCTCATATCTACAAAAACTATACACCTAAATGTCGAAAACATGTCTGGAAGTTTATACTTGAAGTATATTGTCGTTCTTTGATTGTTGTTAGAAAACTTTGTACTAGTTTTAGCAAAAACTTAAGCTTGACGTTTCTGCATTTCGAGAGAAGTTCGGATTGTTTGTTTAATACAAGACAGGTTTTCAGTTAAACACAGGTAACATCGGTAGGTTTTAATTGTGTTCGTTGCTATCAATAAACTGATATATTTTGTTATATTTACAGTGATGGCAGTGGTGGCAGTCAGCAAGTTAATTGTACTGATATGCAAAGTCGTCCAACAATGAAGCTGTATTTTTGGGCTGGTGGATCTTGAATTCGGGGAAGAAGATTGTCATAATGTAATTTATTAAACTTTCTCCATTGAACGTGTTTATTTTTCACTGTCACTCACTCAATGGTTTAATTCTGATGTACACAAATCTTTTCTCTATACATCTATTTACAAAACCAGTGACTGTTCTTCAATATACCCAGTCATACCTGATATCATTACACTAACATAACATAACATTCATATAACCCTTCAATGTTATAATATAGAACTTAGTTTACCATAATATAACCAACTAATAATATAATATAACATTACAATAACATAACATCAATATAACCCCTCAATGTTATAATATAGAACTTAGTTTACCATAATATAACCAACTAATAATATAATATAACATTACAATAACATAGCATCAATATAACCCCTCAATGTTATAATATAGAACTTAGTTTACCATAATATAACCAACTAATAATATAATATAACATTACAATAACATAACATCAATATAACCCCTCAATGTTATAATATAGAACTTAGTTTACCATAATATAACCAACTAATAATATAATATAACATTACAATAACATAGCATCAATATAACCCCTCAATGTTATAATATAGAACTGTCTTAGTTTACTATAATATAACCAACTAAAAATATAATATAACATTACAATAACAACATCAATATAACCCCTCAATGTTATAATATAGAACTGTCTTAGTTTAACATCATATAACCAACTAAAAATATAATATAACATTACAATAACATAGCATCAATATAACCCCTCAATGTTATAATATAGAACTGTCTTAGTTTATCATCACATAACCAACTAATAATATAATATAACATTACAATAACATAGCATCAATATAACCCCTCAATGTTATAATATAGAACTGTCTTAGTTTATCATCACATAACCAACTAATAATATAATATAACATTACAATAACATAACATCAATATAACCCCTCAATGTTATAATATAGAACTGTCATAGTTTACCATCATATAACCAACTAATAATATAATATAACATTACAATCACATAGCATCAATATAACCCCTCAATGTTATAATATAGAACTTAAGTTTACCATCATATAACCAACTAATAATATAATATAACATTACAATAACATAGCATCAATATAACCCCTCAATGTTATAATATAGAACTGTCTTAGTTTAACATCATATAACCAACTAAAAATATAATATAACATTACAATAACATAACATCAATATAACCCCGCAATGTTATAATATAGAACTGTCATAGTTTACCATCATATAACCAACTAATAATATAATATAACATTACAATCACATAGCATCAATATAACCCCTCAATGTTATAATATAGAACTTAGTTTACCATAATATAACCAACTAATAATATAATATAACATTACAATAACATAATGAGAGAAGTCGTCGACAAAAATCAAATCTGACCTGATTATCAACGTGTGTTGTTTTTGTCATTTGATTAATTGAGAGGTTTATCGTGATGCAGTATAAATTAGTTCTAGTATTTTTTACAAATTGAGGATATTGAGGTGACATTTCTGAAGTATAATTATATAATTGATTTATTTATCAAATACCCGAAAGTTTTAATTTCTGGTTCAAAGATTGTAGGCTTAAAAGCATCGGAGTCAAAAGGCTTGAAATTCATGGGATAAGGTCTCGTTGCTTTTGATGTCTTCCTTTAGTAAAGAATTATTGTTGAAGTGTTTGATTTTTTCTTCAAAGATGATTGGGTTTTTTCTTTTCTTGTCAATATGGGAAAAATCTAAATCATTCACATTTTTGGTGAGCAAAACTTGAATATCAGTAGGAATGAATGATGGATTCTTTTCTTTTATCCAATAATTTATAAGTTCTTCAATCCTATTGTTTTCTTGTAGTTCTTCATCATTTTCATATATTTGGAATATATTTGTTACAAGTATGTCCTGTTTTGGTAAATATTCTAAGGCTTTCAGAAAGAGGTTTGTTTTTCCTGAATCCGATTGACCAACACTACACATTAACATTGGGTTTGGTGGAAATTTGTCTGAATGTTTAAATTTTGAAGCCATTTTTTAATAATTAAATTTTAGTGGGGTTTAGTAGAACACCGTCTCCTTGTCGATATTTTGAAACCATCACCACTGCGAATGCCTTTTAGTATTATTTCCTTTCCTTCTTTGTTTTCAATCTTCGTTTCACCTGTATCGATTTGATCAATTAAATTAGACAAACCTTCTTTTACTGTTTTCTTAGTTTCCTGAGTGAATTGTTTGATTGTTGATAAGATATCTTTTATGTAGTTATGTCTACGTTTTTCTCTGGTTTTTTTCTAATTTAGTATTTGAATTGATTTCTCCAAAAAATATTTTATCATTATTTATTGTTCTTTGCAGATGGAATTTGACAGGAAGACCAATGTAAACCTTTCTATGTTCAGGTAAACCTAATAGTGGATATAGAGGCCATTTAACATAAGTTTCCCAACTTTTACCATCAATAGTTTGATTGTATAAAAGAACTCTTTTTATAACCTGTATTATTTTCGAATTTTGACACGTTAATCAAATTTCTAACAGCAGTTGTAACTCTTCCTTAGTTGGCGTCTGTTATATGGTCACAAGGTATATTTGTCATGGTATGTTGGTCTCAAGATATATGGGTAATACATACTGTTCTCAGTAACATGGTCAATAATATTTAAACAGTTTCATCATCTTTATTATCTGCCAAAAATGGGTTTATTAAAAAAACAAAAAAACAAATAATTTCAAAATATTAATGCATATTGATATTCATACGTCAAATTCACCCTTTACATATTAGAGACGTTATTTATAGATAAATAGGACTTTCATAAAATAGGTATACATTTTAAACGTTTATAAAAAGAGAAAAACACAGTAATCAGGAAGTAATACTAGATGACTCTAAAAAATAAAATCTGGTAAACAAGATAATATATCTGTATGTAATCTGATACTAAAAAACAAACAATCAACCGAACTGAAAACTAAATTGAATTAACCATAAAGAAATAGACTTTAATCAAGCAAATAAATTATGGTTTTAAGACTATTATTTCATAGGGCCAACTGTGTACAGAGTAAACATGTCGTTTCTTATAGGCATGTAATATGAGGTGATTACTCCTTCTATTTTACCTCACAGGTTTATATAGGGACCTACATGATCATGGTGTTCTTATTTCAACTAAGCTTCAGAACAAGCAGAGCATGTTATATATGTTTTATTTTCAACTAGGAACTCTCCAGTGTTTTTTATATCTGAATGATCCATTTTCAACCAGGACATCTCCAATGTGTTTTATATCTGAATGTTCCATTTTCAACTAGGACATCTCCAGTGTGTTTTATATCTGAATGTTCCATTTTCAACTAGGACATCTCCAGTGTGTTTTATATCTGAATGTTCCATTTTCAACTAGGACATCTCCAGTGTGTTTTATATCTGAATGTTCCATTTTCAACTAGGACATCTCCAGTGTGTTTTATATCTGAATGTTCCATTTTCAACTAGGACATCTCCAGTGTGTTTTATATCTGAATGTTCCATTTTCAACTAGGACATCTCCAATGTGTTTTATATCTGAATGTTCCATTTTCAACTAGGACATCTCCAGTGTGTTTTATATCTGAATGTTCCATTTTCAACCAGGACATCTCCAATGTGTTTTATATCTGAATGTTCCATTTTCAACTAGGACATCTCCAGTGTGTTTTATATCTTAATGTTCCATTTTCAACTAGGACATCTCCAGTGTGTTTTATATCTGAATGTTCCATTTTCAACTAGGACATCTCCAGTGTGTTTTATATCTGAATGTTCCATTTTCAACTAGGACATCTCCAGTGTGTTTTATACTTGAAATTCCTATTTTCACACAGAAATTTCCAATGTGTTTTATTCCTGAATGTTGTATTTTCAACCATAAGGCCTAGATCTTGAATGTGTGTTATTAAAGAATAAAATGGCCACATCGTCAGTGGGTAACCTACCAGAATGTTCTGTTTGTTGTGAAAGCTTTGAGATTGCACCTAAATTTTTACCATGTGGACATACTTTTTGTTTGCCCTGTATAAAAAGATGTATAGCTGATAAAAGAGAGACATTCCCTTGTCCATTCTGTAGGAGTAATGTTAAGATTCCAGAAGGTGGTGCCAAGAACTTTCCTGACAACTATATAGTTCAAACATCCAAACATACAACAAAAACACCACAGCCAAAATGTCCCAATCACAGTCAGAAGGAGGTGGATCTTTACTGTAGTAATTGTAATGTAGGATTATGTTTAAAATGTATATTTATACAACACAAAGATCATGAAACTCTGGATATAGAATCTGATGATACCCGGAATAAAGCCATAGAAAAACTTCAACGTTCACAAAGAACCATCCAAAACCGAATCAAACACTTGGTGAAAACTCGCTCTACATTATTAGAATCATTGGAACAACTGGAATCTTTGTGTGAAGAGTCCTGCGTTAAAGTGACTGAAAAAACTGAGCAAATTGTTTCAAATTTAAGACGAAGTTGTGAACAGATTATAACAGACATCGGAAAAAATTTGGAAGAAAATAGAAGTAAAGTAGAGGATAGAGAAAAGAAACTAACAAGAGAAATAACTTTATTAGAAAGGGAGATGGAATCAAATATTTCACCTTCAACAAAAACAACATTAAACATTTTACAAACATTGCCTCGTTTGATTAAAATAGAAAAACAGAGTGAAAGTAGGAAATGTTATAATCTGTGTGTACAGTATTCACAGTGGGTTGGGAAGGAATTTAGTTTTGATATAGATCAGTTAGGGTCTGTTATTTCTAAACCCTTTTACATACCAGGTTCGTATCAGTTTATATTTAATGTAAGTGATATAGGGAAAGGTGGGACAATTTATTACAGCAAGAATAAGTTTAGATGCAACAACTTGGTATGGAGCTGTGGTGTAGATAGGGATAGTGATGATGGAATATATATTGGTGTTCAACTATTATCAACTGATAATCCTAAATTAAACTATTGTATTATTGATTATCAAGTCAGCATATTGAATATTGATGATGACAGTAAAACTATAACTAGAACAGATAGTGGCTGGAGATTTTATAGAGAGAGATATTGGGGATGGATATATCCTATCGCTTGGTCTGATCTCAATAGCAATGGTTATTTAAATTCTAACGGTCAGTTTGTGGTTCAATGTAATATAACACAGATCATTGAAATATCATGGGGAGCCGCGGTGGCTCAATGACCGGAAGGTCCAGGGTTCAATCCCGGCATTTCATTTCATTGAAATATCATGGAAATAGAGTTGAATCAGTAAAATTACTAGAACCGACATCATAATCTCTGTCCGAAATTGTATTCTATGTAAATATTTGATTATACGTACTATATATTTGTATTTCATTGTAAATATTTGAATATAGGCCTATCTATATTTTATATAAAAGATTTTATTTTCTAGATATTTTATTAAAAATTTCTATATGGTTGATTTGATCATGATTTATTTGCTATTATGAATTTGTATTTTGTAATTTTATCATATTATATTAAATATATGGATGTCTGAAAGGGACAGGTGTGCCATTTTCGGGAGTTGATTTGGGTCTTGAATATATGTAATTAGTCTTCAGAAGTACTAGAAATGTACAATATCACGTTGACAAGCCTAACTCGACAATTTGTTTATATGTCTAGGACAAATAACTCAACACGTTTCTTCAGAAAATCACCCATTTTGGAATTGACTGAGTTATCATCGACCAGGCCATTCATATTGCCTTGAAAACCCCGATTTGACTTATTTTTTATGTGTTAAGGGGAATGACTAAAATCATCAATTTCTGACATGTATGAGATAGCATCAATTTATGTAATCAAGCCATGTATTATAAGGATTGGATAAAAATTATAGATTTTCTGGTATATCATATTATCATACTGCCTATCATTCATATCCATATCCCTTATTCAACCCGTAATGCAAAATTATTTTAAAGTTTAGGAACCACCTAAGAGCTTCACAATCACTCCTAACTGTGAATCTCTGGCACCTTTAATAGACCGGAACACCTGCCTCTGTCCCAGCTCGTTTGAAATTTTTTGGTGTAAAGACAAAATAACTAGGCTTTGTTTTACGGGAATTTTTCAGCGGGGTTTTTAAACCTATATTTATTTCTTAAATCGGACCCCAAAACCCAAATATATTTGGAAATATGGATATTTTTGTAGTTCAGTTTTATCATTATAATCCCCTACAACATTTATGTCACGTCATTTAAAAAGTTCAAGAATAACAAAGTCACATGATACTAACAAAACAAAAATTATGGTGATTCACAACACGAATTTAAATTCATCTTAATCCAAGACAGGCTTGAGACTATGATGTCTCTAGATTTTTTAATTTCAGCCTCGACAGTGAAGTGTTTGTTCCATGCTTGGTCTGTACTTTTGGGAGAATCAAATCTCCCTTCCTCGCAATTTGCATGGCGATCAGCGATTAGGTTGCTGATGTCTGCCTTCATCCTAATTTCATCAGAAATAACTGTTGTCGGAAATGAAATGGAATGAATGAAGTTTTACGTCCTTCTTTTCGGCACCATGTGGGCTAATGAGGACGGGATCACCATCAACGAAGAAAATCCTGTTTCAAAACTTTCAAATGTGAAGAAACTATCATAGCTGTTTGGCTCTTGGCACTTTATGACAATAATTCAACCATGAGCTTTGAGACTTACTTGTCGGAAAGTTTATTTGGTATTTCAATATTGCGTCTGGTTTGGTCTGGTTGTTCAAACGTTTATTTAGAAGGAATCTAATTGGTAGGTAAGTAAATTTTCTACCAATCAAAATTAATGATCATGGATAAGACAGGATGTCGTTATTTATTTATTAACTATTTAACTGGTAAATATGTAGAAGACGATATTACTTTAATCCGTTTAAACAATATGAGTGAGATTACTTAAAACTGTTTGGTTGGTTAAGAAACCAGGTGGCACTGTACTAAAATCAAAGATGGCGTCACCCCAGGTATATGTAGCAAAAACTAAAAGTGGTACAGCGATTATATTCAGTATAAACCCAGCACTCGCCTGAAAT
The DNA here is from genome assembly GCF_000327385.1 of Lottia gigantea. Taxonomy (NCBI): domain Eukaryota; kingdom Metazoa; phylum Mollusca; class Gastropoda; family Lottiidae; genus Lottia; species Lottia gigantea. The sequence goes on from NW_008706746.1 coordinate 616,161, forward strand.
AATTTAATTTGATAATATTTCAATTACATACGAACTATGTGTTACTTTTACATTCTGAAATATGATACAGATAGCTGTAATTTTACTTTATAATCTAAAAAAAGGTATGAGAAAGTTACTACACCCGAATTTATAGTTTTGAGGAGGGTTCTATAACTTCGACACCATACAACATTGCCCCTGCTGGAGATGTGTTGCTTGCCCCTCCGAACAATCACGTCTGGCTATGAACCTGGAATCTATAGGTGTTCCCTATGCTTGTCTGAGGAATGATCAGGATACTCATACAAAGGCTAGAAAACATGCATCAATTCAAAGTGTTTAAACATACCATATCGATGACCTTTAAATGTCCATAAGAAAAGACGAGGGCGTTTGGTGGTGTAGCAACAGGCAACATGTAAGCGAATGAGGTGGAGATGGCCGCTGGTAGAATATAGAACAAGGGATTCACCCCGGTATTAATTGCCTGTAAATATAAACAATAAACAGTATAGAAAATATATCCGTGGACGATTCAATAGCTGTTTTACATATTAAAGGTAAGTCACCTCTTAGGTCAATCAAAGAATTGAAAATTCTAAACTTAATGAATCTTTGTTCATTGGTGAACTTACTTGGTGTTATAGTATACACAAGAATTCCTTTATAATCCAATAAATCCATAAAACTAACTAATCCATTAAACTTATTAATCTTAAAGCATGTTTCGATAATTATTTAGTTTAATGGATATATTTTATGGAGATTGTATTCTTTAGTCATGGCACCTGGTAAGTCTTAGTTTGAGTTTATGTCAATTCTAAGAGGTAGGCTAGTATCATTTTAAGGTAATTTAAGATAAATTAAATGTACAATATAAGATAATATATAAACATAAAAGGTGGAATCGCTGATACCCTATCAGGAAAAAAACCTCAAGATATCTTAAGTGGACTAATTTTTCACAATAAATATCCCAGAATTCCTCACAGGTAGGATAAATCTTTTATTTAGTTGGGAATTTGATTTATTTTATTTAGTTGGGAATTTGATTGGTTGAATATATTATTTATCTTGAACATAATTGCTTTACAATTTTGTCAGATCATAGATGACATAAGGGATTCACAAACCGAAACAGACATGAAATTAATTATCTTGTTCTTAATTTTATAATAATAAAATATTTGCGATGTTAATACATCAATTGTTGAGTGATATAGAACGATTGCTTAATTTTAATCAAATTGTAACGATTAGACAGTAAGTTGATTCTTATTTCTTTGATATAGTACATGAGGACATAAAACTCAATTCCACCATGAATTCGAAGTATACTCACCAAACTCGACAATATTGGCATTATTATTGTTGCTATAGCAACGTTACTGGTAACTTCCGTGAAAAAACTGCAAACATAGCAGAGAATGAGTAGCATCAACCAGGGGTTCAAACCTTTAAATACTTCTAACTGTTCTCCTATCCATAACGACAGTCCAGAATCCTGGTAAAATATACAGAATATAGATTAGAATATGGTTTATTACGTGAAAATCTTAATTAAAATGTCTATGGTCGGCATCATGGAAATATGATAAATCTATGTCTTTGATAGACATTGTAGGACAAGCCATTGATCAGTAGCCTATGTGGTCGTCCTTATCAAATAGTCTTCATCACGGACAAATATGATAAATCTGTGTTGTCCACATTGATAATGCAGTTCATATACATTGGTGATTATATGGACGTCTTTACAATTCTATGGTCGACATCACCAAATTATGGCAATCTATGTGTTCTAGACATATTGCTATAAGCCATATGAAAATAAATATAAGTTTTTGCCCTTTAACTAAACCAACCTGACAGCCTTTAGCTAAGGCGAATCCCCCTCCCAGCAGCAGAAACAAAGACCAGGGAAGTTTTTCATGAGCATCTTTCCACGTTAATAAGGCACGGGTTGGTTTTGGTTTTTCATCTGTAAAAATATTCAATATTTGAGAAATGGAATACTGATAAGCAGAAGGTGGATTTCGACTTGTCTGAGTATAGGTGTATGAACATAAAATTTTAAGAAGGCAGTCGCAGTCCTTCTTCCTTTGCAGGCGTGTGTACCATCTGAATCTAAACAAGACTCCCCACCCCGCCTGTTCCCTTCACGTATGTGCTGTTAACGAACAAATAAACCAAGTACTAACAATCCGAATGTTAGCGATAGTCCAACATTTGTTTGTGCATGACACAACAGATGATCGGCTAAGAGATCTTTAATTGTTTACCTTCGTCAGTTCCCCAGCAAAATATTGCAGGTTTTTCAGCAGGCAAAACAAATAATAAAACAGCCAGTAGGACGGCGGGAGTGGAATCTCGAACATATCTGAAAATACAACAAAACAATCAATTTACCATAAAATGGACGTGGATATTATACACGTTCAAAATAACGTAAAGGTCTGCGTCCTCCACCGCCCGTTTCTATACTTCCAGAGGTCAGTGGCTTAACTAGACGTAGCCCGTGGATGTGTCATGTAAAGAGAACTAACCCGTCTTTAAATAAATCGCCCCATCCTCCTACTCCTCCTAAATCCCGGCTAATCCAACAAACCACTAAAATACCAAACAGTACTAACACCGAACCTTGCGCATATCTGAAATAACAAAATATAACGTATAGATACATACAGCGTAATTATTAAACTCGACAGTAGAGTTTTAAGCTATTGTCTTACAGCTGAAGTAAATATTTACACGACTTTGTTCTTAAAGAGGGGAGAATGAGCCAGCCTATGTGATGGAACTGGATTTACCCGAAGAACCTGGACGTTCACCAGAACTTACTACGTGATGTGCATGAACTTGCGTGATGCATCTGGCTTTACGTGATTCACCTGGAGTTCCGTGCCGAACCTGAACTAACGTGATTCACCTGGAGTTCCGTGCCGAACCTGAACTAACGTGATTCACCTGGAGTTCCGTGCCAAACCTGAACTAACGTGATTCACTTGGAGTAACGTGACGAACCTGGACTAACGTGATTCACCTGGAGTTCCGTGCTTAACAGTAACTAACGTGATTCACCTGGAGTTACGTGCTTAACAGTAACTAACGTGATTCACCTGGAGTTACGTGCTTAACAGTAACTAACGTGATTCACCTGGAGTTACGTGCTTAACAGTAACTAACGTGATTCACCTGGAGTTACGTGCTTAACAGTAACTAACGTGATTCACCTGGAGTTCCGTGCTTAACAGTAACTAACGTGATTCACCTGGAGTTACGTGCTTAACAGTAACTAACGTGATTCACCTGGAGTTACGTGCTTAACAGTAACTAACGTGATTCACCTGGAGTTACTTGCTTAACAGTAACTAGGACTAACGTGATTCACCTGGAGTAACGTGACGAACCTGGACTAACGTGATTCACCTGGAGTAACGTGACGAACCTGGACTAACTTGATGCACACGAATTTACGTGACGAACTTTAACTAACGTTATGCACACGAATTTACGTGATGCACATGAACTTAAATGATGAACTTAAAGTCAATGGCGTATTCCGATGCCCCCACCCCCCTCGTTAATGAAATCCTGGCTACCCCAAGGCTTGAACTTACACGGTGGACTTGAACTTACATGATGGACTCGAACTTACATGATGCACATGAACCTACGTGGTGAATCTAGAATGATCTGATGGATTCTGACTAACACGATGGTACACACACTTGACTTATGTATACACTGAATGGACTTGGTGGTACTTTACTACGTGATGGTACTTTACTACGCGATGGTACTTTACTACGCGATGGTACTTTACTACGTGATGGTACTTTACTACGTGATGGTACTTCACAACATAAAGTTCAACCCAACTTGACTTACGTGATGGGACCTAAAGCGTCATATTGATCCCGGATGACTTGTTTCACTCTCCTACCTCTTTCTTTTTTATCTTCAACATTCGAGCAGCAACAACATCCTCCTCTGGAAAATACATTACGGAATAGATTTCACGAATTGCTTTATGCAAGAGTTATTCTCTTTGTGGACTATACGATATAGGCGTATGAAACGTCTGTTTTTCTATAACGTATTTAGGGCAGTCGTAGCAAACTTTCAGACAAAACTTTTGTATTTGTGGGTGCTAAAATATTACAGACGGGCAGATATTATAGCGAGTTCTACATCTACGACTCTTGTGGCTCCGTGACTTGTTTAGCCAACCCGTAATCAAGGATAATTCAGTGACTTACCTGCACCGTAAAAAGGCAATTTGTAACCAAATCCAGCAAATAATGAAAATAGTGAATCCAAGAGGAAGTCCAAATCCCATCCACATTGTAAAATGTACCGGCGATTCTTCTCCATATTTGGCATACAGTCTGCAAAAAGAATGGCCTCTTTCTTTGTAAATATATACAAACTATCTGGGCTCCAAATAAAATAGTATAGCTATGACCCCGTTCTATATTTGCATTACTAGCTATTTGGACCTTTTAGATGAGTTGACAAGTCGAGACCAAATAGACGGATGTCTCTGCTGACGAACATATTGTCTCAGAGATTATTCATTGCTCCACAATGATAGATATCGTGGCAGAGGAGGTTGATAAGGTAGTTATTGTTCACTTAGAACACATGATACCACACTTCTACTGGGGTTGCCAGTTTGTCTGATTTTGGAACATGTCAAGACCCTTCTGAATAATACCTACTCTTCTGCGTGACCTTTTAACACCAGGTTAGGTCCTGTACCAGTGAGGGAACAAATACCACCGGAATTGGCAGCATAGGCTATGCATAACGACACAGCCTTACATATTCTCTTATAATGAGTTGCTTCATCATCCGTTACTTCAGTAGACTGCTCGTTGTCTGTGGAGTCGATCTGTTTTCCATTGATATGAACATCAGTCAATTCTACTGACTCTAAAATGATTCAAATGCATTGTGAAAGCTAAGGTGCTGATAAAAGCTATACACAATACAACTTCTATAAAGCAAAGAGATCGATCATAAGTATTTCAAAGGAGGTTTCCTAGCCTTTGTCAATCCGCGAAACTAATACATGTAACTTCTTTTGGAATTGGAGTTCCTCATCGACGAATTAAGAGATCATAAACACAGATTTGAATGATTTAAACAGTTTGTATTGGCAGTACGAGGACGTGGTTCTTCTTGATCCGATCACATCTTCGCAATCTCTCAAATAGAATTTAGCTTAAATTGTTTCTTGTACTTGTGAAGTCATTCAGTGGTCAACCTGTTCATCTCAGGGATCATGTACAGAATTAGGAAAGGTTGAAATAGAAGCTGTAAGTGTAGGACTGGAAATCGTAGTGTGCCTGAACGGTCTGCCGTGATAATTCTACAAGCCCCCTGCAACAAATCACGGTCATGAATTGCAGAAATCCTGAACTATGTCAATACTGTCACATGATCAGAATTACACAATTTTATTTACCTTTAACATCGAATGTTTTTTCATTATCATGTAGTTTGTCACTAGTTCCCTTGAGTTGTATAAGAATAGCTTGAGCTATAGGAATCATCATAGCAGTTGTGGCTGAGTTGCTGATCCACATTGATAGAAACCACGTGGATATCATCAAACCCAGCATCAACCTGTAATATATAACACGGTAACGGTGCAAGGGTAATTAGAAGTTCCCATTACCCACCACCAGTCCTGCTGCGTATTTCATATTCAATACATGTGTTTAGAGATGAACTCTTGTCAACACGGTCTCGGCGGAAGGGTTATTTGAAGCTCCCATTGCCAACCAGCAGACCTGGTGAGATAAACTCTTGTCGGGCTCGGTGAAAGAGTTGTTTGAAGTACCAACTTTCAACTTGATGTCTTGATCAGTTGCGGAGCCAGTGGTGTTTTGTTTTGGTTTAGTGATTTCATGTTTGGTCTACCTACCATCTAGGTTCGGTTCCAACGACCAATAAAACTCGCAATGCCATTAATCTGTGAATATTCCATGTTTCTATGGCAACAGCCATCACTAAACCTCCAAGAAATACCATTATAGTGTCCTTTAAATAAATAAAGTAAGTTATTAACAAATTAATTTATGACAGATAATAATAATAATAATAATAAAGGGCAAATTTCATCAAATAGGGTAAGAAATTAAGTGCTATAAAAATAGCTAAATTGCACCTAAACCAACATGATGAAGTTTTAACAACTTACGGACATGTAGGCCGGAGCTATTTCTTTAGCCTTGATAACTCCCAACATCGGGAACATAAAAACCGGAAGTAGAGCTGTCACTGATATAGGAACCACTTCCGTTATCCAAAACACGGCCATTAGTATTAAAACATAAGCTGTTTTCGCCTCCTAGAATTGCAAGAAAATATTCCATAGCCTGGATTGCTGTATATAAGCAAAGTGAAAGAAGTTTATAAAACAGTGACTACTACCCCTATAGTAATAAACGGAAAAGCTAAGAACAGTTTTGCAAAGTATTATATATATATAAATATATATAATATGTCCGAAGGAAGTATGCTCATTCTCCCCTTTTCAGGCCCGAAGCTACAGCAGGACAAGGGGTGAGGGACATGAATGGATTGCCCCCACCCCCTGCAAACATGTTAAAGCGTTCTACTCTTCTGCTTCAACTGAGTTAATGAAATGAAATGAAGTGTGACAATCTAATTTTATGTATCCCATTCGCGTCAATCTATCCTGCTTCTGGTTAAGTGAACGAAATGAAACTGATTCTACTGTTCTGCTTCTAATTCAATTAATAAAATGAAATAGAGTGTTACATCCTACTTTTCTGTTAATTTCTGTTAAAACGTCCTACTTTTCTGCTTCAAACTGGGCAAAATGAAACGGCGTTTTTCATTCTACATTAGTGCTTCTGATTTGGTTAATAAAGTGGATTTGTTTCTGCTGTTAATTTGGTTAACTAAATGAAATATAGTGTAACATCCTATTTTATATACCTTATACGGCTAATGAAATCAAACAGAGCTTCACATCCTACTATTATGATTCTTGATGGAATCACGATTTGAAGTTTTGTGTCCGTGTTTTTGCTCCTAAATGGACAAATGAAGACAGGCGTCTATTTGAGGTGATATTTCATGTTTGTATAGGGCACAGTAGAGACAACTTAAAAGGAGAAATGCCATTTTTTGACCAATCATACTTTTATCTCAAAAACGGGAATTGTTTAGCTAAACTAATCAGTATTAATGCTTACAGATCACCGTAGAAATCTGAGCCTTTCTAATCCATGTGTGTCCAGAATTATTTGCGCTTGAAAGTCCTTTTTTGAGATACTGAAAAGACATCTATAAAATAAGAAAATAAAATCCTAGTTTGAGATATTTTTGAAGGGATTATGCGATTCCTGGCGCACCTGTTGCTTTAATATTATATGAATTTATAAAATATAGGTAGAAATATTTGTATGTGTCATTACAATGCATGTAGATAAAATAACATGTCATTCACCATGTTAAAAAGACATGTAATATAATAAATATGACAACAACATTACGCTGAGGATCTGTTAAAACATTTTATTACAAATTTTAAATGTGTGTCGACCTAAAACCTCCATATAGAATAGGCAATAAATAAATAGATTGTTAAGTCCTACTGCAAAGGCACAGGTGCGCCAGAAGTACTGGAAACAAACGAAAATCGCACAATTCCTTCAAACATATCTTATGCTAGGAAATTTTATATGTCTATTCCATATATCCCAAAGTATCTTAAAATAACGAGTCGTCATTTTAACATTCAAACACGGATAATTCTGGTCACACATAGATTTGGAGGCTTAAATTTCGACAGTGAGCTGTAAACACTGATTGACAAAGTTAAAAATTCCCGTTTCTGAGATCAAAGTAAGATTGGTCACAGGGCTGATGAATTGTTACGGTGTTTTATGTCCTACTATGTTGTACACTAAAAGGCCAAAGAAATGTAATGGAATTTTACGTCCCAATGCTCTATAAAATACAAAGATACAAAGAAGTGAAGTTTTATATCCCACTTTTCTGTGCCATCTTGGATCTGTAACGAACTTGTTCTTCTTCAAATAATGCCAAATATCATCAAAAGTTGTCATAACTTTATGCTGTCCAATCAAAACTATTGTCACAAGTAAATGCTAACAATATATACACCAGATTATAGTCAGAAAATCTTTAACAGAGAATTTAATTGGTTGAATATTATTTATATTATAAGCATGAGATGCATAAAAAGCTGGTCAGATCATGGATGGAATATTTTTGGTCATACCTTTTGGCTAAAAAGCCAAACCTTTGGGAATTATGAAGCAATGATCCTGTTGGATTGTGAAGCCATGACCCTGATTGATCAACTCATACGACGAAAAATATAATTGGGTCCCATTTCAGTTCTACTTCAATTTAAAATATATCTTACCTGTGTACCAATGTGTAGTGGTAAAGGCAATAGAACTAATGGAGATATAAACATAATTAATAATACACGGATGCTCCATAACTGTTTCAATACATTCGCCATTTTTAATCCTGTGAGATGTGAAGAAATTTTCTGGTAATTGTCTTAAATGATGGTTCATTAAAAGTGGACGACTCTTTCAATAGTCAACGTAGATGTAATGCTGTATCTTCACCATGCTCATAAAGGTCAATTTAAACATTTATGCTGTAAACATTTTCGATTTTTGATAAAACACAACAACACAGACTTTATGTGATGCTATGTACTTATGCCTAATGCTTAATTTTCCAGAAATTAGTTTTTCAATTTAACAGAACATATAAATTGATAGATATTATACTGTGTTATTAATGTATTTATTGATGTATTGAAATTGTCCTATAAACAATGTTTACATATTTATGATAGAACTCCTTCACGATAAGTTCTGTTTTTTATTTTCAAAAATGTCACTTTTTTAACTTTAGTTATATACACAACTGCATTATCGTATTTTATAACTATTTAAATACTTTTCTTAGCCACCAAAACGCACAAAGGAAGTTATAGGCCTATTTCAAATACTACTGATAGATTTGATAAATAATCAATAACTGTGTATCCAATCAAATCCAAATCCTTTACCTAACCACAAAAGGGAATATCCAATGTCCAAGAACTAAAACATAAGGTGTATTCCGAGCAAGACCCGCGATCAATCAATCAGTTGAACGGCCGACGCGATGCAAACATAGTGCAAAGATATATCTAAAGATAAGTTTAATCTAAACAAAACATTACACTTTAGTGTCAACAAGTTCTTAAAGGGACACCACCACTACGCATAAACTGTAGCTATCAGAGGCTCGAATAACGGTAGATGTTTCGGACAAATGGTTCTTGTGCGTAACAAATTCTTACATGGAAATAACACACACGAACGTAGTTCACAACCATTTTGAATCCTTCCTATACTTAAAAACTAAACTTCAATAAAGGTTATATAAACCTTTAAATCACATTGCCAGGTTTAGAAATGGTTTAAGTGTTGTTTGAAGGCTTTGCTGAAATATTACAGCCTTTTTAAAAATTCGGCTTATCTAGTCGAGGTAGAAATTCAAAAGGCTGTGAACTGTGTACGTGTATGTTATTTCTATGTAAGAACCATACCTAATTTCGTGTTTGTTATTTCTATGTAAGAACCATACGTAGTTTCGTGTTTGTTATTCCTATGTAAGAACCATACGTAGTTTCGTGTTTGTTATTTCTATGTGAGAACCATACGTAGTTTCGTGTTTGTTATTTCTATGTGAGAACCATACGTAGTTTCGTGTTTGTTATTTCTATGTGAGAACCATACGTAGTTTCGTGTTTGTTATTTCTATGTGAGAACCATACGTAGTTTCGTGTTTGTTATTTCTATGTAAGAACCATACGTAGTTTCGTGTTTGTTATTTCTATGTAAGAACCATACGTAGTTTCGTGTTTGTTATTTCTACGTAAGAACCATACGTAGTTTTATGTATTTATACGTAGTTTCGTGTTTGTTATTTCTACGTAAGAACCATACGTAGTTTCGTGTTTGTTATTTCTATGTAAGAACCATACCTAATTTCGTGTTTGTTATTTCTATGTAAGAATCATATGTAGTTTTTTGTATTTATACGTAACTTCGTGAGTGTTATTTCTATGTAAGAACCATACGTAGTTTCGTGTTTGTTATTTCTATGTAAGAACCATACGTAACTTCGTGAGTGTTATTTCTATGTAAGAACCATACGTAGTTTCGTGTTTGTTATTTCTATGTGAGAACCATACGTAGTTTTGTGTTTGTTATTTCTACCTAAGAACCATACGTAGTGTTGTGTTTGTTATTTTTACATAAGAACCATACGTAGTTTTGTGTGTGTTTGGCTCCTAAAACATACATCAGTTTTCTTTCTCTTTTCTTTGTTCCATCTGAACATCTTAACCTTGGATTGGAGAGAAATTTTTAGGCAATTCCATGTGCCAAATACCAGGAACATTTGAAGCTTCTCTCTGTATCTTTCTAATTTCCTGTTCATCATCTCTGGTTCCTGTTATTTCAGAACGATTCTGCTAGATTGTGGCATACTGTCACAATTAAAGCCAAATATAATCTAGAACTATACCTGATACCGAAGAAAAGGCTGTGATTTGGCCACACCCGTTGGTTGCCAGACTTGATTGTTTGGAGGATCAAGTAATATATCCGGAGGGTCAATAATAGTATATGTTGTTAAGTTGCAGTAATGAAATGCTGACATTTTTCAGGTGGACAATCCAGGGAGCATTACCCTCCTGTCCCCTGTAGCTCCGTCCTGGATTTGACAAGTGCATGAGCCAAAATGTATTAGCTCAAAAGTTGGCGTATACCATATACATATTGTGCACTATGCACTATTTTTGTAAACATATGCCTAATATATAACTTATATGAGAAACCAGGGATTCCATATTTAAGTTATGTATATTGTTTACTGTTTATAAGCCCTATCTATATTGTTTATTTAGTGTTAACTTGTGTTTAAGCATCTCTCAAGGAGCATCAATATAACAATATCAACATTGAAGGTAAACACGGATTAAACCCGGATTATAGAGAGCCGTTGTTCACAATTAGGTTAATCGTGTCAAAAATTGTGTCTATCATGTCCTAACTTGTACTGTAATAGTTAGTATGTAAAGGTAATTAAAGGTTTCATAGTAGCGATATGGACGGGAAAGGATAAATTAACTTGAAAAACCCTGAAAATTAAACGACCTTGTCCTGATGGTGACAATTTCTAGGTTTTTTCTTCGTCGTATTTTGTGTTTCATTTAAATTTCGGAGGTGAAAATAGATTATTGTTATTTTGAATCAGATGTTTCGATTTGTCACGGTTTGTGATGCAATCGATTTTTATTTCGGGAAGCTTTCTAAAACAAACTGAAAATGATAGAGAATTTCTGTTTTGACCAAAGATTTTTAAATGGGCTGGAATCAGAAATGAATATCCTGTTTGAAAATATTGCTAAACCGGAAGTGACTTCCATTTGAAACTGTGAATTCGCAATATTTCAAACCGTTGGAACTTTTTTCTATACTTGTGAAATATGCAAGTGTTTCTACAGGAGAGTATCTCCTATAAACCTAAATTAGCAGACGATGTTAATTGGAGAGTACACTTTCTTTCAACAAAAAACCTTTCATTTTAAAGACTGTCAGTGGCTCATCTAGGTTAGTGGGGACGCTTTCTCGGGAATTTAACATAATATTTTGCTCTCTTGTATTCTGAGACCTGTCTAAGCCGAGCTAATGAATGTTAATGAAAGATTTAAATACCGTTTTATTTTTAAAATGATTATGATTCCATTATTCAACATGAACAAAAATTCCGCCAAATTGATTAGTTTCGTTTTGTAGTATGAAAATTTGCGATCCTTAAATTTAACAATAGACATACTCATTTTGACGCATTTTTTTATTGTCGGTAGTTGTGGTAAGAGTGGTTGGCCTGCTGGATTTTGAAACTCACTTCTTCTATTGCTATAAACTTGATATCTTAAAAATCTCTAAAAATATAGTCAATTCATGCATGTTTGGGCGAAGTATTGTACATGTGAGACAAAGACCTTTTTATGGTCTGAAATAGCTCACTTTCCTGAGTTGCCTCGTATCCTATCTCGTCGTTAATTTGTCTTATCTTCAACAAGCTTCTTTATATTCGTGATGTACAATCATATATTTTTACTCAAGGCTCGAAGTGAATTTGTAACTATTGATTTTAGGGGTTTCAGTTCAATTGAAGTGTATTCTACAAATGATGAATGAAAGTTTAACAATGGTCCTTTATATAATGTTGAGAAGATTTTAATAGGTTAAATGCACATAATATTTAAATTATTAAAATGTAGGATATTCATTATTGAATTTTGAATCGCAATATCAGCCCATTTGTGCCTATATAAAGCTTGTATAATCATAGGGAAAACACATCACAAATGATTTGTTACTCAATTACGCTACATTTTATACATTATAATATAATATAGAAATATATCAGTAGAGAAAATGGTTTTTGTATAAGAAATTGTTTTTTTATATTTTTCTTTATGAAAATATGTTTTTATGTTTAAGTGCAAAGAAATTCCAAGTAATTAAACTATCCGAAATATGAGGTAGGGTATGAATTTTACCTGTCCTGACGTCACCATTGTTGTTGTGATACAAAACTTTTGCAAATAATAGATATTCAAGTAAGTACATCAGATGCAAATAATTTCCAACTGTAGATAATGACCAAATTTAACACAATATTTATTATTGATTTATAAGCTAAATGATATAAGCAGGATGAAATAACTTTTAGGGATAGGTGCGTTATTTTAGGGAGTTGATTTGAATGTTGAATCTGTGTAAATAGACTTCAGAAGTACGATAAATGTTAGAAATTTGCAGACTTCCTTTAAAAGTACTTCAAACTAGGGCGGCAGTAAACTATGGTCACTATTACTGATTGACATTTGCCCCACCAGCAACAGAAAATTAAAGGACGCCCAATTCTTCAAGTGGGCGCCAAAAGCTCTGTTTAACACTTGTCAGCAAAACTTTGTCAGGCTGCAAAATTCATCTTTTTGGCTATAAATTCCTCTTGCAGGATATGGCATCAAATGGGAAGTATGGGGTAATATCTATTCAATGTCCCATCAGTCATAGAAGAAAGACCATGAATGTGCGTTGACACTTCTATTGCCAGATTTTGGAGTTCTAGCTTAAAAGAGAACACGTTATTATGAAATTTCTTTTTTTCATTCTCATTTCAATGCAAATTATACATTTAAATATCATTGCGAATATGAATAAGAATGATCATCATAAACTGTTGCAAAGCACCAGGTAAAATTTTGTCTAATTGTCCTTTTCTCTACCCACTGTCAGTTGAATTGAATTTTTTATATTTTGCAAATTCATGGATATTTCTTCCTCGAGCGAAAAGCTTTCTTCTCTTAACTTCTGGTCTTGTTTCATAATCTCTATGAAACACTGATTGTTTCTGAATACTGCTTAGTGTTTGTAAACTCTTAGGGGACAATTTTGCCCCTAAAAACTCTGCTTTTGTCTGTGTTGCCTCCTTTATCCCAATATTTGATCGAAGAATAGTCGATGATAGCCGCCCCATAGCATTTCTTCCATATTTGACACTTTTTGAAAGCGAAATGTTTATGGATCGAATTATTGACTCATATTTTTGAGTGTCTGTCTTATAACAGGTTTTGTCAATGGCTTCCTCACTTAATCTTATTTTCAAAAGTTCATTTAACAGAAACTTATCATTGTCATTCATTTTAGTTGTTTGAAGCCAGAAACATGGATCGATTCCACCAGTTGTTGCTGTGACCGCCACCACAGACCAGAGAGTTCGAACGGCACTTGGAACAGTCTCCATCGTAGCACACAACAGTTGCTTGTAGTATTTTCGGCAGCTGTTTTTTCAGTTTGTCCACATCTCCGGAGTAAGTAGAGTACATCTCTTTGATTACAAGGCTCCACCTGGATTTTATGTCCTGGCTCAAAGTTTTCTTTTGATTTGTCTTTTCAACTTTTGTTTTGCCTCTGAACATTCCGTCGCTAAAATTAGCCTTAAAACATTGGCGAAACTGAGATGCACTAAGATGGGCTGGGTCAGCTAGTCTTTCAACTTTCCAAATAATATGTAAAGTTCTCATTGCCTCTTCAATTCCGGTAGCTGACGTTGAATCTCCGTCTGTTGTGGCAAATTTGATGAGCAACCCTTGAATAGATAAATCTTCACCAATTATTCTCCCCATTTCTCTCTCAGATAAAGGTGCATGTCTTGTCAGATTTGCTGTGCATCCCTCGTGTCCAGGACAGTTGACAGTAATACCTGTGGTTCTTAGCCACGCCCCAGTCCAACAAAGTTTATTTTGCAACACAACACTTATGATATATTTCCTATCTGTGTTTGTCTCACAAGCAATGCTGATTGATTGGGATGCTCTTTGTCCAGGTTTCTTGCTGTTTCCTATGGTACCGACCAAGCCACATTTATCACGTTAGGGTTGGAAGCACCTCTTCGTCTATTGACATTTTTTACCTCTTCCATCTTAGTTCTCATGCTTTCATTGTTCAAGTCAGTTGTCTTTGAATTCACATAACTGGATAACTTGGACATACCACTTTCAGCTGGTGGGGGAATGTCTAAATCTGCCAGTAGAAGCCTAGTCCTTGAATTGCCTAAAGGCATGTCTAGCAATCCAGCTTGTAAGTTGATGTTTGTTGCAGCCGCTTTCCTATCTCTTTCGTCAGTCGTGATTTCCTTGTATAATTTTACTACAGGAGAGATGAATCCACAATTGAGGCATTTCAGTGAATATTTCCATCCAATTCCCCATTTTTCTTCTGTGTTGATCTTAAATTGTGGTACTGCATACACCTCGGCCTCTTCGTCTGCATGAGTCTGTATGGCTATATTCCACATTTCTACCATTTTTTCCACATTGATGATCCTGTTGCCTGAGATTTTATTTTGATCATAACTGCTTTTTTTCAGGCCTTGGTCGTAAAACCCTGTGACTTCCTGGAGAGTCTAGTTCAATATTCACACAGCTCAATTCTTGGTCTTCATACACTGCAGATCTACACTAATCCAAGAAGTATACCCAAGACTCTTAGAATATTAAAACGATCTGATTCTCTCCCCAGCTAAAGAATAAATGCCTCAAACCCTAACCACACTCCTATTTATCTCTGCCACCAGATGGCCAACATATGAAATATTTCTTTTGTAAAAAGATCCCTTGCTGTTCCTTAACCCTAATAGCCATGCCTGACCGATTCCCTTTCTGTACCCCTATAGCTCTGTTTCTAATTACTTACATAACCACCACGCCGATGTTAATAGAAAAGTGTTGAAGATACAGATTAAAGGCTATCACCCGTGATTTCCCTTATTTGGCGATTACATGTTGAATGTAAATCTCAGTCGCCTTCATATTGAGAGTGACTTTCCCATTTTTACTACATCTATATTATTCTGAGACTTGAGGGAGGTGAAAATATCAGAAGAATGATATATTATACTTTGAAGACAGAATGAATAGACAGAGAAATCATTTATTTCTATTTACCATGTGGACTGATTTTGGTTTCTGGGGTTTAGGGATCATAAACCTTAATGAGTTATGTAACTTTAACTTACTACCTAATGGTCTTTTAAGATTCATTCTTGAAAACATTTGGTTCCATGTTATTTCTATTGCTGCAATTGTAATTAATTTAAGAAATATGTGGATTTTGAAGTAGAAATAGGGTGAAGAAAATGTGACGTAATAAATTTGACCCTTATTCTGTGTAATTTATGTTTTTCAGGCTTGATTTTGGTCAACAATCCTTAATCTTTTTACAGAACTGAATTTTCTTCATAAATAAAAAGGTCTGAGCAATTCAGAATTGTACGTATACAAGCTTATACAGCGCATATATAGCTTATTATATGAATAGCAAAAGTAAAAACACTACCACTGGTTTACTTTTGGGTTTATTTGCATAATTTTGGACAGGTTGTTCCACAGATGTTATGGAAGAAATTAAAGCAAGAAAAAAAATTAGCTACATATTTAGGACTCACTCCACTAAAACATTTTATGCAAATGATTGTTTAGAAATCTTCTTTCTCTCTCCTTTTGGGGGTTTTTACATGCCATTTTTGAGTAATTTTTGGTCTAGATTTGAAATTTAATGTCTTAAATTGCATTATCTTTAAGATTTGTTGAGATGATGAGAGACCTAAAGGCGGAAAGCTATTTCTAAAAATAGTCGTTTTGTGAACTGCCAAACTCTAGCGGATGAGTATAACTGGTAGAAGTTTACTTTTAGTAGCTAAAAATTTTCATGGTCATCATATATTGAATTTTTTAAGAGACATTAAAGATTTAGTTTTTGCGTACAAATTATTGAATTTAAAGATTGACATTTTGATAAAATATTTTGCCATCAGTTATTTCCCTTGAATTGACAATTTTACCCTTTTAAGAAACCTTTCGTCCCGTTTATAATTAATTCCCTTCAGAACCAAATATTTTTGTGCTAGATTAAAGGAATAGTATGCAAAAGTTACATTATTAATAGACCATTTGATGAGATGTTCTCTATTTTGTCTATGTTTTATTTCTGACTATAGTTTTGTACCCTCGTATTTTTGTTATTAGCTATCTATACAAGGGTGTGATGAAACCGCACCCGCATGTCACGTTTGTGAAACTGGTAGGGCGACATATACAGTCCCGTCCTGAGGGTGGGGTCCGTGATGGCTGGGCCCCAGCAAGTCAGAATTAAGCCCCAGCAATACCTTCTTCAGTTCAGCAGAGATTAAAGTATCTTTGTACAAAAAATCAAAATGGTATAGATTTTGATACGTTTTTGGCACCTCAAAATTGTCAGAAATGAGTTCTCTGGACCTTAAATTCTTCAATTTTCTGAGTACAAAATCTGAGCCCGAACACCAATTCATTTCTGGCGACGGCGCTGAAGACATGTCTTGTTATCCATAGAACAGAATTAAAATCCGATATCAACTCTTTTACAATATCAATGACTTTTTCGAAGTGACGATAGTCTAAATTAGCAAAATACGTTTATTAAGAAAGCGGGCGTTCGATTTTAAACCTGAAATGTAATCTATGAATAGCCGAGATTGAGTCAGCTGGTTAAGCCATAATTAGACCAAAATACGGGAAATTAGGCTGTATCAGCTGGAAAATAAAGACCAAGGTACAGATAGCTGATCAGCTGATAAAATGAAATGAAATGAATGGAGTTTTACGTTCTACTTTTTTGCACCATGTGGGCTAATGAAGACGAGCAACGTTATGCAGGATATCCATTGCATATTCAATGAGGGAAATTTTGTCAGGACAGCGGGCCTCGGTTTATTGTCCCATCCGAACAACTAGACGCTTTTTCCATGTCAGCTCTTCCCTGCATCACTGACAGGGGAAACCGGGTTGAAAAATCCGAAGGTATTATCTCGACCTATGCCGGGATTGAACCCTTGACCTTCAGGTTAGTGAGCAAGCGCCTAACTCACTGAGCCACCGCGGCTCCATGATCATCTGATAAAGGTAATGATTAGACTTGATACATTATTCAGTCACAACTCTATTGTCACAACAAATAATATTAACATTCTAATTTAACCTTTATTGAGTTTTCTAATGATCGTAGGTCTGTATAATCATATTAGCGATATTCTGAAAAAGAACAAAAACAGTAATTCAATTAACTCAAAAACATTCATATGGAAGCCGACAGCGGCCATATCTACTCTCGACTTCTCGCCCACGAGAAAGCGAGGAAAAGGCGAGGGTAAAAAAAGACGAGGAAAAAGGCCAGAAGTCGAGAAAGCTAGGAAAAAGGCGAGAAAGCGAGGAAAATTTCTCGCCTTTTTCCTCGCCTTTTTCCTCGCCCTTTTCCTTGCCTTTTCCTCGCTTTCTCGCCTTTTTCCTCGCTTTCTCCCCGTAGCCGGCTTCCATACATTCACTTATGTGATATTGTATGATGGTTTCATGTGATGGTAGGATACCTGCTAAAATGGGGACAGAGGGATGTGTAAATCAATTCGTAACGAATCCGTGCAGAGAAAGCTGTATTTTTCTGGCTTGGTGTACAAATGTTGTCCTGGTCTCATGTATGCGAAAGTTGCCAAGAAGACGGGAGTTGTGGGTTAAGAGTCAATTCTTGAACAATCATATCACAGAAAAGTGATGACCCCACCTTGATAGACACGTTTAATTATACGTATACCCACCTTTTTTCTAATGTCATTACTCTGTGCCAATCGATCAGCTCGGATAAGTCCTTCAGTAGCTACAGATAGGTCAGCATTGCCTTGAGCTGAAAGTATGAATATACAAAATCATGAAATTGCCTAGTAGTATCTTTTCTGTTACAAAACCAATGTTTAGAAACGTTTAGAATTTAAAATATCTGAAACGCCCCCTTTATGCCTATATATTGTTAGGTGATGCAATTGATTGACAGGTACCGACAAATTGAAGCAATAACATTTTAAGGCATTCACACCGTGTAAAAAAGAACATTCGAATTATTATGAAAAGACAGGTCAATGTGATGGAATGAATGTGGAGCTAGTTATCATAATGGGGAAATACACGATGCTTTATCATGTTGCTAAGACTCAAGACTAAAATTACTTAAAGTGGCGTATTAAGGCGGTAATCTTTAGACCATGCCCCTTCCTCTCTTGGGTCATAAAAAATAACAAAAAAATTCGCATAAGATTTATTTCTATACTTTAGAAATGTGCTCTGTTAACATCAAAATTTGACAATGAGTCTTAGATCTTGGGCCTCAAACATCAGTTTTCAACTTTTAAGCAGAAACAATAAACGACATACTTTAACATTACAAAGAGTTTATATCAGGAAATTTTTTCTATATTACGATATTTGAACCTATCCTGTTAAAATTTGTCTATATCGCCATACATAAAAAATCTCATAGAGCCCCACTCTACCCCTACCCTTGCCCCTTTAAGTCAGTGAAATCTTCGCTACGCTACTGCATACTTACCATCAAATAAGTTGGGGTTCATGTCAGTATCAGCAGCCGACAGGACGCCGTCTTTATTGACATCAAATAATAAAAATAATTCAGAGGCAGGACCTTTTGGATAGCAGAAATCGTTGACCATTCTCTGGACAAACTCGGTTAAGGTCACTCTTCCATCTCCTGTTTAAATAAAAAAAAATTCAAATCAAATTCACAGATGTTTATGTAATTCTGTGAGATTATATAATCGTTTTTTCGTTTTATTCAATTCTGTGGTTTCACGCGAAAAAGAGTTATTCAGCAGAAGTTTCTTAGTTTCTTCTACCGTTCGGTCCTACAGTTTCCAGTCTGAAGTCATTGACGGGGTTCTTGTAACTTGACAGATTACATAATGCCACTATAGTATAACCTATAGTCTGGTCAGACTTTTTTAGGGGGTAGGGGGTCACAATGCAAGTGTCTTTGACTCAGATACATAGGCTATAAACTTTCTGAAGTTCATACTTCGAACGTTCAATGTTGGGAGTTTCAATATTGACTTTTTCGATTTCAATCGGTGGGGGAATCTTGAAACCCGTAGCATCGGTTTATTGTTCAAGATGGTCATTCCATGTCAGTCCTCCGACCACCGTCATTTACAATGGAAAACCTGATTTAAATAACTATAGAATAAAGTACCTACGTCTAATGATATCATAATTATTGTAGATAGCTCTATCTTCGTTCAAGGTGAGTATATTGTCATTGTTAACATTGGCCTCACCCAGCATTTTCTTCACATTCAGATGTACACCAAACATATTTCTAAAACTAAAGTAACCATTTATTGTATTAGACCCTTGTTCAACCACATTAACTCCCTTTTGCCATTTTTGACATATACCCTTAACCTTATCTCCTGGAACCCATAACAATTAACTTTTGATACCCCTAACCATTATCTCCTGGAACCCATAACAATTATCTCTTGATACCCCTAACTATTATCTCCTGGTACCCCTAGTAGTTATCTCTTGACACCCCTAATCATTATCTTGAAACTCCTACCCATTATCTCTTGGTACCCGGAACCATTATCTCCTGGAACCTCATAACCTTATCTCCTGAGACCCCTAGCAGTTATCTCTTGATACCCCTAACCATTCTCTCCTGGTACGCATAACAATTATCTCTTGATAGCCATAACACTTATCTCTTGATAGCCATAACAATTATCTCTTGATAGCCATAACACTTATCTCTTGATAGCCATAACAATTATCTCTTGATAGTCATAACCATTATCTTCTGGACCCCCTACCCATTGTCTCTTGGTACCTATAACCATTATCTTCTGGTACCCCTTACAATCATCTCCTCTTACACTTAACCAGTATCTCCTTGATAACCTAACCATTATCTCATCGTATATCAAACCATTGTCTCTTAATACCTATAACTATTATCTCCTAGTACCCTTAACCATTATCTCACGTTATCCCTAACCTTTATCTCCTGTATACCCCTAACCTTTATCTTCTGTATACCCCTAACCTTTATCTTCTGTATACCCCTATTATATCCTAGTACCCTTGAACATTATCCCACGGTATCCCTAACCATTATCTCATGATATCCCTAACCATTATCCACTAGTACCCCTATCCATTATCCCATGATATCCCTAACCATTATCCCCTGGTACCCTTAACTATTATCTCATCGTATTCCAAACCATTGTCTCTTAATACCTATAACTATTATCTTATGGTAGACTTAAACATTATCACGGTATCCCTAACCATTATCTCTTGTACCCCTAACCATTATCTCTTATACCTATAACAAATATCTTCTGGTAGACTTAAACATTATCTCCTGTATACCCCTAACCATTATCTCCTGTATACCCCAAGCCATTATCTCTTAATACCTATAACAAATATTTTCTCACGGTATCCCTAACCATTATCTCCTGTATATCCCTAACCATTATTTCCTGTATACCCCTAACTATTATCTCTTGGTACCTATTACTATTATCCACTCGTACTCTTAGCTATTATCTCAACGTATTCCTAACCATCATCTCATCGTATTCTTAACCATTATCTCTTAATACCTATAACTATTATCTTCTGGTAGACATTATCTCGCGGTATCCCCAACCCTAATCTCCTGTATAGCCCTAACCATTATCTCTTATACCTATAACAAATATCTTCTGGTAGACTTAAACATTATCTCCTGTATACCCCTAACCATTATCTCTTATACCTATAACAAATATCTTCTGGTAGACTTAAACATTATCTCCTGTATACCCCTAACCATTATCTCCTGTATTCCCCTAACCATTATCTCCTGTATACCCCTAACTATTATCTCCTGTATACCCCAAGCCATTATCTCTTGGTACCTATAACTATTATCTTCTGGTAGACTTAAACATTATCTCACGGTATCCCTAACCATTATTTGCTGTATACCCCTAACCACTATCTCCTGTATACCCCTAACCATTATTTCCTGTATACCTAATCATTATCCATCTAACTATTATCTCATCGTATACCAAACCATTACCTCTTGGTACCTATAACAAATATCTTCTGGTAGACTTAAACATTATCTCCTGTATAGCCCTAACCATTGTCATTCTCTTAATATCTATAACAAATATCTTCTGGTAGACTTAACCCTAATCTCCTGTTTAGCCCTAACCATTATCTCATCGTATTCCTAACCAATTATGGTAGACTTAAACATTATCACGGTATCCCTAACCATTATCTCCTGTATAGCCCTAACCATTATCTCCTGTATAGCCCTAACCATTATCTCCTGTATAGCCCTAACCATTATCTCTTAATAACTTTTATCTCATCGTATTCCAAGCCGTTACCTCTTGGTACCTATAATTATTTTACACTCGTACCGCTTGCCATAATCTCATGCTCTCTCCAGCCACGTTTGTATTTTATTGCCATTTTATTTCTTTAATCTTCACCTTCTCATTTCATTTTAGTTTCTGAAATTCAGGATGCCAATGACCTTTTCCGGATTCCTCGACTTCATTGGCCTTACTAAAAGCATTTTGCTTTTTCGCAGCAAACAGTCCCTGCCCATGTTAAGTCCCTTGCAATTATATAATATAAACAAATACCTACTTGCAATTCCATTTATGCATGATAAACCTGGCCTCAAGGCTGACTGCCAGCAGGAGACAAACGACGAGTGTTAGACCCCTCATTTCTGTTTAAAACTAAATTCAGACTGTAAAAGAAAAGAGTATATATAAGAAGTGAAAATCAAAAAAGTTAAAAAATTGTCTGTAACAAAAATATCATTTGTAATAGCTCATTTCTGACTTTGGATTCGAGAAATAAAATATCAACAAAATCAAGTGGGTTTTTTTTGTTGTTTTTTTGTTGTTGTTTTTTTTAAGGACTTGTTATCGCTTTTAACCATACACTGTACACTAAATATACCACATTGACAGTATAAGTATTCTAGACTTTGTAGACTCCCTGAATTCTGAGTTCACAAAAAAATTATAATATAAACTCTGTAAAAACGATGCTGAACAGACAAACTATAATATACCGAGGTAACCATATTAGCTATAAGAACTCCCCGAACTGGCAAACGTAGACACAAAGTGACATGAGGTGTTCTGTGAGAATACGAAAGAATGAACGAAAATAACATTACCTTCTAAAGGCGAAAATCCTAAATGTAGAAACAGGTATCCTCGGTGTCAAGCTATATCAAGATAGTATTTTTATTCACAGAACAGATAGCTCCACCTACAGTGTTTATGTCAATACTGAGGACTTACAATGTACTTTGATCAAATAAACCTGAATATATTTTAGGTACACCAGCTTGTCGTTAGTTAGGGGAAGGTAGTCCGAGCATACCCGAATCTTTTTGGTGTTGGTTGAGATCCCGGTTGGAGTTGGACCATGATGCTACGTGCAGGGGGAATGGTAATTCTAGAGTCTAAACTATCTTAGCACTAGGATGTTCTGTCCTAGGTTCCTACTGTGTCTAAGATATTCTAGCGATAAGATCGATTCAAGGATACGTAGCTTTGAATTTCACTTAGCAGTTATTGGCAATAATTAAAGGAAATAAAGGTAGTCCGAACATCATTGAATTATGATGTGGGGGGGGGGGGGGGGGGGGGTATCCTTTCCCCCTTTTTT
>NW_008706746.1:639660-721458 GCF_000327385.1 Lottia gigantea
CGGGGGGGGTATCGTTTCCACATTATTTCATCAAAGAAAATAGATGCAACTGTGGACCACATTATCCAAATAGCTTCGTATGAATTTAACAAGCTGTTAAGTACAAGAATGGTAGCCGGTAATCATATATCATTCAATGATTTTGTGCGTGTGTTCTTATTTACAAAATATAATGGTCATTCAAGCGTGGTAATTGGCCAGTTTGAAAATCACGTGACATCGTGAATATTTATCATCTATACGAGGTTTACCTGAAAAAGGAAAATAGAAACGGAGTGGGTCCGCAAATATTCTCGAGAAAAAGATATAAAATTCCAGACAAAATGCTGGCAATTAATTTTTAGCAGTTACTGTCCACCAAAAACAAACAAATGTTTTTCTTTTGGCAACATCGATCTGCTAGTCACGTTTTGTAGGTCAAATCAACCTTCAGCGACCATGAATCATTACTAATTAAAGAAATTCAGTCAGCAAATATCAAACCAAACATTTCAATCTTGAATAGAATCCGCTACATCATTATTTAACTAGTTTTGAAATACACACAACCTTTATGGTGTGTACCCCATCACCCAGGCCCAATATTCGACCCTCGGTGAAAAATACAAACAAACCAACGATCACCAAGCTTGTTGAAAACAAACCGCTACATCATTATTTGACTAGCTTACTTCTGGAGAATACACATAACCATTTGGTGCTAATACTTCTTCGCGTAGTGTTCCCCACCCTATCACCCGGACCCACCCCCGGGCCCTCGGTGAAGCCTTATTCTAGAAACAAACCCACGATTACCAAATTTGTTGAATTCATTGTTTGATTTACTTTCAAAATGAAATGATGATTGATCATGTTAGTTTATATACACTATGTGACTAACCCCCGCGCACTTTGCGTATTGCATGACGCAGCACTCTAGTTCAATTAAAAGCCAAAAGATAGGTCGCATGAATATTTTCGTTTTGTATTACTGAACTTTCTTAGTAAGCAAATATTAACCCCGTTATGTGGGACTCAATATAAAATATGCTATTTCATTCTGTATATTTTGTGTTACCTTGTATAGATGACTCAAGAAGATTAATGTAAACATCGAACTATAACGCTCAATGTCAATACCAGATCCCATAGTCACGTGGTCTGAATCTGAATCTGAATTGTACGTAAATAAGACATTTACCCTTCAATATAGTTTCTCTCCCTTGATGGTCACATTACCCATCAACTCTTGACTAAGGTAAGATTCTTAAATCACTTTTATATATTATGATATATATTGACTTTGAATGTTGGAAATACAACTGGAAGGAAGTTACCATTTTAATTTTTTGAGGACGGGACTCGCAGACGTTCAGTTAGGAACAGATCTTTTTATATTATATCTTATATCTTATATATCCAGATTGTTACCATTGACACCCATCAATCTGAAACTTGCTGACTTATCTACCCCCAGAAAGTTATCAAGTAAAGTTAGCGGTAAATGTGAAACTTTCTGGCTCTATATCAAGTGTCTCTGATAGTAATTATTAGTCTGTCTGAAACTTGCTGATTCTATAGCTGGTAATCTCTGATAGTTATTATTGCCAGAGGTCAGCCTGAAACTTGCTGACTCTATATCTGGTCTCTGATAGTTATTATTGCCAGGGGTCAGTCTGAAACTTACTGACTCTATATCTGGTCTCTGATAGTTATTATTGAAAGAGGTCAGTCTGAAACTTGCTGACTCTATATCTGGTCTCTGATAGTTATTATTGACAGAGGTCAGTCTGAAAGTTGCTGACTCTATATTAAGTCTCTTATGGTTATTATTGACAGAGGTCAGTATGAAAGTCGCTGACTCAGTATCTGGTCTCTGATAGTTATTATTGACAGAGGTCAGTCTGAAAGTTACTGATTCTATCCCTTGTCTCTGATAGTTATTATTGACAGAGTTCGGCCTGAAAGTTACTGATTCTATCTCTTGTCTCTGATAGTTATTATTGACAGAGGTCAGTCTGAAACTTGCTGATTCTATCTCTTGTCTCTGATAGTTATTATTGACAGAGGTCAGTCT
Source organism: Lottia gigantea (assembly GCF_000327385.1). Classification (NCBI taxonomy): domain Eukaryota; kingdom Metazoa; phylum Mollusca; class Gastropoda; family Lottiidae; genus Lottia; species Lottia gigantea. Next base: position 641,717 of record NW_008706746.1, read on the forward strand.
GAAACTTGCTGATTCTATCTCTTGTCTCTGATAGTTATTATTGACAGAGGTCAGTCTGAAACTTGCTGATTCTATCTCTTGTCTCTGATAGTTATTATTGACAGAGGTCAGTCTAAAAGTTACTGATTCTATCTCTTGTCTCTGATAGTTATTATTGACAGAGTTCAGTCTGAAAGTTACTGATTCTATCTCTTGTCTCTGATAGTTATTATTGACAGAGGTCAGTCTGAAACTTGCTGATTCTATCCCTTGTCTCTGATAGTTATTATTGACAGGGGTCAGTCTGAAACTTGCTGATTCTATCTCTTGTCTCTGATAGTTATTATTGACAGAGGTCAGTCTGAAACTTGCTGATTCTATCTCTTGTCTCTGATAGTTATTATTGACAGAGGTCAGTCTGAAACTTGCTGATTCTATCTCTTGTCTCTGATAGTTATTATTGACAGAGGTCAGTCTGAAACTTGCTGATTCTATGTCTTGTCTCTGATAGTTATTATTGATGGAGGTCAGTCTCTGTACCTCTGTGTCTGATCGCTAATATCCACCATGACTAATAGAGATGAACCAATAGTTTATCTCCTATCAAAAACCTCTCTATGCATATCATTTATTCCTTTTTAAAGAGTGAAGAAGTGAAGTTGTACCTACACAGGAAATTTAAATCCTCTTTCGTCCTTTTATGTTTACAATGCTTTTTTTTTCTTTAATTTTTCAGTAAAAATGACCGCCATGTTACGATTGTTGTTGTTATTCACCACAATTAGCTGCGTTTCAGGGGTTTACTACAGGTAAGTTGATACGGACAAAACGGATGGGACAATGATCCGAAATGTGTATATTGGTGTATTTAGAGACACATCACACTTTCTTAGGGCCACATTTCATGGGCATTTAATGACATAGTAGTGCGAAACATCTGCCATTCTTCCAGTATCTGATTGCTATTTTCGTAAAAACGATTAGCTATTAGAGACTGGAATAGAGGCAGATATTTCGGTCTAACGACAGGGTAATAATGTTCGATATTTTTGTTTCTTAATTTGTGATATATACTTAAAAATTGTATTATCTCTTTATCTCTATACATCTGTCGTCCGAGATTTTTTTTCAGAACGACACATCTCCCGTGTGGAAACCTCGAGAATACATGCAACATTTATATCTGTATTTTATTGTTGTTCTATTTGAATAGTTTGTGGTATTCCTTGTATGGCTGTAATCCTCCTAAATCTTTGAAAGCTCGAGTTGAGCTGGTTGGTTATGATAACGACAGAAATAATGATGGCAAGACCGACAACTCAGATTTTGAAAGAGATCTCATCGATTACAATTATGACGGTAAGACCTAATAAGAGGGGAGGGAGGGGGGGGGGGGACTAGTTATGTCAATTTAGCACCCCTTTCAGGGTTGGTATTGCTTTTGCTCGGTGTGAATGTATTGCAACTTGTAGAATCAGAGAGGAAGTGGCCAATGTCTGTTAGCATTTGGCAGCAACTGAAACGTCCGATCGGTGACTGAACATATTCTACCTGAACTCAACGATGATTGAAAAATTACAGTGACCACTGAGCCATTAATTCCTAATATTGTCTAGTTATCCGGTCTAGCGAAATTCACGACAAACTAGTAACAAGTATCGGGCCCAGTATTCTATCTGATGAGGAGCTAAATATTGTCTCTAGACTTAGTGTTAGAAGAGTGTAAGAAATGAATTTATATATATTTATTTATAAATGAATAAATAAATAAATAAATAAATAAATAAATAAATAAATCATTCATTCATTCATTCATTCATTCATTCATTCATTCATTCATTCTTTCATTAATATATTCATTTATTTATTTATTTTTAAGGGGATATGGCTGTGATTAAGGAGTGGGAAGTGGTCTTTCATTGGAGATGTAGGTACGGATGGGATGAAGATTTCGGACGATATTTTTTCAACCAACTTGATAGGAACAAGGATGGTGTGATGACAATCGAGGGAGACTTAAACGTACCTTTAAGTAAGTTATTTCATTATTTTAGATTCAATCTAATATGTCACCCAATTTGTTCGTTGAGATCAATAACTTCCTAGACGGGGGGTATAACGGCATAGTCGCAGGCCTTTTTTGGAGGGTCTGAGAGGATTCTCCCAATGAATTGATTTGGTGCATTCGGACACATGCTTTTCACCGTCATGTTTCCATATTAGAAACGAATCGCCCAAGTTCATTACAAGGTTACGCCCGTAGCTATCGGGGCATTGCTAGAGGACAGCAGGTATTCATAGGTCGAGACAAACGACCTAGGTCTATCGCTCTGCAACATTTAGAACATTTTTCTGCATTTAACAAAGGCACTGCCCTGATGAGGACTTATATTATACAGCATGAGATGTACTCAATATTATCACCATAGTCATCATAGTCATAGTCTATGACTTTTTCAGGTTTTCCGGGCGATGGTTTTAGATTACGCCAAGTTAGTGTAAGTAAACATTAATGTATCCTTTATCATCTTGTCTCACTTGGTTTACACAGAGCTGCGACGACTTTCGGCTCAACCCTTCGCCAATGTTCGTTAGTTCCCTTGAGTGGAACATTCATTCAGCTCAATTCGTTAGTTGAATATTGCATCGGTCATTAAAGGCTGATATTTTGTCTGGTAAATTGGTAAGAGCAGACAACTCTGTCCATTATTCCATCAAATGTACATCACTCAAGGCGACAGAAGTTTTAAGATTGGTTGGGCATTATTCAACCATTGCAAAATGTAAATCCATAGTACATTACATGTTTCTTTTAGGTTAAACTTCGTAGATAAGAGTGACTGAAATGGAAAAAGCGTCAAGTCGTTCAGAGGCCCCGTGTGCTACAGGCTAATCCCTGAACAGATGGAAATAAAAAAAGCAGACTAATGCCGCTGTCTGGCAAAAGTTCCCTCATTGCACTCTGCATGGTGCCTGATTTCATTAGCCCACATGATGCTGAAAATCTGGACGTAAAACTCCATTCATTGCATTTTAATTTAGGTTAAACTTCAGCCCAGTTCGTTTACAAATTTTGTTGATTTTTTTCATTTTCAGAGATTCCGAACATTTTGCAATGAAAGAAACAACAAACCAAAAGACTGTGATAAACTGGAGAAGGAAAAGAACAATTTGATTAATTTTGGAAATTATTCCACACCTTATTTGGCACAGCTTGGAACTTTCTAAAGAAATGAATTTTATATTAAAAAAGAGGCCATTTTCGATGTTATTCTTTTCTGGTAGTAATTATGGGGAATCCGTTAACTTAGCCATTGCCCAAACTCTTATCATCTGTCATGTGAATAGGTGCCGTGGATCCGAATACTTCTCGGAACATTTGATTCTGCAGCAAGTGCTTTCGAAAGTCGGCAGATTGTTGGCTTTCAAACCGCTATCACCCAACCGTAGCACTGGCACAAACCGTAGCCCTATTTCAAACACTGCAAGAAACATATTTTTTAACAGCGATAACAACTAAGGTTCTTGGGGATCCTGTCTACCAAATGGCTCTTGCTCAAAAATATTGACACTGATTTTAAAAGGAGAACAATTTTTGTTCCCTGGGAACTTCTTTAACATTCAGAACTTGAATTTATGAATGGATTACAGAGCATGGTTTCAAAGTTCCCTTTACCGCTGGCCATTAGCTCCTGCCTCTTGGCATTGATATTACAAGGATACTTCCTTCGGTTCTAGAGCAGTGGCATTTCTACGGGTGCATTCCCACCGCTAGCCCGGCTTTGGCCCCCTACTTTCAAAATTGTTATCAATTTACATAGTGAAAGCATATCCTGTGGGCCCCCTGGAAAATTTTGTGGCCTCTGCTTGAGCCCTTTAACTAATGTTTCCTAAAAACCCCACTGTTTTAGAAAATCCTAAATACCAACCTCTTGAAAATGATATTACATGGATAACAACTTAGTTTACCGGCTACAGTAACCGGATCGACTTGTGCAAGAATTGACGTGATCTGAACAACATCTGTTTTCTCATCAAAGAACACATCAAAACAATACCCCAAAAATAATATGCTACACATCCTCACTCGATGTTATAATGAAATTACGCTAGCTCTAATCTTCTATCTATAAAATTGATCGATTGTATTACCCCCGAAAGGTATCTCGTAGCTTTCATAGGCTTGTGGAATTCGAATTTCGAGTCGTGGAATCGGAAACTTCGACTGGAATTTGAAATTTCTGTGCAAAAATAAGAATAGTAATTGAAGGTTCGAGAAAAGTAACAGCCACTCTAACTATGCTAGGAGAGGGTAGTCAATATTTCAACTTCCGGAGGTTAAAATTTGGCATAACGATAAGGTCAATCTTGAGTAACATCTCATGTGTGCCCGAGCTTCCAAGACAAGATTATCGCGTTGCCGATTGGATTCATAATATTATACCAGTTTGATATTTGTCGCCAATTGTTTTATCGTGTGCAGGACAGAGCGTCATCATCCAATCAGTTTCATTTTCCTTGATGATGATTTACACATGATCATAGTGGAAAACGACCGACTAGAGATTTTTGACTCTTCAGCCGGTCGGCAAAACTCAAGCAGAGCTTTTAGTACCCGCGACCCAGGTTTATTGTACCATCCAAACGATTTGATGTTTTTCCATGTCCTCCCTATGACCTTTATCACTGACAAGAAAACCTGGTTGAAAAATGTAAAAGCTATTCATGTTGATCTAAGCCGAGATTGAACCCTGAAACTTTCCGAATCAGGTTAGCGAGCATGTGCCCGCTGAGAATGGAACAAAACATTTTTAAATATAGATGTATTTTTCAATTCCTGGTCAAAATTTTCAAAAAACTGTGACAGAAAAAAAATGTACACAATAAAATATTATGTTAATAGTTATCAATATGTTGATGAAAAACTGTACAAACTATTCTTCAAACTATAGGCTTCTATATTCCAAATACAAAAACTCACATGTATATATACGTCCAATGACCACCGGACACGAGTCAGGTGTCCTACGATTCAGATAATTATAATGTTAAAAATATACTTTTTTTGTATCTTTGATTTCAATGCAATATCAGAGCCTAGATCTGATGAGAAAATTGAGTATAGGGAGGGTGGCATCTTCAACATGTCAAGCTATTCATCTTATACCTTGACTGTAATAGCCACTATTCTTGTATCACGGAATGCAGCGCTTTGATTGGATTGTACACTACAGAGAGACGTAAATTGATTATCACTTGCGTACAATCCATTCGAATTGCTATTTTACAAACTTTCGTGATACAAGAATGGTGACTATTGCAGTCAAGGTATAAGACGAAGTTCGTTATGGCTTGATATTGCGAAGATGGTGGGATGAGGGCAAGGAACAATTTGGTTTTCCTTACTGGCTGGAAAAACATGATCAGTTTTACAGTGGGTTGGAGGTCCTGGATAACCCAATGTTCCGAGGTCCAGAGCTGCTCAGGCCACCCTTGACAACACTGTGAGTAATTTACAATAATAAAACAAGGTCAGGTTACTTTTCTCTTTTTTGTCGCAAGTCTGGTAATTTACATTGTTTAATTCCAAACTTACGACAGATGCTTTAAGATTTTTGTGAAACGGGAACCTGGCCACGTATTCTCGAAACGATCTTAGCGCTAAGATGTCCTAGAAGCAATGTTAGATGATAAGAACCTAGGATATCCTAGCTCTAAGATCGTTTTGAGAATACGTGGCCAGGTTCCCAGAGTGACAATTATCATAAATCAGATGATTCTGTGGTTGTATTACTGTCTATTGATGATAAAGAGGATTGACGTTGATGATACGTGTGTTTCAATGGACTCTGTTTAAACCGAACTTTCTGTCTCATACTCCTGCAAGATAAAATAGAAATTTGTTGTTATATTTACTGTACTGTAACGTATCCTTAAAGCCATGAATAGACGATGTACGGTTCAGTGTATAGTGATCGATACAGAAAGAAATAGAACAAATGAACACAAGAGGTACGTGTCCGGACACGGTGCAGACTGTTAACTTGGCTGATTGTCAAATATGAACAGGGAGCATGTTTGCGCATCAGTGGACTGAAGCGTGACTGAGTGCATGCGAGAGCGTCAGTTTTAGTTTGTCACCAGTGTGGTGGTCGGTTGAATTCATCCTGTATATAATTAATATGTTTTTATAAATTCTTAACTCATCATCCACTTTTCATACACATGATTCGCTTCTACTATTTTCTACTGTATTGATAATCCTGAACTGGACACCGTAGATCGTCCATTCCCTCATTAACTCAGATGTTGAGTCACAGAGTAACAACAGAAGAATTAGAATAGAGAGCGTATAAATATAAAAATATAAAAAACCTACCCTCTAATATTCTCCTTGTTATCATCTAATTCAATATCGGGGTAATCCTCCTGTCCTCGTATACACAACAACTCTGTCATACCATTATTTACTGCTGTCACATACACTGACCCTAGGGTCACAGCACTGCCCAAATATCGAGGGTTGTGTACGTCTATTAGAGTTTGTCGACCTCTACAATAGAAAAATTGTTCTGACCATTTAACAAAAATCAAATTCAGATATAACTGATAATGTATGTAACTGATTTTAAAGAGACAGGTAGGCCATTTTATGGACCTGTCTCAGAAACCTTTCCCTTTAAAATATGATAGGGGAATTAAACTAAGACATTAGTTCATCAAATACTGAAGTCAGATATAACTGGGAAAATACAAAATTCAACAAAAAGTAGACATTTTTAATCATAATAGTGAAGTAGTACCAATACATTATGAAGGAGATACGGACTGTAAACACTGCAAGTATCGAATGCAGCATATGACCCCAGAAGAGTATCTTTGTGTGGAAAGCTACATTCATTTTGTAACAAGCCCCAAATTACAGGAGTACCCTGGTGCATGAATGAAATGTGTCAGGTACTTGGTAAACCTGTGAGATGAATGTAATTTGGCGCTGTGAGATAGAAACTACATACCTAACACTTTCTTTATCAGCAGGAACCACTGTGGCATGTATTGAATTAAAATAGGTAATATACAGGAATGGTTCTTTATAAGCTGAAATTTAACATATGAAAAATCAAAGAAAGAAATAAGGAAGTAGTAAGCCAGAGAATACAAATCTTTGAATCATGGACCTTGAGTACATGGCTAAGAATTGATTAGGTCTTACCCGGGAAAATTCATGTAGATTCTCTATCAGATACCAACCATCACCTCTGAAATCTTATTTTAATCTAACTTCTTTGAAATCTTTCATGAGCCATGACCTAGTTATCCATTTGATGACTTACTTATCCAATTAATGACCTAGTTATCATGACCTAGTTATTTATTCTGTCACCTAGTGATCATTTCCTAGACCTAGTTACAGTGGCGGAGAAGGTTTAGGTCTGAGAGGGGACGAGATATCTAAAGTTGCCGGAATCTGTAACCTACTTATGAGATTTTTGACGGAAAATGTTTGCTCGTTATCAATTCAATGACCTAGATATCCATTCTTTCACTTAGTTATCTATTCTATGACTAGGTGATCCGTTCTATGACCTAGTTATCCATTATGACCTAGTTATACATTATGTGACCTAGTTATCCACTCTGACCTAGTTATCCTATCTATGACCTAGTTATCCATTCTTCGACCTAGTTTTTCATTCATGACCTAGTTATCCATTCTATGACCTAGTCATCCATTCTTTGACCTAGTCATCAATTCATTGACCTAGTCATCAATTCTTTGACCTAGTCATCAATTCTTTGACCTAGTCATCAATTCCTTGACCTAGTTATCCATTCTTTGACCTAGTTATCGATTCCGTGACCTAGTCATCAATTCCTTGACCTAGTCATCAATTCCTTGACCTAGTCATCCATTCCTTGACCTAGCCATCCATTCTTTGACCTAGTCATCAATTCCTTGACCTAGTCATCGATTCCTTGACCTAGTCATCGATTCCTTGACCTAGTCATCGATTCCTTGACCTTGTTATCCATTTTTTGACCTAGTCATCCATTCTATGACCTAGTTATCAATTCCTTGACCTAGTCATCAATTCCTTGACCTAGTCATCAATTCCTTGACCTAGTCATCGATTCCATGACCTTGTCTTCAATTTTTTGACCTAGTCATCCATTCCTTGACCTAGTCATCCATTCCTTGACCTAGTCATCGATTCCTTGACCTAGTCATCGATTCCTTGACCTAGTCATCCATCCTTTGACCTAGTCATCCATTCCTTGACCTAGTCATCAATTCCTTGACCTAGTCATCAATTCCTTGACCTAGTTATCCATTCTTTGACCTAGTTATCGATTCTGTGACCTAGTCATACATTCCTTGACCTAGTCATACATTCCTTGACCTAGTTATCAATTCCTTGACCTAGTCATCGATTCCTTGACCTAGTCATCGATTCCTTGACCTAGTCATCAATTCCTTGACCTAGTCATCGATTCCTGGACCTAGTCATCAATTCTTTGACCTAGTCATACATTCCTTGACCTAGTCATACATTCCTTGACCTAGTCATACATTCCTTGACCTAGTCATACATTCCTTGACCTAGTCATCAATTCCTTGACCTAGTCATCGATTCCTTGACCTAGTCATCGATTCCTGGACCTAGTCATCAATTCTTTGACCTAGTCATCGATTCCGTGACCTAGTCATACATTCCTTGACCTAGTCATACATTCCTTGACCTAGTCATCCATTCTTTGACTTAGTGATCCGTTCTACGAGCCTGTCTAGTCTATGACCTAGTTATCCGAGCTGACCTAGTCATCCATTCTATGACCTAGTTATCCATTTCATGACCTAGTTGTCCATTCTTTGACTTAGTTATTCATTTAATGACCTAATTATACTTTCTATGACATAGTTATCTTTTCAATGACCTACTTATCCATTCATCATTTTGGAAAATATCTAACTTACCGAATGATAAGGGGAGACCACTCCATTTCACATCTTTTGGTCGGCTTCGCTGTCCTTTGTTATTAACAAAGACACCAATTTCTACAAATATAAATAACTTGACAATTATAAAGTATTAATAACATAGTTTCAAAATTTTATCTTTTGTTAGAACAATTATTCAAACAGGGAGATAACTCACAAAACTCATTACAATTTAATACAGACTGTCCTGAAACAAATTCATATTGGAATTTGACTGGCAATAACAGCTTATCAGAACCCTGTAATGCATATACATCTACAGACTAGAGCTCATTAGTAGGCTTACAAAACTTCAAGTGATTGTAAGAGTTTTTTTTAAAATTTTTATGTGTAGCAGTGACACTGATAGAATCAATTTGCACCAATCCAATTTTCTATCACACGTCTGTGGTTTACTGCTAATCAACTAAACTAAGTGTCTGATGACATCAATAATTCAAAAAATTAGGCCCTTCGCAAGTAGCGATATCAAATTTTAACTGAAATTGCAGAAACAACAGACATTTGATTGAAAATTAGAACGGTGCAAATTTCTCCTATAAGTGTCCCTCATACATATAAAATTTTTAGAAAACCTCTTTAGATCTACTTTAATACTTCCATAAGTGTAAGAAGGGGTGCGCATTATACATAAGTTTAACTGTAAACTCTCTACCTACAAAATTTTCAACTGCCATCTAAGTTTCAATGTCTACTCACCATGGAAACAGAGTAAAAACTCTAACGGAAGACCAGCTGGTGACACCTGGACAACAGCTAGTGGGTAACTATGGTGATTAGCAGCACCAAATGCAGCAAACGCTAAGGTACTGTCTTGTCTATCAACAAAATCTGCAAAATATCAACAAATCAATAAAAATACCAAAAATATTATTAGCTATGTGGACTCTCTAAAAGACAGGGGATGCCAAGTTCACAAACCTAAATACCAAATAGATATCATCAGCTTATTGGACTCTTTGAAGGGATGTTAACAAACTTACTAAACAAACATTATTGGCTATGTGGACTCTCTGAAAGAGGTGTCAAGTTGACAAACCTAAATACCCCAAAAAAGTTATATTGAAAGGATGCCAGGCATACAAACCTAAATACCAAGTAATTAGTAAACATTGTTAGCTATGTGGATGCTCTAAACAAATTTTAAAGATGAAAAACCCAGAATATTTTCGGAAAAGCAAATTAAGTTAAGATGGTGAAGTAAGGCTTGTTGTATTGGCAAAAATTGAAATATTTATGTTAATGAAAATGTTTAAAATCTGTTTAACCAATCAGAATAGATTATGAAATCACATGATACTTACCAACCATATAACTAGGATGTTCCATGTTGATGGAGTAAAATTTTTCTGTTCCAACTAAAGCTGTATATTCTGTTATACATACACAACTACATGGCTCTGTACTGGGAAATTCCTAAAAACAAAAATTTTAAATTCTGTCTGAGCTTAATGGGAAATTGTTGATAGATTTTTATTTATTGTTTCTAAATAACTATGACTGGATATCTTCTGGTCTGCCATCTTAAGTTTTAAAATGATTAATAGGCAAGTCAACACTCAGAAACTATAGCAATGAGAACAGATATTGCCAAAATACAAGGATAGTCAATTAATGACCAAACCCTTTCCAGGAGCGTTTGAATCTAACTGAAGGAATAATAATATATACATGTTGTTCTGAATTAAAACATTGCTAAAATTAGAGGAAGAAATAGTATATCCAGCTTAGCTTTTATTTTCTAAAAATTTACCTTTCTCAAACAGAACATGGCCAAACTAGGATTAAATTTCATGAGGACTACTTTTTTAGGCATTCCTACACAGAGATAGGTGGCGTCGTCCCACATGCCAACATCAAACACTGTACAACTCTGAATACCATCAACATGTTTAAACGGAACTGGAATCGTTTCTGGTGTGGTAGCCTGGGAAACTCGGCATTTTATTATATTTTTTTCTATCATTATTAATTTTCTGTCTTGACCTGTTGATAAAATATAAATAAAAGGCATGTTGTCTTCTAAATATTTTATTCACCAGCTGATAGAGCTATTTTTCACCTTGAGTTCTATAGCACAGTAGGTTAGAGCATTAGTTCTTAACATGACGTTACGTGCGAAGTTAAGCAATTGGTGGCTGTGGTTTCTGATCTTGATCAACCTGTGATAGTCTTGGTCCTGGCCAAGAACCTGCTGGTAGCAATGATCCTTAACTATGAACTTTGTTGTTGTTACCCTTGTATAATATAGCTGTTTCTTTCTTTGTCATTCCTATCTCTTATCAGATTTAATGTCCAAAATCAAGTAATTTCAAATTACATCCAACTGTGCTGTGCCTTTTTAGACAAATGAAATGAAATGGGAGTTTTATATCCCCTATGTAGAATTAGAAATTTGTGACGAACCTGTGATACAAACAACTAAACCCAGACCAGAGGCTTGAGATATCTGATGTATACTGGATATTCCAGTCAGCTGAATCAGCTCATTTGTTTTATCTTGAATAGTCAACGCAAATAACCCCTCTTCAGCTCCCAGTAATACTAGCTGTAACATAAACAATGTTATATTTAGAGGGTCTATGAGGGGAGGAAGGGGGAGACAGTGCATATCATCAAATAATGATTTTTGAGGCAGCTTTTAACTGTCACAACTTGCATAAAAGTTATATATATTATATATCTTTATTGATCAATCCAAACAAGTTCTAAAGCAATTTGATGCCTTTGCCTTTAAGATTGTGAAAGAAATGCTGGGATAAGAAATATTACTATAGTTACCTGTTTTGACAGGACTAAAGAACAGTTGAACTCTTTTCTATCTGAACAGGACATAGACAGGATAGTATTCATCTGTAGTCTCTGTTATATAAATAAAGAAATTATTATCAAATACATTTAATAATTCAATAAATAAATACATAAATAAAAAATAAATAAATAAATACATAAATAAAAAATAAATAAATAAATACATAAATAATAAATAAATACATAAATAAAAAATAAATAATCAAATACATAAATAAAAAATAAATAAATACATAAATAAAAAATAAATAATTAAATACATAAATAAAAAATAAATAAATACATAAATAAAAAATAAATGGTATGACTCTACATGTATATATCTTTTCTTTAGGTTGCAAAATACTTCTTAAAAGTCTATGCAGTCATTGTATACCATAAAAAAAACATTCTAAGAGTTAATTTAAAAAGCCTTATCAGATCCACTTGTTTAGGAAATAGGAGTTAATTCAAATATCAGGTCAGATATTCTCAAAACCATCTTAGCACTAGGAATCTTAGAAACAGTGTTAAAGATTAAGACTAGGACATCCTAGTGCTAAGATCGTTTCAAGAAAACAAAGCCAGGTCATAGGCAAATGGGTAAAGTAAGCACACTCACTCAACAGGAGTTAGAAGTAAACCAATGAGAATATTCTAATGACTTACATTTCGACGGAAGACCTCTCCTCTATGAGCTGTTTTTATAGCTGCCTCTAAAGAAGCTACCCAGCGCTGTTTCTCACTAAAATTTGTGGTCATTAGGTAGATCATTCTAAAAATCAGAATTTTATAAACTATCAGGAATATATCTTAGAAATGTAAAAATTTTTGGGCAACGCTATGCAGTGTACAATGGTTAAAATTTGTAAGACAGGGCATGAGCCCACTCTTTTTTAATTTTCAGCTGTTGACTTACGGATCTAAAACATAGTTAGTAGTGTACAAGGCTGTGGTTCACTGTCCCAGAACTACTAAACCCTTAATCCAGACAATGCTTAAGTTAACTTAATTTTCCATGTTTTACACATCAGCCCCATCTGTGATAAGCAGTTTATTGAAACAATGAAATAATAACAAACCTTCCTGGCCAGCAAGTAGTTCTAGGATCCTGATCCAACCTCATAACAAACGGTAAATCTGAGGCTGCAGTTCCTGAAAGTTCTGAGTAGGTCACGGCGCTGTGTACTGTAACATACCCATCCATAGGACTAAGTTCGAACATATCTACTGGGTTGGCATCATTACACTCTTTATATAACATTAATAATGTTCCCTCTAACTGGGCCCAACGTTTCTCCCAACCAGCTTTTCCTGTTCTATAAATAGAAATTATATTCCAGTTTATTCAATACGAATATATCATACTCTCATACTCCAATCTTATTGGTCCAGATTGAAATCTTCAACCAATCCTAGTACTCTAATATCAATAACTAATAATAAACTACCTTGGAACATTCAGCCAGCCTTCCATCTTGATAGAGATATCATCATCATCAGTAGACGATTCAACACCTTCATCAATATTATTAACCTTGTTCATCATGTCTGTAAAATGTTGGACGTATTCTGTTGGTAGACCACACGTTGACGGGACAGACGACACACATTTCGGATGACATGTTAAATTACATTCTGAAATTAACAACAGCAAATATTTCATGAGATTTGAAAGATTCAACTAGAATCATTCTTGAGATGATATAATCTAGAAGAAAGGATCTTCATTTTGTTAGTTGATGTCAGGTTGTTTGCCAATTGCATGAGTTTAACATATTGAATGTCTGGTATGATTAATATTCAGACAACTAGCTGAAATTCAGCTCTACTAGCTAAAAAAAAAACTCTAATTATTTAGTGTACTATACAGAAACTGAAATGGAGCTCTACTAGAAAAAAGCTAAAATTGAGCTCTATTAGCTAATAAAGTAAATAGCTGAAATTGAGCTCTACTAGCTAGTAAAGCAAAAAGGTGAAATCGAGCTCTACTAGCTAGTAAAGCAAATATCTGAAATTGAGATCTACTAGATAGTAAAGCAAAAAGCTGAAATTGAGCTCTACTTGCTAGTAAAGCAAAAAGCCGAAATTGAGATCTACTAGCTAGTGAAGCAAATATCTGAAATTGAGCTCTAATAGCTAGTAAAGCAAATAGCTGAAATTGAGATCTACTAGCTAGTAAAGCAAATATCTGAAATTGAGCTCTAATAGCTAGTAAAGCAAATATCTGAAATTGAGATCTACTAGCTAGTAAAGCAAATATCTGAAATTGAGCTCTACTTGCTAGTAAAGCAAAAAGCCGAAATTGAGATCTACTAGCTAGTGAAGCAAAAAAGGTGAAATCGAGCTCTACTAGCTAGTAAAGCAAATATCTGAAATTGAGATCTACTAGATAGTAAAGCAAAAAGCTGAAATTGGGCTCTACTTGCTAGTAAAGCAAAAAGCTGAAATTGAGCTCTACTTGCTAGTAAAGCAAAAAGCCGAAATTGAGATCTACTAGCTAGTAAAGCAAAAAAGGTGAAATCGAGCTCTACTAGCTAGTAAAGCAAATATCTGAAATTGAGATCTACTAGATAGTAAAGCAAAAAGCTGAAATTGAGCTCTACTTGCTAGTAAAGCAAAAAGCCGAAATTGAGTTCTACTAGCTAGTAAAGCAAAAAAGGCGAAATCGAGCTCTACTAGCTAGTAAAGCAAATATCTGAAATTGAGATCTACTAGATAGTAAAGCAAAAAGCTGAAATTGAGCTCTACTTGCTAGTAAAGCAAAAAGCCGAAATTGAGATCTACTAGCTAGTGAAGCAAATATCTGAAATTGAGCTCTAATAGCTAGTAAAGCAAATAGCTGAAATTGAGATCTACTAGATAGTAAAGCAAATATCTGAAATTGAGCTCTAATAGCTAGTAAAGCAAATATCTGAAATTGAGATCTACTAGATAGTAAAGCAAATATCTGAAATTGAGCTCTACTAGCTAGTAAAGCAAAAAGCCGAAATTGAGATCTACTAGCTAGTGAAGCAAATATCTGAAATTGAGCTCTACTAGCTAGTGAAGCAAATATCTGAAACTGAGATCTACTAGCTAGTAAAGTAATAATTAAGACAACTATACCCCTATAAATTGAAAAACAACTGCTTGATGAACATACCTAGACACTTGGCAGCCTGCTTCACAAAATGGACGCTACCAAGACAAACAGCACATTTGGTAGCACGTGTATTTAAACCAGTAGTAAAACGATGAGGGATGTTGTGATGCATACGTTTGGTGGACGGCTGGGGAGTTCGGGGTGGCATGGTGTAACTGGTAGTGATGATGAGAGAAGATGAACTGCCGTGTTTGGTGGCAGATCTTACTGATGATGATTTAGCTAAGGATGTTGGTTTTGATGATCCTGATGATGATGATGCTGATGTAATAGAGGAAGTTGGTGATGTATCAAGTTGAGGTGGACACATTGCCTCATTATAATCATCTCTAGCATAGCCTTGTAGTCGTAACACTAAAATAGAAAACAATTTAAAATTTCTCATAGTGTCATCACAGAATAATTTAATATTGAAATGAGAAACTTTGTCAGCCTCTCCTATCCTGAAATCGAAAATTGAAAAAGAAAGTTAAAATATTTTCTATGCCAAGAAAGACTTCAAGATTTACCTAACTAACTAAATAAAGTTCAGATCTAGTGATCCAGGCCACGTATTCTCGTAACGATCTTAGCGCTAGGATGTCCTAGGTTCTTATCTTCTAACATTGATTCTAGGATATCCTAGGGCTTAGATTGTACGAGAATATGTGGCCAGAAGTCTACAAAACTAATGATACATACATAATATGAATCAAATTGCCACGCTGGCTCATATAGAAAAGAAGTATGACAGAGACAGAGGTCTGCAGAAAGAGAAATGGCTCTCTACCAAATGCGTCAATTCATTCAAATCAATTTTCATTGCAATTCACAAATTTTTAGCCCATCACTACCCACAACTTACATTCATTTTCTTTCTGGTATAGGTCTTGTCTCAGTCTGTCAAGCTGGTCTGTTAGAGTCTGGTTTTTACGTCTTTCTTGATCCAACGCTAGCTGGAGGTCTGTTAACGGCAAGGGGAGATTACCCAATGGATTATCTTTGTTACCTTTTAAACTACCAAACCATTTTCCAGACTGTAAGAAAAATACAACTGAAGTTTTAGTTTTCATAAGAACATGCAAGAAAAGAACCATTAATATAGTTCTTGAGGATCCTGTCTAGGAGCTTTTAGAACTAAAGCCAGTTTACATCCTGCGGTCAGATAATGATGACATAGCTGATTGATTTGATTGGTTAATGATATTTCTTTAAATAGATCAAAACAAATATATATCCCATTTCATATTTTGTTTCAGTATTTGATATTTTGTTTCAGTATTTGATATTTTGTTTCAGTATTTGATATTTTGTTTCAGTATTTGATATTTCATATCAGAATTTGATATTTTGTTTCAGTATTTGATATTTTGTTTCAGTATTTGATATTTCATATCAGAATTTGATATTTTGTTTCAGTATTTGATATTTTGTTTCAGTATTTGATATTTTGTTTCAGTATTTGATATTTTGTTTGCTGTAGGGTTTTATTATATACTTAATATTCGTCTTATGGGTAATCAATTAGAAAAATCCTATCGTGACAAAAAGTTCATAACATCATTTACTCAGGAGTAGTATACCATAAAATAGTGTTCCTTATTTATATCAAGGTGACTATAAAACTTTATATAATAAATAAAACTCTGAACAAATGTAGAATGAAAAACTTTAAAAAGAAACGTCCCTTTAACTCTTGAGAGTTAGAAAGCATTACATGTTAAAATAACGGCACCAATAAACCCACCTTTTTCTTCTTACTGACATTATCCTGCCACAGTTCCTGTAAATAATCAATTAGTTTCATCTGCTGGCCAATCTGCTTCTCAAATTTATATTTCTCGAGGAAATGAAGACCCTGGTTAGAAAGTTATATAATATATTATTAGGATAGGTATTATTTACAGGATAAGATACTGTCATCTAACTATTTACTGTACAAAGCTCAATTTCAGCTATCTATATAGTCATCTTATCATAGAGCTCAATTTCAGCTATCTATAAACTCGTCTTGAAATATAAACATGAGAATAAGTTCTACTTGTCCAACTTCAGTAGGGACGCAGGCTTGTTGTAGCCAATAATATACTATTGTCTACTGACAGCAGATTACAAATCGTTAATTAATTTTTTTGTCAAGTGGACTTTTTTTCATATACTGGTACTGACATCTAGCTAGGCAAAAGAGAGTTCAACTGTGTCATTAACCAACAGTACTACGTTATCAATCATTATATTTACTCTGTCAGGCTTTCAAAATAAATTGCGACAACAGTCCAAATTTTTGCTGTTCTTTTTGTTGAGATGCAGAAAGTGGATGTTGGTTTTTAATTATAAAAAGTGATACAGACAGCTGAAATTGAGCTTAGAGACAGTAAAGTAATATCTAGATGACTGTATCCTTTTAATTAGCTAATGGCATGCATGATAGATAGATACAGAAGTATAATATTACAATATCTTTTAGGATTTTAATTTATAAATACATGTATATTAACTTTTAATATAAAAAATTTAAACATGCTGGTAAGAATATGTTAGATATTTATATTTACATCCTCTCAACCTTATATTGAATTTCATGAGTCATAATCGAAATATATAAACACCCACCTGTAGAGCTTCTGTAAAATTCTCTAAATCTATTTTTTCTCCAAAAATTAACTCAAATTTATCGACAGCCTGACCCAGATTTTGTCTTAATTTCAAATTTGTAGTTCTTAGTTCTTGACATTCTGTTAAAACTTTGGATATCTGCAAAAAAAAAGCTTATAATGTTTTAACTCTTATTAAATATTTCATTCTTGGGTGATAGAAGACAATTTTATCAAGTCCTGTCCATATACTTAAAGAATCGTGCCTTGTTCAGTGTTTATGGGCAATTGAAGATGGACCGAGAGATATGGGTGAGGACAGTATAATCTCCAGAACAATAAATGAAGGAATAGATGAGGTATTCGGGTGTCTGATATATCTTACAGGGCATGATTTCAATACAGGTCCCAAATATTTTGACTATGTAGGGAAAAGAAACGGTAAATAAAATCTTGTGATAAATACCTCATCTTTAAGTCTATTGCACATGGTATCAAATTACATGCAAATAAAATATTAATATTTTGACTTCGTTTTAAGGGGAAACGGAATTGAAGATTTGTAATACGAACCTCTTCTTTTAGTCTATTTTTATCTTCATCTATATTCTCTATACTCTTCTTCTGTGATTCTAAAATCTGTTCATATTTCTTCTTCATTTCTTCTTCATCACTTCTCTACATTGATACAATACATGGACGGTTAAATGGAATGAATGAATAAATAAATAGAGCAAGAATGAATTATGACGAATGAATTCTATGGTTCACTGAATGAATGTATGAATAAATGAAAAGAGACAGAGCAAAAAAAATCAAAGAGAAAGAATGAATGAAATCAGAGAATGAAAAAAACACAATAAAAACTAAGAATATAAAGAAAAATAAATTAATGAATACACTTTTACTCTAATACAAAATTCACAACAAAGAATCAGCTAACCTTATTAGAAAGTTTTTGAGATTTAGATTTTTCTTCCCACAATTTCCTGTTTAAATCTTCAACTTCAGCCTTTCTGGCCTGTTTTTCTTCTTTTAACTTCTGTTTTAAACTGGTCAAACGTTCATCAGCTGCTGTGCGGGATTGTTTAACAGCATCTAATTCTTTACTAGCACCTTCTAGCTCATATTCTCTCTCTCCTACTGCCTTCTCGTACGTATACCTGAAATAAAGTAGTATTAATTTCCCATTTGTTATTGATTGTTTATATCTGGAATACAGAATAAATTAATAGCAAAATGAAGATGGTTAGTCACTTTGGTACTAGATTTTGATGCCAGCTTTCAGTTCAGAAGTGGGTGCCAGTTTTTTAAAAATTGTCTTTTTCAGATCATTTTGAGTCTGCTAAGACTTTTATTGTAGTTAAAATGGGCTTCAGGTTTAAGAAAGGGTACCATTGTATACAGTATAGCATATTATTACATGTATTATTATTATGACTGAACTGTCCAGACTTACTTGACTCTATTCCATTCTTTCTCATGATCTTCGTATTTAGCTACCAGAGCCTCTAGATCATTGGTTTGTTCTTCTAATTCACTACAGATTGTCTTCAACTTTTGTCCTTTCTATAATTGAAATTAATAATAGTAGAAAAGACATGATCTTAGTCAAGAGAGGTCATTAAGAAAAATTATAAAACTGATACCAGTGCAGACTGAGAATTTTTGAAACAAGCAGTTGCCCTAAACCTATCACAACTATTTTTTTGAGATCATTCAACAAATTTTATTTATTTTCTTTTTGGGTTGTTCATTTTTAATTTTGCAAAATCAAACTGATAATCTTTACTATTAAACTGACCTTGACTTCTATATCAAGTTGATGCTGTTTGGCCTTGACCTGATCTTTTAATGTCTGTAATTCCATGACAACTGAACTCTTCTCTTTCTGGAGGCTGTTATACTTCTCTTCCCAACTCTACAGAAGAAACAAAATAAATTTGATGTCCTACTTGTCTGTGTCTAATTGAACTGATGAAATTTGACATATTTCTGCACTTTTATACCATGAGATGTTAGGGGAGGACAGAGAATCTGAAATGTATCAATTTCTATCTGTTGCAGGGCCTTAAACGATCACAGTCTGGAGCTGAAGGGTCTCTGTTTACTGTCATAGAAAACTTACCTTATTTTGTCTTTTTAATAAATCTTGTTGTGACTGTAAAATCTTCATTTCTCCTTCAGATTTACTGCTAGACTGGAAAACATAAAGAAAAGATAATGACAATACCATCAACTCATTTTGAAACAACTTGTGGCTGTTCCTGTCTGTTAGTCACTGGTGTCATGTGACAGGAAATGAAAAGAAAAAAACTTAAACAACGGTATTCGAATTCTTACCTGTACTTTGACCTCTCGTTCTATGGCTTGATTATCCAGTGAATTTTTCATCTGACTGACGCGATCTTTCAACTCTTGTTCCTGACGTCTGGTTGCCGACAGTAACGATCTAGCTTCACTCAACGCCAGGTTTGATTCATTTAATTCGTTTCTAAGTTCACTGATAATATTTTCATACTGGTGCTTCTCCTGTAAAGATAAAACATAAAACATTTTTAGTTTCAACAAAAACAACCTGAAGATGGGTAGGGGTTGCTGAAATGGGAGGTGAACCAAAAGGGAAAATGGTCTTGGAGATTCCACTATGGTGACTCTCCAGACAAATTGAATGAAACAACATATTGGATGACAAATGCTCACAGTTACATTTATTCTGGTTACTTTGTTCATGCAAGTCATACATGTCAATTTGTCCATTTTTTTGGTCTCTCTTGAGTTCTCAAAAAAAACCTTACCTTTTGTTTTTCACAAGTCAACTGTCGAATTCCAGTTTTCTCTTCATTCTTTTCACTGGACAATTTATCTAACTGAGTCTGTAGACTTTTGACTCTTTCTTCCAGTCTTCCATTGTCTCGCTTTACGCTTTCTAGAGACTGTAATTCAACCTTGACCTTTGACAGCTGAGAATCCAAAGAATCGTTTTTAGATTCTAATTCTGATTTTTGTTGTTTTAAGTCAATGATTTCTTTGGAATCCATCTTGAATTTCTCAGAAGCAAGAGAATTTTGTTGTTTTTCTTTTTCACTGGATAATCTATCAATTTGGTGTTGTAAATTTTTGACTCTTTCTTCAAGTCTTCCATTTTCTCGCTTCACATTTTCCAGTGCTTGTAACTCAGACTTGACCTTGGTCAGCTCGGATTCTAACTTTTTATACTTGGACTCCAAATCTGATTTTTGTTGTTTGAGATCTGAAACTTCTTTGGTATCTTTTTTGAATTTTTCAGTCTTATTTTCTTCAATTTGTTTTTGTAAATTGTTGATTTTTGATTCAAGATATCGTTTCTCTGCTTGAAGATCACCTACTTGGTTGTCTTTATTTACAAGGAATGATGCAGTACGTTGTGGTCTGTTTCTGGTTTCAAGTTCTGTAATCTTAGTCTCAAGTTTACGCTTCTCCTGTTTTAGATCCAAAATAGTTTTCGAATCATTGTCTGATTTTTCTAAATCTTTTTTTAAACGTGAAATTTCCGAATTCAAATCTTCAATTTTGTTTTCTAGTGATTTACGATCATCTTTCAGATTATTGAGTGTTGAAATTTGTTCTTTACTGTTGGCTAGTTCTTTCTCTAAATCACTTGCCACCTTTTCTAAACGTTTAACTTTCTCTTCTAAATCTTCAGTTGTGGTTTTCAACCCATTTTCACCCAGAATCGAATTTCTTTTCATTTCCTTTTTGTCTTCTTCGCGTTCCCGTTCCAATCGTTCAATTTGTCGTTGAAGATCAGCTTTTTCTGATTGTAACCGTTCAACCAATGATGATCTCATACTACTATGACGTTCAATAGCAGACGACTTTTCTCTGGTCTCGTTTTCTAACCTCTCAATTTTCCGCTCCAATTTTTGTTTTTCTCGTTCGAGGTCCTCAACTTTTTCTGCTTTTCTTTCAACATCGCTTTTTTCTCTTTCTACACGTTCTAATTTTCTATCAAGACGTTGTTTTTCTCGCTCGACATGTTGTAAATTTATCAATTGTTTGTCAACGTCACATTTTTCTTTTCGTACGTTTTCTAACTTTCTATCGAGTTCAGTTTTGTCCTTTTCTAATTTGTTCACTTTATCTTTCAATTCTTCTTTCATACGATTATCTTCTAGTTGTTGAGACGAATATTTACTCAACTTTTCTGAAGTTTCCTCTAGTTTCGTTTTAGCTTTCTGTAACGACTCCATTTCCACACTTAGCTCTCGGTTTCTGTCGTACAGTTTCTGTAATTCCACCTTCGCATCTACTTTCGCTTCTTCAAGAGCCAGAATTTTTGAATTTTTATTAGCAATATCTTTTTTATAATCTTCTGCTTGTGATTTTAATTCAGTAAGTTGCTGTTCCAGATCTAATCGTTCTGATTTTAGTTGATCAATATGATTCTCTGCTGTTCTTAACCTGTAGAAAGAATTAAATGGAGTTAACACTCAAATTTTCTACATCATATAACAAGGCGTGAGAACCACTACACCTTATTACAACTAATTTTATATACATAACATAATAAAACAAACACATACACAATCTGTTCCAATTCTAGCTTTTATCAACTGATGGAACCAGATCATGTCACATTCAAAATTTCATCTGCTATTCCTTTCTCCGCCATGTTGAATTCTGTATGCTCCTATTTTTTTTCAGCACACATGGAACGCGTTTTGAAGCTTTTTTATAGAACATTCACTTGTATCTATATTGGCCCAGTAACACCGGAAAGCAGTACTTATGGTCTTGCTACTTCGACGTTATCTTGGCTCAGAGCCTCAATACTCATTCAATCATATCATAAGACCTATTATATTTACCTAATGGAGGTTGAATGAGAGAGTTCTAACTCCTTGTCTTCCATGACCTTCACCTTTTCTTTCAGTTCTTCAACTTGACCTTGACATTTCTCCAGCTCCTGAATTCATAATAGAATATACTGACAAGAGTTCTTCATTTAGACACAGCTTTATAGAACAATAATCACTGGTTAAAGTTTAATGCAACGTCTTTTCTTGAGACACTGCCATATATAAAAGACATCTTTAAGTAATTGTTATCCATATAATCATATCCATTTCAGAAAAGTTTCTTCGCTTTACGAAGAGAGCCAGAATAAAATCTAACTCCTTTCCCCTACCTTTATTTTTTCTGTCATATTTTCATTCTGTTTTTCTAGTTCATCAGTTTTACATCGTAATGTTGTTTCTAGTTTCATCTTGTCTGTACGTAAATCCAGTATTTCACTCTGTAATTCCTGAAATATATGGAATAAAAAGTCTAAAACTTTAGGAAGAATAAAGAAAAAGACAGAAAAAACAATATTTTTACCAGATAACAACTTAGATTTTAAAGGATCATGTCCCCCACTTGTTATCAGTCTAAAATTATTATCAAGTTTTTGCCAGGTACCAGCTTGTAGATAGGATCCTTGAGAATTGAAGTTAGTTTCATAGAAAAATCACTTTCAACATGGTTTGGTAGATAGGGTTCTTCAGACTTAAGTTATTTTTTATCGTCAATGTAAGAAAACATATAAGTAATAAAATAATACAATACCTTTAACAGCTGATCTGAAGAATCATTGGCTTCTTTATCTAAACATTTAGTTATTGTCTGATGGAGATCCTAAAACAATATAATATACACAAATTAAACACAGCAGTTTCTTTACCATTCTAGCACCTAGCTCAGCATTTAAGGTAATCTTATTGTACTAATGAAATGAAATGAAGTTTTATGTCCTACTGCTCTGTTTCTAATTGGACTAATGAAATGAAATGAAGTTTTATGTCCTACTTCTCTGTTTCTAATTGGACTAAGGAAATGAAATGAAGTTTTATGTCCTACTGTTCTGTTTCTTATTGGACTAATGAAAAAAAATGGTGTTTTACATTCTACTGTTCTGTTCCTTATTGCACTAATGAAATGAAATGAAGTTTAATGTCCTACTGATCTGTTTCTTATTGGACTGATGAAATGAAATGAAGTTTTATGTCCTACTGCTCTGTTTCTAATTGGACTAATGAAATGAAATGAAGTTTTCTGTCCTACTTCTCTGTTTCTAATTGGACTAATGAAATGAAATTTTATGTCCTACCCTTCTGATTCTAATGAATACAGCATATTTTTCTTTAGCTATATCACGTTACCTTAATGAGTTGTTTCTGGTCATTAACTTCCTGTTGATAAAGATGAACATGTTGCATCATTTCATTTTTCTTTTTTAAATTCGCTGCCTCACGTTTCTTACATTTTGTCATCTCATCCATAAATGTCTAAATGAAAGAAAAATTTTAATAATTTAAAGCCCAAATGTTAACCCATAGAATAACAGGTATGTATCACATGCTCTACAAAAGACTGACTGGGATCTCTCTGTTGGGAAACAAAATGGCATGTGTGTTTTGACTTGTGAAGCCATCTAAAAAATCTTATGGTGTTATAATTCAACAATTTTCAAATTTAAAAGAATTGTCAATGTTACTTAACCAACCATTCTACTAAGAATGAGCTACAAGCTACATCTTATTTATTGAATTTATTAATCAAAATATTTTCAAATTCTTTACCTGTAAAGATTTTTTAAGATCAGACTCTCGATTTCTCCAAGCCTGGGCTTCAATAATCATCTTCTTCATCAAATTCTCCATCTCTTTTATTTTAGCTGCCGTTTTACTGTCGTTTAATAAAGATCGTCTACCTCCTGATTGGACAGTTATTAATAACTCCTGAAAATACACCATTAATTAAGATTTAAAAAAAACCCAACAAATTCAACTACTTAATATTTTGTAAAAAGGCCACCTGTTTCTCAAAATATTTTGATACAAATAAAAATAAGTGCGATTTTGAAATGACACATACCAAACTTGAATATGTTTTTATGTTAGTAAAGTCTTTGAAAGGCACCAGGCAGACTAGAATAATCAATCTACTTACCAAGCGTTTAATGTCTCTAAATTCATGAGAATGAGATGCCAAATTAACTTTAGCTTCAGTTGGATTTTGGAGGGAAAGATCTAATATTTGGTTTAATTCTGCCAGATCTTTGGCATGTTTTTCTTCCTGTTGTTCATATGCTTCCACTAGATCTTCTAAATCCTGTAATTATAATACAGAACACTTAATTTACTTAAAGTCTGAAAAAAAGCTCGCATGCTTTTTTGCTCTGAATTGGGCTAATGAAGATGGGCAATGAAGATGAACTAATGAAGATGGGCTAATGAAGATGGGCAATGCTATGCAAAGTGTAATAAGAAAAATTTCATCCAGGACAAAGATATTAGCCTATTCAATTTCCAACGGTTGAGGACTGTTTATGCCCACAGACTTAAGTATACAGCTATCTGGTTTATGAAACTTAATTAGAAGTCAATCTTATTGATTGATTGAACAGGTGACAGGAACACTAACATCATGTTTCTACGTTCAATTTCTGAGAAACTAGTTCCCTTGCCAGTTTCAATGGGAAGTCATGATTCCAAGGGTGAAGGAAGAGAGGTATAACTAGTCTGACAGCAGGCTGTATGACATACCTGTACCCTAGATTGTAATGCATCTATTTGTTGCTGTTTTTCGTCTATTTGTTGAGACCACGCCTCCTCCCGACTTTCTATCAACTGTAAATCACGCTTTTGGTCATCTCGACTCTTTCTTCGTTCCTAAAAATAAATGAATGTTTTTACATTCAAACTACTCATGAATTGAGACAATATTTCACTTTTTACAGTGGCAAAATGTTTGTGCTTTCAAGAGTCAGGCCCCTCCATATCCTATCTAGACCTCCCTACCCCTCAAGCCCCACTACCTCTGATACAAACCTTATTTAGTTTCATCTGTAATTTATTAACTTGTGTTTGAGATTGTTGAAGATTGTCATTATGGTTTGTTATCTCTCGATCTTTCTGTCCTAGCTGTTTTAACAAATTATTCTGTTCTGTTTCCAAATGAACAATGATGTCTTGGAGCTCTTCATTCTGAACACTGGGAGGTAAAAAAGTATTTAAATTTTAGTTTTATTATATTAATAACAAATTTTTGTTATTGTAAGTGTTAATCCCAGGCATAGAAGACATACCATTTATAAAGATTTAACCAATTAAAGTCTGGTGCAGTGATGGGCATTGACACCATGTCAACTTTCAGAAGCACTGGTCGTGGCAGCAGAATTTTTCATTCCTTGAGGAGGATTTGAAGTTCCAACCAACGACACCTCATCGTTTAACATACAACAATCAAACAGGCTACTGACTGAGCTATTTCACACAGTCTGTATAAATTAGTAATCATTACCTACTTTAATAAATCCAGTTCCATATTTCTG
The DNA here is from genome assembly GCF_000327385.1 of Lottia gigantea. Lineage (NCBI taxonomy): Eukaryota > Metazoa > Mollusca > Gastropoda > Lottiidae > Lottia > Lottia gigantea. The sequence continues at coordinate 667,561 of NW_008706746.1, forward strand.
GCATCCGAACTCAGATCTTTTATCTGATGGTAGAGTTGTTGAGCCTGGTATTCCAGTTTATCTCTGGCACTGGATTCCTGAGTCAACTCTTCACTTAATGTCTATAAAATACAATAGATCCTGTGATAATGCCACTTCAATCTTTAATATACACAGCACACATGTAGCACACTGGGCCTAGATTTATTGTCCTTTTTAAACAACAAGACCTTAGTTTGCTGTCCCAAACTACCAACAAATGTACTAACAGAGCTGACAGCAGTATCAAAAACATTATATTAAAGTAACTTACTGTAGTTTTTTCAATATAAGTATCTAGATCTCGAACTAACAAATCTTTCTCAGTCTCAAGTTTACTATAACTCATGTCTTTCTCTTTCAATAATAGATTCAAACGATCAACCTCTGACTGCAGATTACATTCTGATTTCTCTAATTTATGACATTTCTCTTTTACAGACTGTAACTCAGCAATTCTTACTGTCATAGTCACTTCCACGTTAGATTTATCTCCCCCTGAAAATAGAGTACACCAGTTATTTTAATTACTGTGATACAGTTTGGGGTTCACTTGATTGGTGAGTTCTGCACGTTATTGATTCATAGAATCAACCAGACGTTCAATAATGAAAAAAGCTGTAACAGAGTTCAGGAAGCGTTCCACATGGGCCAAGCAGACAGAATTCAAAATGGTGGAGAAAGAAATAGATGGAAAAATGTTGATGGTAACATAATTTGGTTCTGTATCATTTGAACAGACAGACTATTTAAGAACTCTCCTGACCGTGCCACCCATGTCTTCATGAAATAACCAGTGATATGTCTATTTTGATAATTATTTTTGATATATAATCAAAATAAAGTTAAAACATACCTTTAGATATAAATTCAGTTGATACACCAGCTAGACTGTTACCACTTGCTAACATAGACCGAGATTTTTTACCACATTTACAACAACTACAATAAATATCATAAACTCTTTTTACCAGCCAAAATTTTACAGGAATGTTTGTCAATAAATCAAGATACACTAACTGTCAAAATCAAAGAGCAAGATAGGTAAAGATTCCAATAGCTTTTCTCCATCATAAACAGAGAACACAATTAATTAAACGAAATGGGTCCTATAGCTTTCTAGGATTATTCAAAAGGATACAATCAATAAGATACACATGAAATATAGAAATGGAAATGAATGACAAATCAAAGTGTTTACGGACAGAGTAAGAGCTTTCTTGATGAAACCTCTGGCAATGTTACTTACTTTCTAGAAGATTTCACTGCAACAGCCTTTTCAGATTTCTCTTTTTCTTCATTGCTTCGTATGTAAGTAAACCCAATAAATGGCAAATCTTTCCCAGAAAACTCTCGTTGTGATTTAAATTCTTCCAGATTTGGTGGTTGGCGTATTTTTTCCACTTCGTCAAAATTTGACGTGTCGTCCAAACTAGAGATGGTTGGAATAAATGGTGGATCAACTGAAAGTATTAATCAAATTTGTCAAAATAAACTAAGTTTAGACTCAGATTTTTGAAGAATGTTTTGCTATCACTGAAACCATAGACGTGTGACTGAAAATTGGAATGGTGTAAATTCTAGATAATCAAATGGAATGGAGATATACATCCTATTTTTCTAATAAAACATATGAAGACTGGATAAACACATCTTAAAAATCAAGTCTACTCACCATTTCTAATTTGATCAAAATCTAAATCATGAAAAAACTGATGATGTTTTATTCCTTTCCAACTTAATCTGGCAGTTCTTGATGTTAGTAATTGTTTTATTAACGACTGAGCTGCTTCACTCACATTATTTTCTGCATTGAAGTTAAGGTTACTCTGAAAAAAAAAATTTACAAATCGCAATCCATAAGTCCATATTTGGAGTGATTTGACAATTAATATTGAGGTTAAAAGCCAGACCACAAGATTAGCTAACAAAGATCTCTAAACAACTATGCCTCCCATACCTCTTCAGTTGAAGAAGCAGTCCTTTTATATAGAAGTTTATTTGTTCTGAATTTTAGATTCCTGTCTTACACAGTTTGCCTACAAGAGCTTTTTCGGTACCTCCCCCTTTTCTGGAATCAACTCTTGCAAAAATTGGGTGATACTTCAATGTCAGTCTAAAAAGTTGAAAAATTAAAACCTTTTCAGGGGCAGGAAATGTCAATCTTACTTTGGGTGCTAGAAATGACTCTTGATGTAAAATAAAAAGTTATAAAATAAACTTACGGAATAATTCATGATGTTGCTATAGGTAGTTACCATGGAGCCATGTTCATCAGTGAACGGAGTTTTACCACATAACATCTCATAGGCACAGATTCCTAGTGACCACCAATCAACCTCCACACCATACGCTCTCGAACCACGGGCTAGATTCATTGAAGTTAGTAATTCAGGAGCCACATAGTCTGGTGTACCCACTGGCATCCTAGAACATACCTGAAAATAACAGGGAATCTTATTTGAGCTGAATTAAATTTTAACCCTGCAGCCTTCAAAACAAATATACAAATTTGTTATCAACCCAGAGACTATTCCCAAGAGCAAATATAAAAAAAATGGCTGCCAAAAAAAAACCAGGATAATCTTATAACCTTATGTTTAGAAGCCAATGAAAATAATAATATGAAAGAAGATTCAATTGAAAACTTACCAATTGGTCTACAGACATTTTAGCTGCGGAACCGAAATCTGCCAATTTGATGTGTCCTGATTGGTCTATCAATATATTCTCTGGTTTAATATCCCTAGGAGAAAAAAATAGATTTTGTCAATAATGGAACTCTCTGCATGCTGAACAGATCAAACTTCACACAATTTTTTCATCAAAGCTAAATCCACATTTCTTCTGTAATGTTAAGTAATGTAGAATATACAGGTGAAGACTTTTTCTCAGAAATTTGAGCACATTATTTGAACTATCATTATTGATTATTAAATTATCATTTATTATGAACAATGAATATCTTAACTCTCAATCTAGATTATACTTGTTATTCCTGAACTGTCTGCAATCAAATGACCTTATCAAAGTGACGTAAAAGGTGACGAATTGTTGAGGGTCCAATTTAAAAAGTGCCAACTTGTCTTGTAACTTATAACAATTTAATAGATGACAAAGATCAATTAACACAAGCTGTACTAACCTGTGAACATAGCCCATGTCATGTAATGTATTAATAGCTATAGACATCTCAGCTAAATAAAACTGAGCCATTTTCTCTTCCAAAACATCATCATGTCTACAAATAACAGATACAAAGATAGACATGTTATTCTATAAGTAACTCTGACAGGTTCATGACTCCATTTCTCACACAAATCTTGCAAAAATAATTTGTTTTATGGCATGGAATTTTACAAGGAAATCACAACAGATTAAAAATGTTTGCAGTAAGAGGTGTTTTAGAAAGAGGGTCCATTTATTTCTATTTGAATCAATCTTTTTTTTCCACCTTGCCTTTGCTCTAGACCAAAAATAATATATTTTAATTTAACATATCAAAAAATGTAACTGTCTGGGATCCCTGAGCTGTTCAGTTATGTGGAAATAGTCCTAACTCACCTGGAAAGAAGTGAGAGTAAATCTCCTCCAGCATGAAAATCCATCACCAGATATAGATGGCTGGAATCTTGGAAAGCGTAATGTAACTTGGTAATCCACGCGCTTGACGCTTGAGCCATGATATCTCGTTCTTCTTCATAAAATGATATCTAAAAGTAAAAATATTATATTTTCAGTTTGTTTTTCTCCAGGAAACAACAATGAAATGGAATTGAGCTGAAACATCCTACTTTTGTTGTCCAGATAAGATAAATGCAAGTCAGTCACATTATGCAGTGGACAATAAGAGAAATTATGCCAGGAAAGCAGCCTTTAACTTTCAAAATGCTACGATCTTAAGAGCATTTATAGTCTGTTACATACAAGGCCTCAATTCATTGTCCCATCCAAATGGCTTGACACTTTTCTGAATTCACAACTAAGCTAATAAAATATGAGTCATAAGAATATGAATTAATGAAGTTTATACTTACATCAGGTTGTGACAGCAAATCAGCTTTCCGTAAAACTTTCATAGCAAAAACCATCCCAGTAGATTTCTCAGTTACAACTTGTACTTCACCAAAATGTCCACGTCCCACAACATTTTTTACTTCAAAATCTCCTGAATTGACTCTTAATTCTTTTACTTTACTTATTGTGTTTTTATCTGAAATATCAAATCAAATGTTTATTATATTCATTCACAATAAAATATGCATGAAAATGTTGATTTTATCTAATCACTATTGTCTGATCTACTGATAACATGTTTGTATTTACTTCTGTATGAATTTATAGAATTCATAGAAGTTCTAGAAGATAATAGAAAGAAACAACTAGTTATTACAAAGATAACAACTGAGGTTCTCTATATTCCCTTCTACTAGCTTGGTCCTTGGTCAAACCTCTTGTCATTGTCTTTCCTAACGCTACTACAGAACCAGAGCATATTGAAGTCTCAACAAAGGATGCTGAACTCAAAATCTCAGATATTTTACTAAAAACCATGTTAGATATGGTACTCACATTTTTTAATAAAACAGGAGACATTAGCATTTCTATATAAATAATCGTGACCACATTCATCATACAAAGAAAGAAAGCCGTCCAGTAACCCCTCCTGATTCAATAAGAACTCTGATGTATCTTTATAGTCAGCATGTTTCGACAGAGTCTCTTTCAATTTACCAATCCTGTCATGAACACCTTCTGTTTCACCCTCTTCCATTTTCAACTTCTAATACCTGTACTGAAATTTTAAATTAAAAAATCAAAATTTTCTCAATTAAAGGACACCATTTTGGCAGATCTGTGACTGTTTTGACTATCAAAATTTGTTACCATTTCTAGTAGGCCTAGACAGCCATTGCAGACTTGAGGCAGTTGAGGGCATCGGATTGTCCCAAAATATTGTCATATCAGTTTTAACACTTTGCATCAAAGAAAAAATCCTCACTATAGAAATGGATGGATCACGTAAGGCTCCAATTTCACTTTAACAAGCCAATCATTCACTGCAAGTGAAAGAATGAATTATGAAAAGGCCGAGGATTATGAAAATTGACATTCATGATTGTCAATATTGATTGTCATTGTTTCACAAAGGTGCCTCGGTAATCGGTGCAAAAAACACATCCATTGAGGATCAATATGAAAACTAACAAAATGTTCTGATTCCCAACCTCTTTATCTGCAACCTCTCCAATTTTCTCCAAATCTTTTTAAATAAAAATGCATCAAATCATAAACATTTGTCCATTATTTACATTTTTCCTTTGAAAAGGCCGCGGAATGAGGACAAATCTTGTTTTCAATTCCAACCAATCAGCGACGTCGTTTTAAACATACTTATACTCGGCTGCAGTAAAATTTTTAAGTGAGTTATCTTTTCTTGAAAGGATTCAGACCACAACTAATTTATGTCCACTTATATAACTGTTGAGAAACATAAATTCGGAAATATTAGAACGTTTTGTGCTAAATAGGTTTTTTTTTTTATCTCAATTGAACACTACTAAAATAAGAAATTCCGTACATAAAATTCCTCAAATCATTTTCTTTTGGAATATTTTACCGTTCTTTAAACCACACACCGCCTGCTAACGCTTTGTATCATAGTTTCATCTTTACAGAAAATATCGAGGGGTTTCTATTTCGAAAAATTGAGATGGTTTGCAAGATGTTTCACGTTTCTTCATTTATGATAAGTGCTGTACAGGGTGTCGCTAGTAAGCCAGCGTATGCCCACGGTGTGACAGGCTCTAGCTCGACTCTCACTCCCAGAGTCAGCATATAGCTAATATCGTATATAAATATTTCGTATATCTAGTTTCTTCACTTCGATGGACATATTTCATGCAGACGTTCCAATAACAAAGTTTTAATTTCTACACTGTAATATTTCTATAATAAAGTCTTAATTCATATAACACAGTTTAATTTCTTTAAAGAGTAATAATTTCTACAACAAAGTTTCAATTTCTATTACACAATTTTAATTGCTACAAAAAAAAGTATGACAGTTTTTCAAGAAAAGACGACACGACTTTTTAACTTTCAAACGCAGATAATTCTGGACTTGAAAGCTCAAATTTCGGCGTGAATACTATTAGTGATTTGCTTAGCCAAAAAATTTCCATTTCTGAGCCAAAGGAAGGCTACGAAAGGTTAACAAAAAATGGCGCTTAAAGTTTTACAACAAAGTTTTAATTTCTATAACAAAGTTTTAATTTTCACATCAAAGTTTTAATTTCTACAACAAAGTTTTAATTTCTACAACAATCTATCAATGTTGGGCGTACAATGTAACAAGGTAGCAGACGACAAACAATGCAACACAATGTATTACTTCCCTTCTTCATGACGTCGGCAGCAGAAGTTTACAGATGGCAGTACGCGATGGCCGATATATATAGTTTCTCACAAAGTTGTTTGTACACTTAGTCTAAAAAGTTTGTGAAAAGTTTTTTAAAATGAAAGTTTGGGGATATCTGATGTGCATAGTAGCCGGTTTATTTAAAATATCGGAATGCAAGAGCCAGAAAAACGCCGAGTTCACTTATGATCGACTTTATTCTGAAGGAGTTTCGGCGTATGACGACGCTCAATGGTACCAATGTTCCTTATTTTTCCAAGATGCCATCAAAGACTATAATTTTTACAAGAAGTCGGTGGTGGACTGTCGATTGAATTGTAAACACCATGGAATTGAAAAAAGGAATGACACAAACTTCTCAGAGTTGATGCAATCTATAATGTTGAGATCAGAATGCATCAGGAAATGCAAACAGAAGACTTTGGGTAAAGACAGAGCTTTTGGAAGATCAAATGAATTTATTGAAAACGATTTCCAAATGAGGAAACCTTATGAATATTTACAATACTGTTATTTTAAAGTAAGTATTTTAATGTCTTCATTTTAGTACCAATTGACTTATATGAATTATTACGCGGAGGGACAGAGAAGAAGCCACAGAATTGTCTAGTGGACTCTCCCCATCCCCACCCCACCTTTTTTTACCAAGGCCATTGCTGAGTGCAAAGCTTTTCACACAAATTTGGCCACTACTGATAGGCACACTGACATCTATTTTTGACAACTTTAAATTATGATCAGATAAAGTTAGAAAAATATTATTGGAGTTAGTCACTTCTGGTGTGATAACTTGCATTCTAAGTATAACATTGATTACAATATAGTACTTTAATTTTTACTTTGAATATATAATGGCTTAGAGATTTCATTAAAATGGTCCAATAAAAGGGTCAAAAGTCTAAATGACATCAATAAAAAGTCATAATGTTCAAAAATAATATATTATAGAAAATTTAATTTATTTTATTGATGTTTAAAGGTAGATATGTTACAAGCCATAATATCTTGTTTGAATATCACAATATAACTATCACAATATCACAAAGTGCTACATTGTTCATTTACTTGTTCTGTATATCATTTTATTACTATCACAAAATACTATACTGTTCATTAACTTGTTTCAATATCACCTATCAATATCACCAATCAGATATCAACTAGTTGTAAAAGATTCATTGAAGTCTTTTTACAAAGTTAGGAGCAAAGGTCTCATTAAAAAAACTATTATGATAAAATATATATAAGCTTTTTTGAATGGGTTACTCTATTCAGACATTTTTTTTATCAAAATGGAAAAAAATTAATTAATATTAATTGATAGATAGTTGTTTATAACTGTTTAATCTTTAGTTTTAATCTTTGAATTGTTGTGATGACATGTGTTATTGGCTATTATCTTCTTTTGCATACAAAATAGTATTGTTCCTTGTATTAGTTGATAAAAGTGAAAACAAAATTAAACAGGAACAACAGCAGTGATGGCATCAGCCTCTCGAGACTGGAGTACAAAAAGACAGACTGACTTAATGAGGGACAACTGTCGAGATTGAATTCAAAATGCGATAACTCTGTGGAGGCGTCTATGTGGCAGTGGATACTTTTCCCATGAGAATTTTTGAAAAAATTGAATTAACTTGGTGCATTTTGACACATATTTTAGGGTTAAAATGTAAAAAAAAGCATATTTTTAAATTCCTTAAAAATAAAGTGGGCTACAGTTTCAGATGCAAACCATTTTTCTTAGGGAAACCCCCCTGTACCCCCCAGTCGCTGTCATTGAACAAACAGTGAACTAGCATTGTTGATCAGGTGTTGCAGGAAAATGGTTATGATTGACATTAAAACTGTTGTTAAGAATATAAGAATATTGATCATAGCAACCTGGATTCTGTAAGTTATTAACACAATAATATACCATAGTTTAAAATCCATAAACCAAATTATACAACAATGTTCATTTTCCACTCAATTCTCAGCTTAAGCTTAGTCTAGTTTATATTGATCACAAAAATCTGTACTTTAACTGTTTCAATGACAAATGACCATTATTTACTATGATTTTAGAAAATTACTTTACACTATCTACGTTGGCTTATATGTGATATTCAAAACTAACCCTAGTGTTATTTTCCAGAAAATCTGTACTTTAACCTTTTCAATAACAAATGACCATTATTAACTATGATTTTCGAAAATTACTTTACATCATCTAGGTTGGCTTACATAATCCTCAAAACAATTTCTGTATGTATCAATATAAATTGTGTACACCCTTAATTCAGTTAATATTCACAGCTTTTTATTAAATTTTTATTCTATCTTTTATCTATTTCAATAACATATTTGACAATTAATTAAAGCAATTAAAACTCATGTTCGTGAAAAAAAGGTTAAAAAAATGCCATATAATTTTTTAACTGGCAAAAAATTTACAAGCTTCAGTGAATAGTTTGATGCTATCGAACCAAATGAGTGGTTTAAAAAAAAAATGTAGACAAAAGGGCGTAGAACATACTTTTTGAGTTGACCTTGGTTTCCTGTTTGAAGGTAAAAAATGGTGGTATCCAGATGGCTATCATTATTCTATTAGAAACAGACTGTTACTAATGTTAGGTACAATCAGGAGTGCTGATTTGGCTGTATTTACCAGTCACGTCTGTCTCTCGATTGTTGATTTGATTTTATACACCAGTCATGTTTGACTAGAGCTCTAGACTTTTGATTTGACTGTATATACCAGTCATGTTTGACTAGAGCTCTAGACTTTTGATTTGGTTATATTTACCAGTCATGTTTGACTAGACTAGAGCTCTAGACTTTTGATTGTCTGTATTTACCAGTCCTGTCTGACTAGAGCTCTACACTGTTGATTTGTCTGTATTTACCAGTCAAGTCTTACTAAGGCTCTAGACTGTTAATTTGTCTGTCAAGTCTTACTAAGGCTCTAGACTGTTAATTTGTCTGTCAAGTCTTACTAAGGCTCTAGACTGTTAATTTGTCTGTATTTACCAGTCAAGTCTTACTAAGGCTCTAGACTGTTTATTTGACTGTATTTTCCAGCCATTTATTCAATCATTTATTTGCTGTTGGTTGCTTTACCAAATCTAATTTCATTTCATATTTCATTTGTGGGCTACTTTTCTTATTCTGAATAAGATACAGCTCTTGATATTTTACATGACTCTCTTGTATTGTAACTTTTAGTAACTGATTTCTCATATTAGAATTGTAATTTCAGTTAGATAGAATGATAGATGCTGCGTCTGCTGCCTATACTTTCTACGTCCTCAATTCTGACAATAAAAACGCAGTAAAAAACGTACAGTTTTATCGAGAAAAAATGAAAGTTAGAGATTCAGAATTTATCGATTTAGAATTAAAACCACATAAGGTAAGGTTATATATGATGTGTATTATTGCAATGTGAATTTGTCAGAATGCTAAGGATATTTTCATTCATTCATTCATTCATTCATTCATTCATTCATCCATTCATCCATTCATTCATTCATTCATTCATTCATTCATTCATTCATTCATGCATTCATGCATTCATTCATTCATTCATTCATTCATGCATTCATTCATTCATTCATTCATTCATTCATTCATTCATTTCTTTATTTATTTATTCATTTATATTTCATTCATTCATTTATTCATTCATTCATAGCATTTATTCATTCATTCGTCCATTAATTTATAGCATTTATTCATGCAGTCATTTATTCATGGTGCTGTTCTGGTGGGAAAATATTTAGAGGACTTCATTCCACAAATTGATCGCAATGTTTGTGATCTCCAGAATTTTACCATCACAGAAATAATACATATAATAAAAATATTCATAACGATGGAAACTAAATGAATGGAGTTTAGCGTCCTCTTGGATTAATGACAACAACATGTTGTGGTCAATGAGGGAAATTCATGAATAGAGGCAGGATAGACATATTGGATAGAAAATGAATCATATTGCAAAGAAATATATACCGTACTAAACAATACTTCAGTGGACTCACTGAAAGAGATTCCCCCAATTATCAAACACTGTATAGTATAAATCTGGTATTTCCTTTTAACATACCAGAATTTTAACTATGAAAGAATTTGACAATTGACTGTTATCTACAGTTTCCTTCTCTTTCTAAACAATAAAACTTGATGATAATCATTATTCTAAAAGTAATTTCAAGAAAACATGATAAAAAATTGTCAAAATTTTTTTTAGAAAACTTCTGTTGAAATTATTATAGAAAAATGAGACCCTCAACCCAAAGAATGATGTCAAAACTTATGTTGAATCTTTTCATGGTTAGAACTGTGTCTTAGAAGAATCTAGAAATGATATTTTTTTTTAAATTTTCATGACTTTTCAGCACGAATTGTACTATTACATTGTAGTTTTATTGTCAATTGCTTCTCCAGATGGCATGAAAAAAATTTTTTGTGGATAAAATAAAGAATATGTTTTACAATTATCATATTCTGTTCTGTTGTTAGAATTTTCCACCAAGAAAATAACTTGTTATTTGAAATACAGTAATGGCACATTAGGCTGTGACACTGGTGGCGCTAGGCAGGGTAATGCTTACTCTTCTAGACACCTGATACAATATTTCATTTTGAAGTACTTACTTTCTTATGATTGATATACTTCCTATAAAAAGTTCATTAACGGCTACCAGTGTTTCACCAATATAATGTTTGGATTATGGGTTTCCAGTTTTTTGGATCATTAATACTGGTGATGGTTTTATAAATAAATGACTTGAAGTCTAATAGTACTAAATGCCTATCATCAGAAGTCAAATGAAGAGCAGAAAAGTAAAGATTCAAACTTGAGAAGGCAAAATGAAACATGATATCAGGTGATACAAAGAGTAAAAATACCCTGCCTTGTGCCACACCCACACAAAGTAATTTCACATTATTCTCTTTCTAGAACTTCCAAATCTGTCAAACCTGGTTGGGGTTACGTAAACACTATTTGATATTGACTTCATTGATTTCAGGAGTATTTTATACGAGCAATGATGGCGTATGAAGATGAATTATGGGAAGAGGTAATAGAAGAGATGGAGAATTCTTTAAAAGAGTTTTATAAGGAAGAAGAACGATGTCGAAGTGAATGTGAAGGGCCGTTACTGGCCACGTCTCATCTTGAATTCTACAGTGCTGTTGCTGGTCAGTTGATATATGATATGATCTTACCCCATGCCTGGGCCTGTATTGTGTCATTACACAATTATTTCACTTTCTATTGTCTTTAAGCTGACAATGCCCCACACATAGAACTATGTATCACCGAGTGAAATTTGAATGACAAATTCCAAAATATGTCAAAATGAATATGTGGTCAGTAACTACTATAATGATCAACCTAAAATTGATTACACTGGTCTGCTGTGTGGACGTTAAACTGCTGTATTTGGATATATTTTCCGCATGACAGACCAGCTCAAAGGTTTGTTTTTGGCAAGAATCTGCCGGACATCATGTTTCATATTTACCTGTAAGTTTATACAGTTCTTTTTTGTTGCAGAACATTATCTGAATGTAATAAAATGTCAGAATACATGTGAAGACAAGTTAAGTCAAGTTTTTCCTGAAGGAAAAGATGGTCTGTTAGCAGAACACTATCATTACCTACAGTTTACTTATTATAAATGTAAGTAGAGCGAAACATCTGTCTCTATTTCAACCGTTGACAGCTGGACATATGTCAGCTAGTGTAGAGAAAAAAGACAAAATAGGTGCTATTAAATGGGTACTTTCCGCATCTCCACAGGTGCAGGGGTTTTAAACCCAGATATATTTGGAAAGATGGATATTTTTGTAGTTCAGTCATACCATCATTTTCTCCCTACGCTATTTATGTCACGTCTCTCGTTCTAATTTTTTTCTTTTCATGAATCATAGTTTGTCTATCCTTACTCTGAAAAAAGTATCTGAAAAAATTGGAAACTATATCAAATCTTATATATCAAATATTTTCCATTCCAGTGTATCAGGCAGACAAAGCATCAGAGGCTGCAGCATCCTTTCTTTATATCAAACCACAAGATGATATCATGTTACGGAACCAGAAATTTTTTATCAAGGAAGGCTATCAAGATAGTTTTTACCCTAGACCAGTAAGTTTGAAACTAATATAAGTTATATGGTAGTGTACCCATATAATGAAGACACCCGAATTTCCAAAAAATCAATGTACTCTGGAAAAACTTTGGAATCCACAAATTTATGTCCCCACCAACATGCTGCTTATGATAAATCCATAAAACGAAGATGCGTTTGAAAAATGATTCAACAGTAATCTGTAATTGCCAAGAAGACTACAACCCAACTTTCTATTCTATAGAGAGTCCATATAGTAAATTTCCTATTTCTAAATGCAATTTAAGGTTAACTTTTTCTATAATTCAGGAAGTGGTAGAATATATGGAAAGAAAGAAGAAATTAGAAGAAGAAATAAAATTCTATAAAAAACATCACACAACCTCTGATTACAGTGAATCTAGCTATGATCAGGATGGTTTTAATGATGATATTGAAACTGTGGTTTGTATTGACTTCTTTATTATATCCAAGCCCAATTCAATTTCCACCCTCTCAGTATCCCCTCCTCATGTATCCACCTACCTCTCTAGGCAGGTATCAGACCATCAGTTTGGCCTCCACCTTTCCTAAGTCTCTGACCCTTCAATATCTGCTTCACCCTCAGTGTCCCCCCCCCCCCCCCAACCCCTCAGTAATCCTCTCCCATTAACCTCATCTCATTAACCCTTGCCCCTCAGTCTTACCCCCCTTAGTATCTACTGTTCTTAGTATCCACACCCTTCAATATCCTGACCACCTCAAACATGTAGTACAAAGGTTAGTGACAATATTGACCCATCACATTTTTAGAAGTTAACTAGAATTATGAGTTACAAACAGTTTAACAGCAGAAAGCAGAATAGTTTCCTAGCATCCTTTCAGATGTATTTTGTTGTACTGTAAAACATAGTTTATTTGGCGATGTTTTTGAAGTTCTGATGAATATTATTTCAGTATGATAAATATTCTAAAGCTCGGCCAACTGATCATTATATGAAACGTTATGAAGATATCGGACTGAAGATTATCTCTAATGGTAACCATTTAAACGGAAGTAAAAGATTCGCCACTGATGGTTTCCTGAAGGAAGAACAATGCTCAGAGTTAAAATACATGATAGAGGTTAGAACTGGGATATCTTTGATAAATTTGTTCGCTTTTGCTGTATTTTTTATGTCTTTTTTTTTCTTCCCAAATTCGCCTTTTTCGATAAGGGACTTATTTATGAGATTAAGGAAATATACGAATTTAATTCCATGGCCTGTGCTTTTATATATCTAACTGTATCAGATAAAACTATCATATATTATTAGATAACTTTGTTTCAGGATTATTTTACCAATGAAAATGGTTCTCGAATAATTTCTATTAAAGATATATTTGAGGTAAATTTAAATATTTATTATATTTTTGAAACAGGTAGGCTATGATATTTACTCTGGATGGTATTTAAGGATCTTTGCTATATACACAAAACTTTGATGTACAAATTGTTGAAATATATACATGACTACATATGGTATGAACAGATTATGTATAGTATCTTATGCAACTTTTCTAGGTGTTTCCTCCATTCTCCTCATGTGCCTTCGGAGGGAATCGGGGGAAACACTTCGAAACATAGCAACCAATGATTGTTGTTCCATAAAGCTGTGCCTATAAATTGTGCTTACAACTGCTAAATGCCATTTAAAGACTTTAGATTATGTATAGATACCAGTGTTGAATATGAAGCGAGTTCAACTTGCATCTATTTATATGTGCCTGAGGACGACGGGGGAAACACGTCGAAACGTTGCATAAAACTTTAACCAGTGATTGTTGTTCCATAAAGCTGTGTCTATATATTTATATGTTTTTTGTAGAAATTTGGAGAGAATGAAGAAGAACTAGAAGTCTCTTTACGTCTGTTATTACGGTCCTCAGAAATCAGTCGACATTACATGCAGAAATACCATAATTTAACATCATTATATTTTAAACGTACTGTTATAACCTGCTGGGAAATAACACAAGGTAAGAATTACCAGTATATATGTACGGTCTAACTAAAATTAGATACTGAATGCACTATTTGTTCGCATCACAAAATCCCAGGATTGGAGAGGGCAGAAATTTGATTGGCTGACGTTGTCATCAACTGAAATGGGTATGTTAAAAATAAAAGCTAATAGAAAAAGAAGATTATAAAGTTTGGTCTTCTTTTTTCAATGAAAATATGGGATTTTACCAGATTTAAGCTAAGATTCCATATATGCGTCATGCGGATCTGTCATGCGTCATCCATCATGCGTCAAAAAAAAAATCGCCAGGTGTAGCCATTTTTTCCGCGCTGAGATCTCCCAAATGTGACGTATTATGTGGGGATTCCCTGTCTTTTTTTTGCACCAAAGCATCCATCTGTCTAGAAGTCTGTGCGTCAAAAGAAAGATAACGCTTACGTTTATGTTCGCATGAAGCATCCGCATAACACGTATATGGAATCTTAGCTTTAGAATTTGATAATGAACTGTAATTTCAGATTGGCAGCTAAATAGAACATGTTTACCACAAGAAGATGGAAGCTGTCTAGAGAAAGTTACAGATCTTCCTATAAAATCAGAATATATGTAAGTATTGGGTGAAATTTTCAGTTTGATTGTTCACGACTTTTAGGTTAAGTAATCTGAGGGTAATAACCCTTGATCTTCAGTTTAGTGAGCAAGCCTCTAACTCATTTTGTCAACGCTGCTCTGACATAAACAAGGTAGTTGTTGGTAAAATTTGGTAACAGTTTAAAGAAGAATCAATAGGATGGTTTGGTATTGTTGGTTTAGTAGAATGAGAGAGTCTATTAGTTTGCAAGGCTGAACTCCAATGATAATTGGTAATTGTTATGTTATTAAGATGTTAATATTCTATATTTCAGGTCAGTCATGTTTTTAAATAATATAAAAGGAGCTGATATTTATTTCTTACATACCAATAAAACTAAATCAGTGAGTATTTTATTTTAACTCTGATTATTTTATTAAAGGGGAAGTGATTGCCATCGTCTTGAAAAACAGGAATTAAATAGATATTTTCTCCAATATATATTGTAGTCCTTGTTTCATTTGGTTATGATTTTCAAATTTTTTACACCTTTAGATATGTAAATGGCGAGCACTGCCACTTTAATTGTTTATTGTTTTTTAGTCGTGTTCACTATATCCCTCAAGATTTGGAAATTTGAAAATTTGGAACAAGTGTGCATTTGCTGCTGTCATGTTAGAATTTTTTTCATAGCTCAATGCTGTGGTTTGTTTGTTCATTTAATGATTCATTCCATCATTCATTCATTTATTCCACATTCGATATATACGACCATTCATTCATTCATTCCATTATTTATTCATTCATTCTATATCCCATCATTCAATTCATATCCTCACTCACTAATACTGTCTGTCTATTCTAGAGAAATGTATCAAGTCAGTGTGGAAGATTGGTTGGCTTGACAACAGATGATCTACATAACGTAACTATCAACCAGTCTGATATGAGATGTGCAGTAGTTATAGTTTATACCACAGATAAAAAGGAGGAAGAAAAAGCCTATATTCAGACTCAGATAGCTCTACAGTTATTTGAAGATGAGAAAAAATTAATGACAGAGAAAAATAATGTAGAAATAATGAAAGAACTGGAAAAAAATGGTAAGATAACTGGTAATGTTACTTTAGAAGTATATGTAGAGATTAGGGTGGTTGAAAGGTAACTAGTTACTATCCAACAGAAGGCACTGGCACAGGGTTAAAGCAATGTTCATGATTGTCGAGGTTAATATGTTAAAAGGGAAATTCATACTTGTAGTGCAAAGATCTAAAAAAACAAAATGATTATAAAAATATAAAGTGTTATTGTTTGAGCAAAGTAAAAAGTTTTTTAAAATTTTTTCTAATATTTTTATGAGAATTGGAATAGCAGCCTCAAAATAATACTGTTAGTCTTTGCAATCAAGACAATAGATCATAATAAGTGAAATTTGGGTGGTTAAGAAGTGGGCGTCAGAAGGGAATTTACTGTGCCCACTTCTTAACCAAAAAATTCAAATTGATATGATCTAACTTATTTAGAACTGTCAGTCAAAATGTCATGTGATTGAGAAATTCTTAATGAATAAGTTTCCACTTATTAGAAAAATGTTGAAGGAAAGTTGGTTAGGTTCTATGTTAAATTTGTTAATATTTTTTTAGAAACTATATACAAAGGCATATGTTGTGACAAACTATTGTTAAGTTATTTCCCTTCTCTGCAATGTAGTTTTATTAAATGAAACAAAGCTGCAAGAGAAAATCTCTTTTGATTATTGAGGTCATGATCAATAAACAATATTTATCATATCTTATATAAATGACAATGTGTAACTTCACTGAAAAACAGGTTTGTCCATTAACTTAATGATATACTACAGCTCACAACTTATTTTTTTTAAGTATTAAAATGTCTTAAAAAATGATTTGACCATAGTATCATAATATGATTACAGGAACAACTATAACATTGACTAGTAAAGAATTAAAAGATTATAGTGCTTTTGTTGCCGATGGTTTGACCAATGATCAGGATTGTACCACTCTACAAAATCTAGTAAAGGTAGGTTTAGATTTTAAAGGGATATACATACGAGTCTGAATATTTGTTTTAATAATTATTTGTATAAGTATTTATTACGGTCATCTGATAGAGCTCAGTTTCAGCCATCCAAAGCTCTTTTCAGATTAAAATCTGAGGTGTAGTTCTCCTGCAAATCAACAAAAAACTAAAACCTAAAACTCTCGTCCAATAAAACCTTCTCTTATAATTGATCAATCAAATTGTTAGTCATATGTCTAGGCCACTCAGGCTTCCCCTTTAAGATTTTATTTAAAAAAATCATGATGATAAAAATGAATGAATTTACTAACTAAATCGCTTGTATTCAATAGCATGAGAATGAAAAAACAAAGGTTGTGCAACTTTCAAAATATTAGTGAGCATCTTGATGTTTTAAAGTTTTCCTTCTTACACACTTTTGAATGGTTAGCCTACTTGTCTTGGTAAACGATATGTAATTGCATGCAACCAAACTAACTAACACAAAATATGTTCTGTTCTGAAACAGAATTCCTGTAAAATTGTCATGTACTGTGGCAAGAGTAACATATCTTGAAATATGTTAGATATACATTTCTCCAAATCAAAAACTTCTTATCAATTGTGATCTTGCTTCAAAGCCCTATACAAACACAAAGATATAAAAGCATGTTATGAAAATGATATTAATTTTGTATGAGAAACAATTAATTAAATCATTTAGAAAAGCACTTGCTTTATAACTAGATTATATCTCTTGTAATATCTCATATATTTTGGGAGTATTTTTCAAATATGCTTTGACTGTGTGTTGAAAAACTTTCTCCTGTATATATTACATGTCTTATGTGAAAATTGTTTCAGAAAAATGGTTGGTTAGGGGATGGCTATAAATCTACTAAGCCTCTCACTGATCATGAGTTGTTTAAAGGGTTAGATTTACACCGAACTACTGAGGTATCTATACCACGAGGCTCTCCGATTTCTTATATAGCTTTATTGATCTGGTGACAGGCTTTATAACTATCTCTAGACTGGTAAGGTTAAATTTACACCATTCCACTGAGGCTCAATATCTTATATAGCTTTATTAATCTGGTGACAGGCTTTATATCTCTAGACTGGTAGGGTTGAATTTACACCAAAACATGTGGAAACCATTGGTAAAACATAGAAAAACTAATGGTAAAACATTAGTAAAACATTTGTAAAACATTGGTAAGATATTGGGAAACCATTGGGAAACCATTAGTAAAACATTTGGAAAACATTGGTAAACATTGGGAAACCATTGGTAAAACATTGGGAAACCATTGGTTACGATATGTGGAAACCATTAGTAAAACATTGGGAAACCATTTGTAAAACATTGGGAAACCATTGGTAAGATATCTGGAAAACATTTGTAAAACATTGGAAAACCATTAGTAAAACATTTGGAAAACATTGGCAAAAAATTGGTAAACCATTGGTAAGATATCTGGAAAACATTTGTAAAACATTGGGAAACCATTTGTAAAACATTTGGGAAACTATTGGTAATACATTGGGAAACCATTGGTACGATATGTGGAAAACATTAGTAAAACATTGGGAAACCATTGGTAAAACATTGGGAAACCATTGGTAAGATATCTGGAAAACATTTGTAAAACATTGGGAAACCATTTGTAAAACATTTGGAAAAAATTGGTAAACCATTGGTAAGATATCTGGAAAACATTTGTAAAACATTGGGAAACCATTGGTAAAGCATTGGGAAACCATTGGTAACATATTTGGAAAACATTTGTAAAACATTGGGAAACCATTTGTAAAACATTGGGAAACCATTTGTAAAACATTGGTAGAACATTGGGAAACCATTGGTAACATATCTGGTAAACATTGGTAACATATCTGGAAAACATTTGTAAAACATTGGGAAACCATTGGTAAAACATTAGGAAACCATTGGTAACATATTTGGAAAACATTTGTAAAACATTGGGAAACCATTTGTAAAACATTGGTAGAACATTGGGAAACCATTGGTAACATCTGGAAAACATTTGTAAACATTGGTAACATATCTGGAAAACATTTGTAAAACATTTGTAAAACACTGCGAAACCATTGCGAAAAACATTTGGAAACCATTTGTGAAACAAGGGTCGCTCGTAATATCTGTGCTCACTTCAAAATAACACAATTTATAACGCTCTTTCTGGACACAGATTAATCAATTTGTGTTATTGTGAATTCTATAGAGGGAGTAGTAATGTTTTTTGTGAATTCATTTGCTTGTAATATTTTAATTTGGATTTGCCTTGTCTGCCTATATCCTGCTTTTATGTATAAACTGTGCTCAGTGCTTGTGTTTCTCTTCTAAATTTGAGCAAAGATTTTTTGCTGATTCGAAAACGTAAACATGAAGAGAAGTGATGATGAACAAAATTAACATGAATTTCATTTACTTTTATTGCAAAAATATCTTTGCTCTACGCTTGTTAGATTTATTTTTTCTTTTTTCTCTCAGTTTCCTTGGTGTAGCCAGTATTAATAACATATAGCAAGCTTTTTGTAGTGTTGCTTTTAACTTTGGCTGCTTTGCATCCCTGACGCTATTTCTAATAACATCTAAATAATAAGGTATATTTGTTACTATAAATAGAAAGAGGCTATAAATGGTGATGGGTACGATTATTTAACGTCTAAACCTTCGGTGATTTCACCTCACACGGAATATGAAACTTTTATTGGTTTAACAGTACTCAGGGCAGCTTCGGTTTGTATTTCTACTCTATACTTAGCATGAATATATCTCAGTCATTTCTGACAATTTTTACTTTCAGTCCAATTTTTATTTTCAATCTAATTTTTCATTAGGTTCACATTTAATTTAAATGTTTGCTTACGATATAATCACCTAATTTTAAATAAATTTTCAAGATCTCATTGTAATTTCTTTAGTTTATTTTTGTACAAGCAGAGAGTGTACTCGGTTTAAGGCAAAGAAGGGTCAAAAGGTTTAGGAATTTAAGATTTGATGTTTTTGATTATTTTTCAAAGGAATATATGTGCTCTCAGCTTCTAAAGGTAGATCTATTCCTTTATTATTTACAATGTTTTTTGTTCTGTTTGTAGCTAGCTTACCATCGACAAGTTACACCAGAAGAGGTTGTCTTGTTTCTAGACCTGGCTGAGAAAGGTCGTTTTGTAGTGGAGAAATATTTTAATTTAACGAGACCGTTATATTTTGATTTTACTCATCTTGTTTGTAGAACAGCTATTGAAGGTGAGTTTTAATGCATCTGCAGCCCAGACTTATAGTTAAAGGGAGACAACCAGCATTTTTCATGAGTGGATTTTGGCTTTGAATGTAAATAGTCTTTAGAATTATTAACTGCTCAAAACTGCATAATCCCTCCAAATATACATCAAACTGGAAATTTAACTTTCTTTTTCTATCTTCACTGGCTCCCAAAAGATACTTTTTCAAATTCTGTACCAATAGGCAGTTTTATCAGTTTCTCAGTTGACTTCAATAATGTTTATTTCAAATGTCATATCACTGGTTCTTGTGTTTAATTTCTAGGAGATGAAGAAAGAGATGATTTAAGTCATCCTGTACATGCTGATAATTGTATTCTTCAACCTGATGGAACTTGTCTGAAAGCTTTCCCTGCTTTTACACAGAGAGACTACAGGTACGGTAATGATTGTGGGTGGGGAAAGACTACAGGTACGGTAATGATTGTGGGTGGGGAAAGACTACAGGTACGGTAGTGATTGTGGGTGGGGAAAGACTACAGGTACGGTAGTGATTGTGGGTGGGGAAAGACTACAGGTACGGTAGTGATTGTGGGTGGGGAAAGACTACAGGTACGGTAGTGATTGTGGGTGGGGAAAGACTACAGGTACGGTAGTGATTGTGGGTGGGGAGAGACTACAGGTACGGTAGTGATTGTGGGTGGGGAAAGACTACAGGTACGGTAGTGATTGTGGGTGGGGAAAAATTTGAGGGTGGGGAAGGATTGTTGGTGGGGAAAGATTACAGGTATGGTAGTGATTGTGGATGGTGAGAGATTTGAGGGTGGGGAGTGATTGGAGAAAGGTGTGTAAATAGAAGCTATAGGTGTCTCAGATACACCTACAAAGACAAATCAGAATGGTGTAAATAGAAGCCATAAATACAAACATACAAAGACTGGAAAAAATCTTAACAATTGGGATACATTTAACCAGTTTATTCTTGGATCTAGAATCTATATCTTAAATATTTTAAATCTATTCCAGTGCTATCCTGTATTTAAATGATGAGTTTGAAGGGGGAGAGTTTTTCTTCGCAGGATCAGATAAATCAGAAAAGGTAGGGTGACTAGGTGAAATACATCAGATTTATTTCCATGGCGATTGAGAATCATTACATATCAGTTTTTAATAAGTACATGAAGGTTATTGATGGATTACTTTTAGGGTGGGTATGTATTAGACTTGCCAAAAAATAATAAAATCCATTTGCATTTCCTTCACTCAAAAACTGTGGAAATGGCCACAAAAGAAAGAGAAAATTTCATTTAGAGGGAGAATAAAAATTAATGAAAAGTTTCAGCAATATTTTCATTTATTTTTGCAGGTTTCTGTAAAACCGCAGTGTGGAAGACTGGTAGGATTTGATTCTAAGGAATATCATGGAGTAAAGGCTGTAACAAAAGGGCAACGATGTGCTTTAGCTTTATGGTTCACCATGAATCCAAATTATAAAGAACTAGCTCATTCACAGGCTAGGAAACTTATATCCAAATTATCAGAATTGATGCCCCCAGCAGAAAAGGAAGAGAAAAATTCTGAAGAAAAAGATTCAAAAAATTTGGAAGAAAATGAAAGTGACTCAAAATATTCTGACTCAAAAGATGAGTCAATGGTATCTCAAGAAAATAGTGACCCAATTAATAGTGACTCAGATTTGAGTCCAGATCCAATTGATGACTCAGAGAAGTCACTTAAAATTGACTCTCAGAATGACGAGTCCAAATTCGAGCCAAATATAAACATTGCAGTTAAAGTCCATAAAAAAGATAGTTCTAAAGACACTGAAAATAATAGCCAAGATCAAGTAGCAGATATCAAGGAATCTGGGAAACTAGATGATGAATTGTAGTATTGTAGTCTGTAGTCTGTAGGAGTTGAAAACTGTAGTTGTCTCCCTTGAGTTGTCACAGATAACAGGCGTTTACTGCCGGCCTTGAGACACAGTTTGTTAAACGTGTTGCCGTCAGTTCTCCGCTGATATGACGTGGCCCGTTCAGTGGATAATGACAATGGCTGAGGAATATGTTGGTAACGGAACGTTAAGCCGCTCTGTGGCTTCAATACAGTGAAAGATGTGAACAGTAACAATAAATAAAATGAATAAATACTCAATATGCATGAGCAGAAGAATGAATGATGAATGCCAATGAACAAGTTTTGAATTTTGATTGGAAATGGATTTTTTTGTTAAATTCTCTTTGCTTGGTTTTACAGTCCTAATTTGATTTCTTATTTCAATCTTAATGTGCAATAGTCTCTGTAGATTTTTATATATTTCTTGTTTACTAGTGTGAAGTTGGTCAAAAAAGGAAAGGGAGAGGAAGGGAACACCCAACATTGCTCAGTTTCCTTTCAGGGGCAGATTCATAATTATTGATGGATTCTATGAAAATTAAACAGTATGCATCATTTATACATATCCTGTGGGGTGGTTGATAAGGGAGAAGGAGAACAAGGGCCGTGTCAGCCTCCTGAGACTGGGGGTACAAATAGAGGGCAGAATGACTCAATGGGGTGACACCTGTCAAGGCTGAATTCAAAATTGGAACGTAGTAGCAAGTCTCTCACGGAGCTTCTTGAAGGGTTTCTTGCATTCTTCCACCACATTAGAAAAAAGGGGATGTAAAAACAAGTGCAGGGTGAAATTATCTCTTTACTAAATAATCTCAATGAAATTTATTATAAATCATTTTATAGTATTTTACATAGTAACCTTATATCAATTATCCCATTTTCTATACATTACAGCAATGTTCTATCAAAGACACCTTGGGAACGGGTGCACTGGGTCTTTATGATAACTTCAATATTTTATCCATTAATGTTATATTTTTTCTATTTTTTGATATTTTTGAATTCTAAACTTTGTAAATGTATGCAATGTACAATGTACAAATATTTATCAATTTAGCATATTTTTTTAATTGTTTGAAATTTGAGTTTTTTTTAAAGAATTAATGAATTGATGTAATTGTTCTGAATTGATTTTGCTATTGTGCTATGATGTGCTATAACAGAAAATTTTCCATGGTGACTGAAGTTGTATAGATCTACCAAGTTTTATTTTGTTCGACTTGTTCTAAACGAGATCTTATTCAATATCGGTATCACACCTAAAAATAAAGATTTGACATTTAAGTCAAGATTATTTGTCGGTTCGGCTGTACTTATATCAGACTTTCTTCTCGACTTTAATATGCTCTCTAGCCCATTTCTGGCTAGGTTTCACCCGTGCTCACATCTCTTGCCTCTTACATGGACTCTGTATTGGTTTATCTTTGTATCAGGAGTTTGCAAGATATTCGATGTAAAGATCAGAAGGGATAAAAAAAAAAAGGGATAACGCCTCATTCTCTTGCGACCGCACCCCTCCACCTTTTTGGGGTATTATTTGAACATCCCTAGAATATTACAAGAAGAACTTAATGTTCACATAAACGATTAAGTGACGGCGTTCTCGTTGACAAATGCTTTTGTCAAGGACAATCCATGGTTTGGATTCTAAAACCCCACCGAGTTTAGACCAATCGAGGAGAATGATGTTTCTCATCTCAGTAGTAAGGTTTGATATCAGTGTATAAAGACGGGCAGAAAAACAGAATATCCAGAACATTATTACGTCATCAGTCGACTACCTGAGAAGATAATGAAAATACAGGTGTTCCGATATCTTTCAAGAATAATAACTTGGATTCCATACTTCAAGTACTAAACTTGTTGGACTTTATTTTTAAGCATTAAATAAAATAAGGCGGCCAACAAACAGCTTTTTTCATAGACGTCCTAACTGTCCGACTTGTTCCTTGTTCCCTTTAGCAACCACCTTGTTTTGTCTCCGACTGAGTGAGATTGTTTTCTCCAGAAGACGGTTAATCTTACTAATAGAAAAGAAACAAGCGCCAATCTGAGTCCATTTTGGGGTCAACACTCTCTCTTTCAAAAGACCAGCCGCTTCTAAAAATTATTAAATAGGTAAGGTTAGGGGGATGGGGGGATGGGAGATAGGGGCTACATAAATCTTCATAAAGTTATAGTAAATGAAGTTGTACTCGTATTATGTCGGTTTAACGAACTTACAAGGTCGACATCACCTGATAGACCAAGATCGGATGTTATCGAGGCTGCCAGATCATCTTGAATCAACCTGTAATTCGTAAACAACATTCATATATCTTCTCTATGTCGATTTCATTGAATAACTTTGGAACTTTCTTTTATGAGCGATAAAATACTACTCGCAAACCAGACGCAATTCATTCTGACCACAGAAAACCGTTGTTGTATAACAGTTTATATTGGGAACAAACGTACTAATATCCCAACCGTATATATCGTAAGGTGGTCAACTGTTGTATGTGTTCTATTGTCTGTTTGGAGAAACAAAATACAGCACCAAAATGTGGGTTGAGTGACTCATTGTTGTACAATTCTCACCAAACATCACCTTACTCTGTGGATAGAAACAACAGACCTCACCTAACCCTCAGAGGCGGAGCCAAAGGGGAGACAGAGGGGGCTGCCCTTTACTGACCAACCCTAGATGAATGTGAAGGCGGCACCTCCCAATCCAAAGTTCTACGAGCATATTCCAGAGGGTGGTGTACTTTGTCTACATTTATTGCTTTAAGTACATTATATCGGCTGTAATACGTGATGGAAATTGAAAGAAACACCTGATATGTTATTGACCTGACGGTGTTATTTACACCAGGTTATTTATGGATTTATTAGCATCAGGTGGCTCCTTTCCTTCATAAACAACACGCTGGATAATCTCAACTTAAGTGTTATATAATACTATAATATAGTGTAACAACCCATAGACTGTGGTGGTTCATATCTTACCGATTCATGTATAACATTAGCTTCAAAATAGAAGAGGCTAATTTTAGAATTAACTTCGTGTTGATTTAAGTGAAATTAAAATCAAAAGGCGAAAGGGTGCTTTGGTGTCGTATAATTTTCAAAATATTGCATAGAAAATTGATATTACCCCGCGTCCCAGGTAACCTTTATTCGCCATTTGTTGGTACCCGTCTAACCATGTTCCATTAGCAACGGTACGAATATTTTTCCCATCTATCTTTTTATCGAACCGTTGCTAAAGGAACATGTCGTCTACTAGGAAAATCGTAGTTAACGATCTAGACCAGAAAGCCAAGTTTCAATATTTATCATAAAAAAAAAAATGCATTTCAGAGAGATATTTACTACCCTTTTTGCTTCTTTTATTTGTAAAACCATATGCAGCCATACTGTTTCTGATCCGTAACAAGGCGTTCGCTCTTCCGCCCCCACCCCCCTACCCCCCTTACGCGAAATGCTCCCACGTCCTTATTTTTTGATGAATGACATATTAAGGTAATAAACATATATAATATGATAAAACTCGTCTAGTAGGCCTGTGGTATATATGTGCCTGTATACTCATCGTAAACAAAGTTATCGGGTGAACGTTTGACATTTTTCAACCGACATTTCTCGATAGTTTTATATTTTACATACACAACACGATAATGCACCTATGCTCTTATTAACACGTCCGTTTTCGCAACATTTCGAACCTGAAAATTTTTTAGGGGTGTAATGTATTTGTGAAAATTTCAAATTAAACGATAATGGAAGGATGCATGAATGATTACGAATGAATGGTACATAAGACAGATAGTAATCTTTAAATGACATTAGAAGAAGATAGAATATTAAATAAATATTAAACACTATTATGGATATACTACTCCTTTCTTTAATTTCTACAACGTTTCAACTCAGATACAAGAATCTTTATCAAGAAAGATAAATCTTGAATATTGATGAAAATTCCTGTATGTGAATTGAGGTGTTGGTAAGATAAGATAAGATGTTTACTCTTTCCGCTGACAACTGGCTTTTCTTGCAATATCACATCCACCAGATCTGTTGATTCTTATTTTCCATCGCTTTGATTTTTCAGAAAAAAGGCATATTCCATTATACATAATATAGTCCCTACTCTATCTGTTGGTCCTACTGAAAATGGTTTCAAAGATTTTGTCATTGGCGTTTTTTGAATATTCTTTTTCTCATTTCATTTGTTCCTCCATTTGGTGAAAATATTTTGAAAATTTTGATAGAAGATAGTTCAGATAGAAGATTATTCCCTCTTTTGGTACAACTAAGAATGATTTCATAATTTTAAAAATTTTATCAAGAAGAAAAAGAGTTATATAGTTGGTGCCCCTAGATAATACCCCTTTTTCATCTCCACAATGTCAAGTTATTAAGAACTTCGTCTTATACCTTTACTGTCAATTGGGGCCCCCGACAGAAAGTTTGTAAGCCATAAGCTAATGTTTGTAGTCTAGTCAAGTGTTCTCATTGGCTTTATTCTCTATCACAATATGACTAACTAATTTTCAAATAATTAATAGACTTATCTATTGCTCTGTGACCTAGGCCCTGCTTTCATTGAGACTCGTCTCAATACACCCTAAAAGCAATCAAATCGCTGAATAACAGGATTCAAAAAAGGTATTAGACGCAATTTGTAATAGCTTGACATTGTGAAGATGAACCTTTTTTATGAACGTATATTTCGTTTAGTTGTTTTTTTTTATTTGCTGTCGCCAACATATTTTACTGCGCCGATTCTGAAACATAAACCATAATTTATCAGACCTCAGTCGTGACATTTTTATTATTTTTAAGATATTTTAATTCATTTTTTGCCGGATGTAACGTCACTGGACGGTGAAAGATGAATTGTTTAGTCTAGAATGTAGATCTAGATTAGATAACATTGCAGTGAAGGAGAAGTATGCATTAGCTTCAAAATAGTTGGAATAGTTAAACAATCATGTCTCTTTTTTGTACAAAGCTTTACAGGTTTTCGTAAACATTGTAAAATCATTATCCGTTATAATCATAACGTTCAGCTTTAACTGAATATTATATTATTCCTAAATAAACCAAGTAATATATCCCCACTTTAACGCAACAAACGTGTAATACGAGTTTAAAGTTTAAGTAGATTTTTCCGCAATTGCGTTGTAAAAGTTTTTTTTTAGAATTTGTATCGTCGTGTCGTCTAAGTTTTCATGAGAATATTCACTCTTTAGTGGGGATATGTGTCGATTTAATTGATAAGTTTGGTAAATATATTCATTAGAGTCTAAAAGCAGAGTTTAAATTGAACGTTATGGTGAAAGATTTGGAAAATCGAACTTTGAAATTCTTTAAGGCCATAAAAGATGTTCATAAAACAAAGATTACTCTCTCTAATAATATTAAAGAGACAAGTATGACACTTTTTGGGGATTAATTTTGGTCTTGAAAATATGTAATAGTCTTCAGAAGTACTAGAAATGTACGAAAATCGTATAATTCCTTCAAAAATATCTCATACTAGGAATTTTACTCACTCTTTCTATATGTCTTTTCTTTATATCACAGAGTATCTTGAAATGACGAGTCGTCATTTAAACATTCAATAATAATTCTGAATTTGAATGCCCAAATTTCGACGTTGAGCTGTTAACACTATTACTGACTGGCTAAGCTAAAAAAAAATCTGTTTCTGAGACGAAAGTATGATTGGTCAAAAAGAATGGCGCCTCTGTCCCTGCAATGGAAAAACCAAGAGTGATTTTCACACCCACCCAGATCACAACAAGGACGCTGGTCTGTATACAGTGATCAACGACAGAGTTCAAGGTCTCGAGAGGTCACTCTTTGTCCTGTCAAGGATATCTTTATCTTATCTATAATCACCCATCAATATCTTACTTTTATTTGAGCGATTGTCTGAGGTCAGTGGGTCGAATTACATGTTATCGGAAATCTATGTCCCAAGTCACGAATACAGATAATTATAAGCTCAGTACTGACTGTTAACTATTTTTATTGAGATGAAGTTTTACGTCCTGTTTGTCTGCTTCAGATTCGACGATAAAATACAGAATCGATTGCTTGCAACTATTTTCAAGGTCAGACAGTTCTGTTGCTCGCTAACCTGAGCAGTTCACGAGGTTTCAATTCCAACATAGTTTGAGTTATACATTCGGATTTTTCAACCCGGCTACCCCCTCTATTTAATACAGGTCGGGGAGGCTAATCCTATCATGAAAACAGTCTAATTTTGCTCAGATTGGACAGTCAGCTATCTTCGTTGATATCCGGGCTCGACTAGAGAATGGTTGAACCAAGGCAGATTTTGATGTGTGTTTCATGTATTTATGTGACAAGTAAAGTCACCTACAGAAAACAAGCACACCCCCATAGAAACAACAAGAAGAAACCATCAAGATCAGCAGTTTTATCAGATTATAACTTTGAAACAACACATGAAAACACGAAACATCTAGATTCGTATTTTAATCAAATTGTGTCAGAGAGTTTGAAGTGTCAACTGTCAGATCTTAGCATTTAATTTTATGTTTTTGGCTGTCAATTTGACAAATGAGTCATCCATCCACAGAAAAAACACGAAAAGATACAAAACATCTAGATCTGCTCTGTAATAATATTATATCTAGTGTCAACTTGTATATCCAGGTGTTTTTTATGGTTTTTATGGGGAAAGGGACATCCAAACACAGGAAATGTACATCTGCATTTGAAAGGGACAGATGCGCCATTTTTGGGGAAAGTTGATTTGAGTCTGCAACTTCGAAAGATTGTTTCTAGTAGCTTGGTATTTGTTTTCATGATTTTGGATGTCAAGGGGGCAGAGATATCCACCCACAGAAAAATACGAAACAAAACAATACTCTTTGCGCTGTAGATAGATTGCATCTAGCAATTAGAATGTTCGAATCGTTGATCTGAGTGTTTTCTCTTTATGATTAATGTACAATGATGATATGATATGATGATATGATATGATAGCAAATGTACAATGGACATCCACCAACAAAATACTAAAGGTACAAAATGTGGAATTTCAAAAGATTGTTTCTAGTAGATTGGCATTTAGTTTCATGATTGTGGATGGCCATTGCAGACCTCCGTGTATAAGCAAGTACCAAAAATCTAGTTCTGCACTTTAAAAAGCTGTATCTTGCAGCTAGAATAGAGGTGTCAAATAGCTGGCTGGCTGGCTGACTGGTTGGCTGGGGTGAT
Source organism: Lottia gigantea (assembly GCF_000327385.1). Taxonomy (NCBI): domain Eukaryota; kingdom Metazoa; phylum Mollusca; class Gastropoda; family Lottiidae; genus Lottia; species Lottia gigantea. The sequence goes on from NW_008706746.1 coordinate 697,094, forward strand.
ATTTAACCTTGATCTATAGTGGGTCGATAAACCTAGAAACAAACCAATCAGATGTCTTGTTTCAGTGGAGGTTGTCCTAGTTTTAATGTAATCCACTGTTAGCTAACCCTGGGTAACATTGTACCATATTGACTAACTTTGTATACAATTGTAATATTAACCAATATTAACATAGAACCCGAACAGGTTGTTATTCTGATTTTCACGCCTTGTGATCTTCAGACAACTGACCTATTTTATTCCTTGTCCTTAATATTTGAGCACTATTTTAACAGTGAAAATATTATATAATATGGTACAAAAGCTGTTTTAATATTTCTATATCTCTCTATAATTGATGTATTTAGCACTTTTTTAACGGTGGTATTTCTATATCACTCTACAATTGATGTATTGAGCACTATTTTAACAGTGGTATTTCTATATAGCTCTATATGTATTGAGCACTATTTTAACAGTGAACATGTTTTGTTATTATATATAATTGTACATGCATATATTTATAATTGTAGATGGATTTTCTCATATTCAACAGAGCGAATTAAAATGATTCAAACGGTAATTTGCATAATATGATTAGTATTTATGTATGGTACTAATATTGTCTAACTTGTATATGTTATTTATAATTGTATGAAAACATAATGTATAATTTTTGTATAATCAACAAACCTAATTGAAATACCTTATACTAGACAGTTCTAGACAGCTTATTCCAATTTCTGAATGGAGTATTTGTTCCATCCTAGGCCTGTACATTTTGGGCGAATCCTCCCTTCCCCGAAATATAACGTATGTAAAAACATTTCTGCTGCTTCGGGGTATGCGATGTGTCGTAGAATATGTGCATACCACACTGTGACAAAGGCTTTAAACTGTCAGTGTTTGTATAGTATTGAGCTGTTTAACCATATGGAAATTATCCGTTTTATTACTTTAGTCTTGACAATATTGCTGAAACATCTTATGCCACGCTGTAACAATGACTTTCGTAGTTTGGATCTACTAGATGAGTATGGGCCCGTGGACCTTAATGGGTTGAGGCCCTTCCAGCAGGAAATTTTATTATTTTTAACATAACGCTCTCTTGCATTTTTTCTGGAGGTAGGTGCCCCTTGCATGTGCGGGCCCGTAGACTTGGTTCAACCTGTCTCTATTGCAGTTGAGAGACTGTTTGTCAGTACTTTTTATTCATCTGTTTGAGTATGTGGAAATTATCCGTTTCATAACCGTTATCTTGATGATATAACCGAATTATCATATATCGACCTGAATATTGTATTACAGCCTAATGTTAGGACTCATTGAAACATTTGTAACATACGTGACATCTAGAATATGCAGTGGATTGATCGTCTTGTGTATGATGTCGATAACCTTAAATTGTATTTACATATTTATATGTATATATGCATTACATCCTCGTTTTGTGTACATATACATTAAAGGAACATTTTGGGGGGTTGAATATGTAAATAGTCTTCAGAAGTACTCGAAATGTTCGAATATCGCAGAATTCCTTCAAATATATCTCAAACTAGAAATTTCTTTTCTTTCTTCTAAAGATGTTTTTTTCTATATATGGCAGTGTCTCACTAATAGACGACTCGTCTTTGTAACTTTCAAACGCGGATAAACCTGATAATTTGGACGCTGAGCTGTGAACACTTATTTCTGAGTTTCTGTGACTAACGTATAATTGGTCAAGAAAATGGCGCATCTGTCCCTTCAAGACGTTAAGGTCAAATTTTAATTGAGGAATGAGGTGACTGATTGAATATGTTTGTCAGAAAGCATAATGGTAAAGCATCTCGGGATTGGGTGCCTATTGGTTGTTTCATATTAATGAGGGTTGGCTGAAAAGTTCCAAGATCGGAACAAATTTTTGCTACTAACAAGTAAAATTGATTAATGAATGGTGGATATAAGAACTACGACTCGGGTGTTATTATTTTCTTTGTACCAGACCACCTTGTGAACCTTAACCCATTGAAATCACCAGACATTGACAAAACTAGCTATAAGTGCTTTCAACTTAAAGGGAATTGGGTTGGAATTCAAGCATGGCAAAGGCCTTTAACAGCAACCGTTCCATAAATCATTGCCCGAGTGCATGGTTTGGTGATCGTTTGATCGACATATTGCCATTTGTGTTGTGAGCTTCTCTCATGAGAGGGTTCAGCACATTAATTATCACCAACATGTTCGAAATGACAAACTTGGTCTCGTCCAAACCCTAGTGCTTGTTTTGGTACTAATTCAGAAACCCAATGCAATTCATTCATCCTGCACAAACGAGCAATCCGAACCCATCCTTGTTGACTCTTTCTTCTCAGAAAAGTGTGTCTACTATTTCCGGTAACTTTGAAGTATTGCAGTGTGGCATTGGCCAAAGACAGGCTTGTAAAAGCTCATCTTGTTTTTCAGATTATCTGTGACATAGTCCAGAAGATAAGGCTGAATGAAAGAACTATGCCATGTCAAATGCCAATTCTCGCTCATATGTTATTTCCAACACCACCCATCTCAACAATGAAAGAAAACAGATTTTTTTTATTTCAAATTTTAATTTTTCTTTTTAGTATTTTCATTTTTTTTTATAAAGTTAACATCATCTTTCAATCGCTCATTCAGTACAAAAAAACAACAACATAAAACAAATATTTACAATAATAATAATATAGCACAACCTTTGGTTACCATAGTAATCTACACGACCTTCACCTTTATAAGGTAGCTGATGCGCCATAACTTTTTCTCCAATAGTTTTGGCAAGCTTCAATAAAACTAAATTTTCTGATTTTTAACTATTAGATCCAATATAAGAATTATAAATCTGTTACTATGGTAACCAATCATAACTTCAAAATTCTCTTCATGATTTCCAACATCAAATTAATATTTTAACGAATCTGCATCACTATATGATGAACTCGATGACTTATATACAAAATGAAATGAAGTACTTTTTACATAACATCGGTTAGAAGATAGTCTGAAACTACCAGACCTTTGCTGGCTAAATGAGAACCATGCAGACATCTGCAAACTAACAGCTACATTAAAGTCAACAGGTTTCGGACTAACTTCAGTAGTGCATATTTTGATTGCAATGCACATTTCCTTGATTAATGCATTTTGTAAAATTTAGGAATCCATTTTTTTTTTTTACACCTGTACCATATTCATCCTCTACTAATGTTTTTAATTTATCTCAACTTACTACCAAATCCTTTTAAACTTGACTATTTCAGTCTTCCATTTCCCAAAATGCATCATTCCTATTTCTATAAATAAACATCACAGACAATAAAAAATAAACCGGATTAAGACTACATCCATAATTTATCCTGGAAAGTTTCTACCGGAAATGCCCTGCCCAATTCTTAATCAACTGATCCTGATTGATAGCATACATTTTACAATGTTAATATAACTTCAGGTCTACCAACTTTGTCTCTCCTCTTGCATGCTGTCCGATATTAGTAAAGAATGACAATCTCAGATACAAGATAGAATCAGACTAGGCATTTCTCTTCAGTCTCTGCTCCCTGCACTATATGATTTACTGCGTCATGCAGCAATTATCTACAAACCCTCCCCTATATCTCCAGCAACAACCGTGCCCTCCAACACTTCTTATATTTCTCAGTATCTATATCATCTTTCACCTAGCACTTCCATTTTTACACCATATTAATTCACATCAGTATTATTAAATATCTAGCGATCACCAATTAATGCATTTGTCATTGATTGTCTCATGAATTAGCACTTTATAAATGCCCTAATTATATCAAAATGTTTGACAATTTTTGGAGTTTTTTTGTTTGTTAGTAACACTTAGTAACACATATAATATAGTAACATGATAAAGCTGTAAAATTCAAAATATTTCTCAGAACTTTTCTCAGTTTTTGTAGAATAATGTTGTTTTCTAAATGGAATCAACTGCTACAGCCAACTGGAAAAAATTCTTTTTTTTTCAACAAAGTTGTATCTGTTGAATTCTATATTCTTCTATTGGTCGAAATCTGAATTCCTCACAGAGCGAAATTGTGCCATCACGGCAACGAATATCGAAGCATTTTTATATTTGAGATTCTATTTATTGTCTTTGGTTTATATCACTAGTTCAGTAGGTTGTTGTAGGACTGTTATCCATCGTAGATGAACTGTTAACGAATCGGAAGATGGCTCTACCAGTAATGCGGCAATCCTGAATATCCTCGTACACCTGATTGGCATCTTCAACTGGGAATACGGCATAGCTGGGAGGAGTGATCTGAAAATACAAGATAATAAAATTTAAAATGAGGCAAATTACCACCTGAAAAGGATTAACTATTCACTGCCTTTGCTTGTAACACAAATACAAGACTTTTCATAAGAACTTTAAAGAAAGCAGAAAGTAGAAATTGACCCATGCACTGTAATCTTGGAATTGAAGTTATGTCAACCAAATGATTATATTATGAATAGCTTCCAAAAAATTTCAGCAATAACCAAAGGTTAAGAACTAATGCCCCACTCATAAACAAACAACAACCCTCCTTTACTGGAATCTAAATATTCCCTCACCTTATTTTCCTGAACAGCATGTAATAAATCATAAAGTTGATTCAAATTTCCTTTTGGTATTCCAACTAAACTCTGTTGTTTGGCTGAGAGAGAGTTGAGGCTTATAGAGACATTACTGTTAGACATGCTATCACCTCCAACCAATATCAGTCCTTCCTGCAATATACAACCATTCTATATATTATCTTATTCAGTTCTAAATATACATTGATATATAATACATATACAGACAAAATATGTGACAATCTATTCCCTTTTAAAGTTGATTAAGTATTTAAGTTTGCCAACCCTCCTTTCAAAGAGTTCACATATAGTATTTGGGTCAGAGCTATTCAAGGTCATTAGTAGCTTTAAAGTCATTTTAAACTCTTAGAAGGATCAAAAGGATTCCTCGATAACAATCGATTTTTGAAAAGAATTTTTAACAAGAGAGAAAAACTCACTCTGTTTAAAACTTTAAGAGATCTCTGATTGGTTCTTGGTGAACTGACTAAATCAATAATGACATCCACACCACCGCGGCAAGCATCCAGGGTTCGTTCTACAATATACTGTTCGTGATCTTCTTCGTTCCAATGTATGATGTCATAGCAACCATGTTCGCTAGCAACCAATAATTTATCTATACTGTTGTCGGCCATGAAGATACGAACATTGTTTTGACCAAAAGATTTGATGAGATATTGAGCAAGCTGTAAGCACCATAATCCTAAACCACCTGCTCCAACTATCAGTACGTTTACACACGCTGAAAATATATAAGAATCTTTGAAATTAACAAAAAATCTTGCAAATTCGAACATCTTCACTGAAAATATTACGCTACAAGTCCATTAACCACAATCAGTCGAATGTCAAAATTGAAAGGATATGACAGCAGAGTTAATGTTAAGTGATGAATTTTTATCAATTTCAAAGATTAGAAATATGACTATTTTGGCCTCTGAATATGTAAAAAGGATAAATTTGAAAAAATTTTCAAAATGTTTTAAATACACCAAGAAGACTTGTTACTAATTAAATGTAGGAAATCCAGTTTTTTGTTAAAAATTTCACTTACGTTTAACTTGTTGAAGTTTCTCTACATGAGGTTTAGCTTTTAATACAGCAGAATAAGCAGTGAGTGCCGAACCTGGCAACATGGTGGCGACCTCTAGTGGCATATCCTCTGGTACTTGAATGACATGTGTTGTATCTTCAACTGCGATATATTCTACATAACCTTGGTCTATGATATCTTCTGTTGGGAACAATATAACCTTGTCTCCCCTTGTGAAATTACAGTTTGGTACTGTGTTTGAAATATCGTGTATGTAACCTCCAATCTCGTTGCCTGGAAATGAGGGTTTGGCACCTCGTCGACGTAATCCTTCAGAATAACAGGCACCTAGATAAGCCACCTGGAATTAGAAAAAATATATTAAACTATGTAAATTTCAAATATAATGATCCCTTCTTTTAATCCTTTCTACTGGATCTAAATCTTTCAAAAGATTATATAAAATTCTACACAAATATTATTCTTTACGTAGAACTACTTGCTTTGATCAGCTGAACTGGAGATAACTTCCTTTACTGCACACTGCATGGTATCAAATGCTGTAAAGCAATATGTAAAAAACTCACCTTGACGACAATACCATCTTTGGGTGTTTCTGGCATGGCGAGGGATGAGCTGACGCCATCATACCCTGCAGAAACCAAACTTTCATTTCCACGTTTCATCATCTTGACTTCATTCTGGTTAAATTCATAGTCCAACATCTTGAATTGTTTGTCTGAAAACCAAAAATATGGTTGATTAGAAATACAAAATTATAAACTAAAATTGATTTGAGTAGGCCTCCTGAATACAATTATAAAAGTAAAAATGCCATATTTTATTGAGTGTAGAAATATCACCTAACAAAACTTTAATTTCTATTTTCAAAGCTTATTCAGTTCTATAAGTGTTTCATCTTATAAAGTCCAATAAATAATGACCACATCATAAATAAACACAAACATTCACTTTCAAATGAAACTTTTTATTTGTCAGTTGACATCAGCCAATTCTGAATAACATCCTTCTAACTGACGCAAGACTTGACCTAACACTTGCCTCTACTCTCAAACTATCTCATAAAACGCCGACCTATATCTAACTTTCTTTGTTTCATACGAATCTTACCCAAAATAAAAATGTCGGTTAAAAAGTTGGTTGTTTTGATTAAAGTCGGTTAAGTTATTCAGATGACCCCGAGGTCAGAGACTTCAACCAATCAGAGTTATTGAATTTCTTGTTGCCATCCAAAAGCATTCATCAATCAAATAAAATGTGTTTCTATTTTCATGTGTACTCGTTCAACCGTAAACAAATGCATTTCGACCTATTTTGACTTGACTACACGAGTTCATTCTAAACTGTAGCGCAAATGGTTAAATTGCGTAATTCAATGTATTGAACTATATATCATTTAGAAAGCTTTTATTCTCGTGAAATCCTTCATTTAAAACTAAAAATATCATGCTTTTCTATCTCGGTAAACAAAACCCTACGGCATCTTTCTTTCTCCATAAATGTTTAAAGCTATGTTGACGTTATTAATTAGTTTCAAAAAAGTAGCTTACAGAAAGCAAAGTCAGGTTTATTCACCTAAAGACTTTGGCGCCAAATTATTGCACAACTATCCCGCCATAACGTCATTCGAGGGTGACGTCACTTTTCCCACCAATGATGTCACCGTGCGTAAAAAAACTTTTCGAATTAGGAAAAGTTTTAGAAGTATAAAAAGAAAAAATTGACGTCACTAATATTTTCTTTTAAACGAATTAGAAAAATGATGTCAAATTCATTTTGAAATCTAGTGATAATTAAATAAAATATTTCGTTTAATCAAAAGTTATGAATTTATTCAGGCCTAAATTATTAAATTTATATCACAAATTACCGACGCCTTGTGAAATAATTCCAGTCATGAAAATTCCATCGTTTTATCACGCATTGATCATTCCTCAGGCATGCCGACACCACGCATGCGCAATGTGTTAACCACAATAGACAGGGCATTATCAGCTGATCAGAACGTGCAATGCGCGTGGTGAAACTCTGGGTTTCTAAATATATGTACATAATAACACCTTGCCGAACCCGGTTATATAATTAGAGACACGCATAGACCACGAATTCTTATACTCCTAATTGTAATACCAATGCCTGATCCAATCCACCCGGTCAAACCAAACAAAGATTTTCTAGAGTTCACAAGTTCACGACATCTCACTTATTGACACTGGATAAATATTGCTGTATATGTTTTTTAACAATAAATTTCAATACTTTTTACAAACCATTAGAATTGAATGTTATTGTTTACAAAATTTGAAACCTTTTTTACTATTATACATTTCAAGTGAAAGTGCAGATATCGGTCGATCTAATAATATTGTGCGATCATAGAAATTCTATCAAAAATATAAAATAATATTCAGAAATACATGATATATACCTTCAATAATTTTATAAATCCTCAAATATATTTTAATTATAACACAAATGTATGTCTCTTGTAGTTTCTCTGTCGAGTAGCGGCACGTTCTGAAGGAAATTCGGTTATCACTGCTCTTATATTCACTGGGCCACAATCATTCAGTTTTCACGTGAACAGACAAAATAACGGTCAATTTACAGTCTTGATTCACCAGTGATATCGTTAAAATGATATAGGAATTTAAGGCTGGATAATTGATATTTGTATTTATTTCATTACCGAGAATCGAAAGGAAATTGAGTAGTTGTGAAATTCGGTGGCTGTTCCAGAATCGCAAAACGACAATTTTAAGAATTTTGCATTCGTCAAATTTGGAAATTTGCTCTATTATATCAAATGCGACATATTTAGGTGCAAATGCACTGATGTCGTCACGGAAAATTTTGAATAAAAGAAAATTTTTAAATATAATTTTCTGCAATCCTTTGTGATTTTCTATAAATAGCATGGACAGTACAAAAGCATGCTTTGAACAGCTGATAGGAATGATTCAATTTTACGTGCAATTTTCGCCCATGGAAGATGACATAATGGTCTGAAATCGTAGGATGGATTCCGTCATATCCAGAATTAGAAAACAGGATTGAACGATTGATGGATTTTGAGATTTTAGGTAACTGGCATCGAAACAGGCGGCCTCGAATTATCGTCTGCTTCTTTGGACTTGACTAATCTCAAGGTCGTTCTGTGGTTATGACATTAGCCTGCATTTCTAGACGATTTGAAAAACATGCTTGATATAACTGTTTAATTTCGTGTACATTTGTGCGACGATGAAGTTAGGGCTCTATCCATCGTCCGGATTGCACTGCCATACATGTACCCCCACTCGTCAGGAAAAGAGAAGGGGAAATTCCATTTCGTTTTTTGAGAATAAAAGTCTAAAGGGCTCAATCATAGCTTGGATGTCATTTATTTGAGAAGAGACTCAACAGGGTGGAATGGTGGTGGGGTCTAGTAGGAGGTATAGGATTGTCAGGATTATATAGGCCTAATTCAAAACATATAGTCCGTCGTCAGGTGGAAAAGGGCACACCTGTAAACAACAGTTAGATGTAGGCCTACATTATGACGTCAAAATTAATTATAATCTCGCCGGCCGGTATACATGGCCTTACACGACTATGTTATTTATTACCAAAAAAACATTTCTAAATATAACATGATATGCAATGGGTAATTAAATCTGATAAAATACTTTTACATTGTGATTAGCGGTGTCTTGGTTACATATATTACACCACCAACTTGTTTCTTTCAGATTTGTTCATTCTATGAATAGATCTTACTCTTACTATAATAATCAAGCACCAGAAAAAAATTCTTTTGTAAATATCAAAACAGATCATTGTATTCACCCGGTAGCCTGGGATTGAAAAAGTTCCTATTATGTTTGGTAATAGTGACAAATTAAATTGTTGAAATGTCTCTCACAAACGAATCTCAATGCATAGTACTGTTATATCAATACTACCAAGCTTACAACAGAAAATTGTGTAGAGATTGACGATGTAAATTTTAGAAACGTATATTTGTACATATAACAAAAAGGATAAGTATATGGTAAATTTGCATGAATAACTCAAAAGTAGTTTAACATAGAATGGGATAGGGCCTGCCATAAGATGGTAAAATGTTCAAACGTTATGTACAATGACCCAAAAATTGTAACCAAGAATAGTATAAAGTTTTTTTCGATTAACCAAGAGAAGTATAACATAGAATGGTAAATTGTTGAAACGATGTTTGAAATTAACTTCGAGTGAATAGGGCCTGTCATAAAATGGTAAATTGTTGAAACATTGTGTACTATAAAACTCAGCATAGGCCTATACCATAAAATTGTCGAAACGTAAGGATTGACATTGTAATTTTTAGAAACGTTGCGTAGAATAAAATTCAAAGAGTGAACACCATATTATAAGAGTTAATTTAATACAATGATTTATTTAAAGGCCAATAAATTTAAGTTATATATCAATGTACAATTCGATAAGAATTGAGGCCAAAATAGCTTAATAAATTCAGATTAGTCATTGGGGTAAAAATAGTATATGTTTGATATAGACCAGAAGTTTCGATATGTACTTAATATGTACTAAAGATAAGGTTTTATGAAATTTTAATGAGGTCTAAATATTACAATGTACTATAACCTTTCAAATTAAGATTATTTTTTCAAATATTAAAGAGATTTTAAAGAGGTTTTATAAAAAATTGTGTGTACCGGGGACACTGATAGCATCAATTTGCACCCCAATTTTCAATCAGATGTCTGTTGTTTTTACAAATCCACTAAACCTGATGATATGACATCACTAATCGCGAAGAGGCTTTCGTCATCAAACACTGAGTTTTAGAGAAATTGCAGGGACCACAGAAGTCTTTTCCAGGTATTTTTAACCCTTTATTAAAATCAAAACTATGTCGGTTCTCATAAAATTCAACAAAATCGCACCCTTCCATTTTCGACTTACGTCACCTCCAGGATGTTATTGATATTTTTTTGTACAGATTATTACGTCATATTATCGATATGTAAACGTAAAAGACAGCTTTAAAATTAACATAAGTAAATAAAATGTTGTACGTCCTAAGTTCCACTGTTAAGAAGTTACAGTCTTTCGTCTTTAATGAAAAGTATTTGTAGGCGAGGCAGAATTCTATTGAGAAAAAAAATTCCTATACTAAGTTGTAGTGTCCAGAACACCAAGTAAATCTGTAGAATAAAAGATGCCAAGATAGCAGAATTGTATTGAATTAGTCTGTTGAAAAGTAGGACAGTTATCGATCCATCCTGGATAATGATTGGATACTGAGATCATATCTATATTTAGAATGCAGTCGACAATCAGTCATTTGCTAAGCTAGTCCTAATCCTTATATCGCACAAAAATAGTGGCCGTGGGTTTTAATCTCGGTCGGCGTTCGAAAGTTTATTGATCTTGAGTTGATTAAATCATTTTCCTCATTATTTTAGACCAGTGATTCCCAACTTTTCTCAGCCCTCACTGGAGCAATCACCTGGACTTTACACACCCCCAAAAATTTGTTTCGTCCACATTTTCAGCATGTGTTGATGTGAGGTGCTCTCTCCATTCCAAACAAATTCTACTCCTAAACCAGTTGGCCACATCCCTGATACCATAGTCCCACACCTCCAGGGGGTGAAAACACCCCAGATTGGGAACCAGGGTTTTAGACGATCCATCTTTAAATGGTAATGAATAAGTCATCTTCCTTTTTATCTGGCTATCTAGTTATCGAAGGATAGGACTACTAACTGAATAAGGCATCTTTTCTCATTAATCCAGATTTCGGATTTATAAACAATAGAGATTACGTTGGTTAACTCCAGTGTACACTATCAAGTGCAAGTTGTGTTCGAGCGACGCGTTTTTTCTTATACTTTGCATATGAGATTGGGTCTAATGTGATCGAGCCCATTGGAAGTTTTCATTTGTGCGGGATTCCTCGTGTTGTCTATAGGCTCATTTCCTTGTTCTTGTCCCTCTCATTGATATATTACGTGGTATTCTTCCTCGGAAATCAAATGGTACATTTAGCCACTTCTACCAAGCCAACTTACAATTATTAAGTCTAGCTCACTGGTTGATAAACCAATCTTAAAGTCACGAGTTGCGCCCCTTATTTCATTATCATTACTCGTTTTTCCAAACAAAAAACCCAGCAAATGAGTCCATGTCGGTTTATAAGTCAAAAAAATATTTTTATCCTCGAAATTCATAATATCATACAAACTCTGTGCTGTGTTATATTCTATACATAATTCAAAACTTTTTGCATACATATTTTAGATTTTTCAATTTTTTAGTTCAGTCAGCAAATTGGGTACCATTTAGAACGTAAACATGAGATATTCAAATAGCTAACAAACACTTTTGTATCCCAAGTAGAACATACTATATCAAGCTCAAAACCGGCGACATCAAAACAACCATTAACCCAAAATATGCAACACGTTATTCATATCCATATTACATGTAATTCACTTCGGTCTTCTTCTTAAACCGGTTTTATCAACCATTAATTTTATTGGCTAAGAGTAAAAGCTGTAACCAATGGAAGTCTCATATCACTATTCTAGACAGTGATGTGTGTGGAAGTTAAAAGAAATTGTTGTGATAGTAGCGATAGTCTATGACCTAATGTTTGAAACCATTAAATATATTAACCGACATTTCTATCCAGGGTTTTATCATTATGCCACTATTATAATGGTCGTAAATCTTGAGGTTTCAAGGCCACCACATACAATCTTCCTCGCAACAAAATAAACTGTAGACAGGCAACGCCATGCAGTGTGTAATGTGGGAATATCTTAATATTTGCTGGAATACCACACTGTTATGTTTGACACAACACAACACAATCTCATTTAAAATAGTTCAAATGAATTCAAACGGAGTTTTACCCCCTTCTTTTCTGCACTTGACTTTTGACTATTTGCAGTGTGCAAATATGCCAATGACCACACACACAAAAAATATATACAAAATGGTCGTGCAGTGCGCAATGAATAAAAAATTTCAGGACAGAGATATCAGTCTATTATATTTCTGTTGATTGAAATGTGGGATCTTTCAATTGGACAGAAAAGGTAGTGTGGGCATTTTTAAAATTTTGGAAAGAGAAAGCCCCATCTCCCAAAACCATGCTACTATTTTGAATGAAGTGGGCCTTTACAGTGAATATATTCAAAATATTTTCTACACTTGTTATAACTGCAATGTAATATAATCCCACCAACTATAAATACATGTACCTAACAGTATAGATAATTATCAGATACTGCTTCTATTCAAATCATTGTAAAGAGAAACTTGAGCCCAATAAATATTATATGCGTAGAGAGAAACTGTCCCTTGGGACCAGTGTAGGATAGGTATCACTTTTACTCCGAAAATTCGGACCAAACGTTGGAAATATAACCGCCATATCCAGTTGTCCCGACGATGTATCGGTTCTGTTCGGACTTTTTCATAATTATCCTCTTTATTTGCATCATTTTACACATTTATTACATTTCTGGTCAAAGGCAATACATAAAGTAACAATTACAATCACATGATACAAATTAACATCATCAAATACACATTGATAATACAATTATAATACAACCACAAAGGAAGACTATAAGATGAAAAATTGACAATAACAAAATATATATACAAAAAATAGTGATGTAATATGATTCAACATTAAAAATGTTTTGGAACAGCTATGGTTTAGAAAAATATACATATCCACAGAAATAAATTTGAAATCGAAATTTACATTAGGAATCAATTATATATTGGAGGGGACTGAAAGTTTAAACAGATGTTGGACAGTATCCGTACGGACTGAATTCTACTATACTAGTACTATATCGGTAAAGGTTACCAGAAAGAATAAAAACTTAGCACATTAACATTAAGTTGACAATAATATTTACATATAGTACAATGACCAATTTTTAAAATGACGATTTAAAATGCGGTTGAATTTACGTATTCCAATGCACAGTCAAAATACACGTATAGACTAATTGACAGATTTTTATACAAATCATTTAAAAATTCCTTAGATTTATATCGTTCCCAGAATTGAAATGATAAAACAATTCATTCTATCAATGCAAGGTTACACCAAAAGCATTTACGCTTTGCTGTGAACCACCGGACGCCTAAGACCCCCACCCCACGGAGTGTGTGTGTTTTTAAGCACAATGGTTATTCATTGATGATGCAAGGTCATCCATACAATTTCGAACTATTGCGAACTTCGTCTCATTCTTGTATCACGGAAGTATGTAATTACAGCGATTTGGTTGGGTTGTACATAAGGGAATATAACCAATCAGAGTACTCGGAAAAGTCTTTAAACAATAAACCATAATATTTCAGTCCGTCTGTGGATTGCTCTGATTGGCTGTATTCTCTGACGTATAATCCGATCAATTCGTTGCATGTGATACAGGAATAGTTGCTATTGACGTCAAGGTATATGACGAATAAGCTTGTCATTGTGTAGATGTAAACGACGATGCATTAAAAATGAAACTGTTTACTAACAAGTATAACATTTATTCACCTGATTTAACTAAGGTTGTTGCCAGGAAAGCGACAATAGCCGCCTTTTTTCTTTAACAACTTTACAATTTAAAAATGTGTAAACTCAGTTTGTAGCAAACAGAAGTATTGGTTATATTTATTATTATTCTCACCGATCACTGACACCTGGCACTCCATGTATTTCACTTCATCTGAATCATTTATTGATGGTAACTGAGTTCAGGGTGAATCTGTCTGATAAACTAGCTCTGAGAACTCGGTGACTAAGAATATCTCACTGTGTCTCGACAACTGATAACTGACAACCGGCTCTATAACTTGCTACAGTTACTGGAATATCACCGACGTGTCATTGGCATATTTACAGATAGGTTTTATTCTAGAATTACTTTAAAAAATGTTCTCCACTTTTTATGTGTACTTTTATAGAAGCTGAAAGCATCGATTTGAATCAATCCATTTTTCAGTCAGACGTGGTTCTTGCGATTAGCCTACACTAAAACTAAGCGTTTTAAGACATCGCTATCGCACAAAGTGCTAATAATATTTAAGTATTTTGAGGGCTTTTGCAAAAGCGATGTCATAAAACCACCCCTTAAAAACTTATTCTAGAATAGCCTTATATTTTTTGAGCTGTTGGAATATTTCGAAATTATTGGTTGTTTTCTAATCTTGGTTGACGTGTGAAAGTTTCACATAATTCCAGTCAAACCAATATCCAAAGCTTCAAATAATCTGAAAAAAGTCAAAATCCTGGTTAAAGACCGGTTGGTAGACGGGATCCTCGAGAACCAATGATTTTATCTTTGTAAGATGTCCAACCTGGTTGAAATACTCACGTCTCGTTTCGGTTCCTAAGTTGCGGGCTCACGAACGGTCTTGGTCAGAGATTTTTGTCGCCGACTAGAGTCTTGTCAAGATCTTCACGGGCACACGAGGAGACAAAATCACCAGTCGGTCGTTTTCCACCATATCCATAATCAAGTGCGGAGCATGCAATTGAAAGGAAAACGAATTGGATGATGACGGTATCTCATGCAGACGAGTAATCTATCGGAGATAATTATCAAACTTGTTTGATATATATAAATCCTGCCGGGATGCGATAATCTTGTAGTAGAAGCACGGGCACACGGGAGATTTTACTTAAGACTCTAATCGGCAACAAAAATCTCCAACCAAGACTATTGTGTGCCCTACCTGACGCAGACTACAAAATTTGACAAGTATAGTCTTGGTCATATCATCCAAATTAGATACTTGCCGGTAAAAAACACAATTGTTGTCCCAATTGGTATAAAATATACACAGTTACGTCCCCTTATCTGCTTTCTCTCACTTAACAGATTAACCTGTTGGTTATACAATGAACAAGGTTGGTTTTGTAAGATTATTTTAATTTGATGATGAGATTGAGCGGAAATATGCATGTAATCTGAAATAAGAATTCATACCTACCTGCTAGGGCGATTACAAACCTTAAGGTTGAAACGGTGTAGGTGATGACCAATCTTAACGTATACCCCCACTCCATCTTTCATAACTCACTATTACTTTGATATTATATTTTCAAGGTAACATGGGTGGTGACCTCGTGAGGTGACTTTACCTTGATATTACAATACAATACCTACAATATCGTAAGTTGAGTAAGGTCAAGACAATACAAGATGAATTACTGGTAATAAACAATAATTGAGATATATATGCCTATAATTATTTATACAATGTCACATTAATTAAACAAATAGTGAAAGTCACATTAAAGGGCAATCCAATTCAAATTAGATTTCAATTTCTTTTTTTCTTTTTTTCCGTTTTTTTTAAATTTTTTTTTGAAGCTTCCTACGCCATGAGTCCCATCCTATTGTTAGTCTTTACTAATTACAGTAAGTAATGTAATAACGATGACAAATTGTGGGATATTCGAAACCCAAAAAGACTATTGCTCATATTGCTGTGGCGGTGGGTTAAAAGACTTATGGGAGGGGGGAGGTGGTGGGAGGGGTATGTGGGTAACTGTTGGTGGAGATCGAAACATCTCTATTCCAGCTTCTGATAGCTATTTTGACAGCTGTCGGCTTGTGTAGAGACAAAATAACCAGGCCCTTTATTGTGGGGATTTTCCGCATCTCCGGCGTTTTAAACCTTTTTAAGTAGCCTACACCATTTATGTACAAAATCCACATAATAATACAAAGATTTTTGTTAGTTTTAATGAACACGATTTGCTAAGACACTGCTGACACGATTCGCTATTACTATTTCTCACTGTATCGAGAATTCCTCACCGTACACCGTAGCCTACCAGACACCCTATATTTATATCTCACAACTATAGCCCTTCCTGCACTGAGTAACATGCTCTGCAGTCAAATCAGATCAGTAAGTATTAGTAAAACAAAGCTGATACGTTTGTTCAAATTTTTAACGAATATTTGACAAACGATGATTGATTTGTACTTAATATCAAATAATAATATGATGATTAATTTGGGTGTCGTTTTTTTTTTTATTGTCTTTTATTCAATAATATATTCCTTTTAGTTTAGAGCGTTATATAAGGGCGACGATAGGAGAGGGAAACAGGTCCTGGAGAAATCCAATCGCTGGGACAGGAATAGCGGCCAAAGGGAAAATCTATCAAATGAGATTCGGATTAACAGTCACAGTGAGTCGAAACGAGACACGAAAGTTCGAATAAACCGTTGCTTGGATTTGATTAACGGCCTGCAAGATCGGATAAATGCTTACATGTTTGGATAAAGACAGGATCGGCCACCAAGGTTCGAATAAACAAAGAAACTAGGGACCAATTCTCTAGGACTATAACCACAAAAAGACATGGCGATCGTGATCATTTCGAGCCTGTATGTGGTTGTATCTTTCTGTCTTGGTGGATTATTTGTGTTTGGTCAAGGTTTGTAATTTTCTCTTTTCATTAGTTTAGTATCGGTATTGCTGTGAAACCGTACATCTGATTTAAAAATAGTTGTGAAATGAAATGAAATGGATAGCTGAAAGTGAGCTCTATCAGCTGGATAGGTGAATATTGGGACAACTATACAGATAAATTAGCCGATATTGAGCTCTATTAGGCGGCATCGGGTTCGTTCGTCCTATTACACGTTCGCCCTGAGTCCAAACCCAGATTCCTATTAGGCCTAGATAGAAGGTTGAAACTTCGAAAGTGAGCCGTGAATACTATACTGATTAGCTTAGTTAAAACAATTCCCTTTCCTGAGACTAAACTACGATTGGTAAAACAGATGGTGAAGCTGTCCTTTTTAAGTTCAATTTGATGGATGTTTAACTAGGAACACTGACAGTTGCTTACGCATTTTTTCACAGGTCCTATTAGAGAACGTCTTCCTCCTCCCATCCAGAATTTCACTTCCCAATATTTTCTGTTCACTCAACAAAACCCGAATGTAGCCGAGAATATCACGTGGGAGAACCTGGGTAATAATTTTAACAGTGGAGCTAAAACTGTGTTTATAATTCATGGTTTTACCGAGAGTGGTGGAGATGATTGGGTGACCAAGATGAAAAATGAACTTCTCTCGGCAGTAAGTTTTTTAATTAAATTTGATCTGAAGATCATGAGCATGGCCAAAGTAATACGGACACAAGTTATTATGGTCACAGTAATACGGACACGCGTTATTATGGCCAAAGTTACGGCCAAAGTAACACGGACACAAGGTATTATGGTCACAGTAATACGGACACAAGTTATTATGGCCAAAGTAATACGGACACAAGTTATTATGGTCACAGTAATACGGACACGCGTTATTATGGCCAAAGTAACACGGACACAAGGTATTATGGTCACAGTAATACGGACACAAGTTATTATGGCCAAAGTAATACGGACACAAGGTATTATGGTCACAGTAATACGGGCACAGGTTATTATGGTCACAGTAATACGGACACAAGTTATTATGGCCAAAGTAATACGGACACAAGTTATTATGGTCACAGTAATACGGGCACACGTTATTATGGCCAAAGTAATACGGACACAAGGTATTATGGTCACAGTAATACGGGCACAGGTTATTATGGTCACAGTAATACGGGCACAAGGTATTATGGTCACAGTAATACAGGCTTAGGGTATTTCGACCACAGTTATACGGACACACGGTATTTTGGTCACAGTTATACGGACACACGGTATTTTGGTCACAGTTATACGGACACACGGTATTTTGGTCGCAGCAATACGGACACAAGGTATTTTGGCCACAGCAATACGGACACACGGTATTTCGGCCACAGCAATACGGGCACCAGGTATTTTGGTTACTGTGACCAAAATACCTTGTACCCGTATTACTATGACCATAATAAACTGTGACCATATTTCCGGTGACCAAATTGACTGTGACCAAGTTACCGTGCACTATAATGGATAATGTATAATATAGTAAACAAACATGCGTCCCACACAATCCAGTTCTCGTGGTTAAGGAATGTAAACTCTGATTAACGAATTCCCTCTGAACCAACAACAACCCCTAGTTAACAACCCCTGGTCATATAAAATCGAACATTGCTCACAATGCATCCACTCCTACTAGTCACCTCTTTTCAGCGGGATTTAATCAGCGATCTGTAAAAATTCACATTTTATTTTTTTCAGGAAGAATTAAATGTCATAATCGTCTATTGGGAAGAAGGAGCGGCCATGTTTTATCCACAGGCGGCGTCTAATACTAAAACAATGGGACGGAGACTAGCTGATATGATCGAGGCTATGAGTGACTCGGAGGGGATATCGTTAAACATGGTACATCTGGTAGGACACGGTCTGGGAGCTCATGTCGCAGGCTTCGCCGGTAAAAGATTGAATTTTCTTGGAATTGGAGAGAGATTGGGTAGGATCACGGCTTTGGATCCATCCGGTCCAGGATTCGCTTTAGAAGATGACAACGATCACTTGGATATGACAGACGCTGAGTTTGTGGACGTCATACATTCCAATGATGGCGAGCTGTTTCATCTAGGTAAGATTATCCTTGTTTTCGTAAAGCTAAAACTGTCTTGGTAATGAATGGTAAATTTCTTGTGTCTTCTTGGGCGAGACTCTTTACTTCCGGTATTTCACAACTATTTGTCAAGTGGTAGTCACATAGCGACCTAAATATAGTCCCTATTTGGGGATAATACTGACACTTGCTTTTGCATATATTGCTATATTGTGGCTATTGGTTAACCAATAATACATTTTATTATCAGTTTGAATACATATCTTACTTACGCTTGTAGTCCTAAACGACCTTTGATCTTTAAACTACCAGAACTACGTGATCACGTGACAATCTTGACAGAGTTCCGGTAAATAATTTCATTACCGGGATGTTGCAGAGCTCCAGCCGAACTTTTACGGTAGTTGGTTTGTTCAAATAATTGTCAATATTTCGAAAAGATGTAAAGGCTGCAGAAGAAATTAATTGAATGCGTGCTCTGAAAACTATCATAGTTGTTTGCTGTTTTTGGTATTTTCGATCGGCCATTATGACAACAACTCAACCTTAGACTTCAGAAAGAAAATTTGATACTGAAATTCTTGCGTCAGAGACACAGGGTATTCAAATATTTTCCCACAATAATATGGTTCAGAGGAATCTAATTCGTCAGATAGTAAATTCCCTATAAACACTTACCAATCAAAATTAATGGCGATGTGGGATTGTGAAAGCAACGGCGAGATGTGTCTTACACCGTTGCTAAAGTAACATGCAACAACAAATGCATTCTTATCAAATTGTATCATGTTGCTCTGACATCAATGAAATGATACTTGTGTTTGCAGATATTATTTTCCGGCCCGTTTTTATCTGAAAATTGTTTTTCATTTTTCAGCCTTTGGTTATCTAAGTGGAAGATCTGTGGGACATGCTGATTTTTACCCAAATGGGGGTAAAGTTCAACCCAACTGCCCCGATCCTGACATCAGAGATTTAATAAGCAATATCAAAGGTTGGTGAATTATAAACCAAGGTCAAGGATAAAGATTATGACACGGTCAAGGTTATTCTGAGATTCAAAGTGGATACAATCAGAATCTGGACATAGAGTGCAGGTGAATATTCACGGCCAGCAGACTGTTTTCAGCTTTCCGAAGACTGTCGAGAAATGTCGAATGGTAGAGCCCTTTCGGCACTTATGGTGAACAGTTAGCCGTTGCGAATATCGATTCGATTGCAACATATAACTATTCCAATGTGTATGATCTTCGGCTATATATTTTCAGGTTTACCGATCAATATCGCCTGTAGCCATCTGAAGTCAGCAGAATATTTCACCTATTCAATCAAAACATGTCAATACAGAAGTCGACTGTGTCGCAATGGAACTGTGATATCAGGTGCTGCTATGGGTTATCATGCCTCGTCTACTTTACGCGGTAAATTCTGCCTAACGACGTCAAACTCCCCGCCATTTTGTGTAAGTCAATCTCTATGATTCGCTCTTAAGAAATTTGAAATCTATCCCGATATGCACTGTTACAAGACAAAGAATGGCAGAAATGACACGATATAGGCTAATTAAGTCTTTTTTAACTTTACGCTTAAGATGCAAACAGTGGCGGCGCTAGCCTCCTGGAACGTATAGAATATATATTTTTAAATTTCTCGGGGTACAAACTATATTTTAGGGGGCACCGCCACTGGGTCGGAAGGGAACTGGGGTGTGGTACGTAGGCTACATCGTAAACAGATATCATGTTGTTATTTCAGGAAATTTGATTTTGTGGAATTCATACTAAAACTACCATTTACATTCTGATAAAACCTTATATGACCAAATATCAAAACAGTGGAATTCTGATCACGTAAGAATACCATTGTTCTGAGTACGATCTGCTAACTTGGTATGAAACCATGGAAATGAGCCATTTAAGATGTCGTTGGGTTCAATAAAACTGATCTACCAATAAAATCGCTTACTTGTCTTTTCGTCATTTTAACTTTCAAACGCAGATAATTCGGAGTGGATTTGAAGGCTCAGATTCCGACGGTAAGCTATGGACACTATAGCTTAACTAAAAAAGGTGTTTGTGATATTATGGTACGAACCAAGGGCGAATATGTTCCTGTAAGGAACTAATCACCAATAATTCCACATACTCTTTTTTCTATCAACGCATCAGGAGAAAACATACTAATATTTAAATTCTAATATTTAATAAAGAATCTAGTAAGTACTAAAAATTCCATCCATAACAGGAATAAAATTTAAGAAATTTAAAGATAAATGCTGAAGATGTGCAGAAGAATGAAATGAAAATACAACAGGCAATTGTTAGTACAAGACTGGAGCAAAAGAGAATTCATTTCACCTACTCCTCCCCCCCCCCCCCCCTCACCCGCCCATTCTAAAAAGAGTTCGGCTTTTTACCTCCTGATCTTTTATGAAAAGGCCACAATATGACCACGTGGGGTGCTACAGCGATAATCCCCCCTTTTATTTATTGCAAAATCTGACAGACATTTTAAACCAAAGACTGGTCTGTTCTGCTGATGTCAACCAGATCTTGCACCACGAATGCTAGAAAAGCACTCTACGGAGTGTTAGTAGTTGCAGTCGTTTTTGTGGTCGTGGTTGTGGACCTACTACTGGCCGAATATTTATACTTCTCAGAAACACGTTCCAGGGCCATTTTTCTCGTTCGTGACGTCATACCAAACGAGAAGAAAATAAAAACGCCTTGTAGTCCGTTCAGGATAATATACACGTACCATAAGGCCTCGACATTACTGAAACTTGCTACAAACCCAAATATCCAGGAAAATCCCATCACGGACGACAATTTTATATACATGACGCATCGTTCCCGGTCTCGTTTTCGACCCGTGATCATGTCGGTTGCCGCCATTGTTTTTTCAATATAGTACAATGTCATGCAGAAACAGACGGAGCTGATTAATAGGACTGTACCGACTGGTACAAAAAACATATAAATATAACCGTCAATGTTAGACATCCAAAGACAGGAGGCTTGGCCGTAATTGACATGGAGATGACCGCCCGGAAATTGGTCAAGTATTGTCAAAATAATACACAGAACGGCCGGAGATATCAAACAAATTGACGATAAACGTATAAAAGCGTTTCCACCCAGCCATTCCGAGCCGCCGTGCATCGTTTTCGGGTGGAACGTCCGTAACATGTTAACAGCAATGACTGCCATCCACATAAATACTGTCAGCCACGAGTAGTGAGTGACGGCAGCGAAGTACCGACAGATTGGTCTGGGCAAATTTGGCAAAATCAACAACCCTTGTGCTAAAATCAATGACAGGGATAATCCCATGGTTAACTTTCCGGGTAGATTTCTTAAATCGGGCAGCAAACAGTATAATATTATAGTAATAATTAGGCAAACGATTGATAAGCTGGTACAGGCCACGGAAACGTAAGTTTGAATTGGATTCATATCAAAAAATGCCGTGAGCTTGAAGATAGCTGGATTCAAACACACAATGACCCCTTCGTCTGTAATTTCATACTGTGTGGGTTCAAAGGTCAATTTACGATAGCGGATAGTCAGAATTCCATCATCAGATACATTGAATTCATTTTCCTGGTAGAGAAATCGCTGAAAGGAACATTTGAAAGACGAAATCAGTCTGGGGCGGCAGAAACAAAATTGTGTCAACTCCATTCTGTCTGGGTTAGTCTCGATCATAAGTTCAAAAATAGAATTGAAGAGTGGTGCTATGTAGGTTCGATTTTCTACCACAGCTTCCACAAACCACGAGAAACGTAAAACGAGTTTCGTTTCGTTCGTGCAAACGATTTTTGTGGGGCAGATGTCATCTTCTGGTAAAGGGAAGTTACTCAGGGTAAAACGCGTTTTATCGTAATTGTATTTGTAATCTTGTAATTGTAGACTAGAAATATATTGTATCACGTCTGCTCCACTTGAATTGGTAATGTCTATTTGCAACCAAGCTTCCATTGTATAATTGCCGTCTGAATACTCGTGTAGGGAATCTTTGAAGGATAATATATTCATTTGTATATCGAGAGACACAAATTCATGCATGTAATTAGCGATGGCCTGAAAAACTGTTAGATTAACCAGCTTAGTGCCGTTTGGTTGAAGATAGAGGTCAGGGGTCAAAGTAATCGTGCTGTTCTTAATACATCGACCTTTGACAGGAAATTCGTCGAACGTGCACACGATTTTTCTGCACGTTAGAAAAAGATGGTCGTATTTTTCATCATCTGAGCAGAATTCAGAACTATCCCGCAGTTTTCCGTTGACCAAAACTGCAGTCCGGTCTGGTAGCTCAAACAAAGTCCTCAGAGAAATTTTATATTTGAGTGGATCTCCACACTGTGAATCATATCCCACAAACGAAAGCTTACACATAATACAGTCGAGAGTAAACTTCGAACCTTTTTCACAGTTCGGACATACCTCACTATTCAGTTGGACGACACTCATGAGTAGAATATCACACTGTACGTCTTTCCATTTTAAAGGCGGAGTAAAGGTCACCTGACATTCGTCTTTAACAGGTATTGGATTGTTAGCAAGTTGTGGATTTTCACAAGTATAGTCCACACCCCATGCCGTCATTCTGCTTTTAATAAAATCCTCATCTATTCCGTTACACAATGCACAAAACACATTCTTAAAAACAACAGTTACGTGCATCCGAAATTCATAAGGTGGTAACGGAGAGGGTGGATTTGTACACATAAACGTATTTTGCCCTTTAACATCCTCGGGACAAGAATCAACAACGGGTATTCGCAGTTTCTTTGTTGGTGTGGTAATGTCTGCACAACGCCCATATTTGGTTATAAAATATGCAAAATATTTCATCATGTACTTGGTTCCATTCAAGATGGCGTCGAATGTCACATTCACACTCTCCCTCCAGTTGTCTACATCCTTAAATATAGAATCTGCGCATGTTTCTTCGGGAAATCCATAAAATGAGCAATTACACGTGCTATTGTTGTAAATTAGGTCATCAATAAATCCGAGTTTAAATGAAATACACCCGTAATACATACCAATGTCTGGACAAAAAGTTTCTATGATCTCTCTACCTGAAACTAATTAAAGATCATGATTAAAGGGACAGATTCGCTATTTCCTGGGTGGGGGGGGGGGGGGGGGGGGGGAAGGGGGAAGGGGGGG